>NW_022639505.1:1274959-1291412 GCF_010583005.1 Odontomachus brunneus | reverse complement strand
CGGGGGGAAGGGGGAGGGGCGGGAGAGGTCACCCGTTATACAGCGCGAGTGTGCATCCACGAATGAGTTATCGGCGCGCTCGATGCAACCGGCACGAAATCGCCGCGAAACTCGTTCCGCCTGGCCACTTGCGCGCACTTGCGTACATCACTTGCGTCTATGAATATGTAAACGTAATAGATGTAGACGCGGGGCGCGCGCGCGATGAAATTCCGGCGCCGGCCGGTCGATGGGCAGAAGACAATCGACGCGGCGGAGAGAAATGGCGATCTCGCGTCCCGGGATTTTCATTCGTAATTGCGGGTCGCTCTCGTCGCTCGCTCGCGCCCCGCTCATCTCGTTAATCACACTGTCGTTCTTCTCCTTTTCTCTGCCTTTCTTTCATCCCCGTTTTCATTGCTCTCCGAAATTCTGCGTGCAAGAATTTCGCGTCCAGCGGCCCGTCATCGAATGGGAGCGAAAAAGTATCCTAACTAGGGGAGATTTATCCCGGGGCTATTCCGCCACCACGGGATAAGTTGGCAGAATTGATTGTTTTTATTGTTCTTTAAGAGGATGCTGGAGTCGATGACGAACTCGTACAATGTCGATAATGCAAAGACGATCGTCGCTAACGTAAGCGTGCTATTCTTTTCGTATTTCTTGTATATACAGAAGTTATATGAATGTGTGTTGCGTTGTTTTAACGGTAAACCTAACCATCAGGGTTGGGAAAGTTACTTTATAAAAGTAACTAGTTACAGTTACAGTTCCCTTTGCTGAAAATGGAACTAGTTATAGTTACAAGTTACTAGCTGGTTACTGAAAAGTAACTCGTTACAGTTACATTTACTCAAAAAGTAACGAGTTGTTACTTTCTTGAAATGATTGTAAATTGTTATGGTAAATGCAAAAATCTTACATTTTAAGCTTTTACTAAAATGTAAGAATTGAATTTTATAATCAATATCATATTAATTAGTCTATTCATTTAACAAATTTCAAATCTGTACTGAACATAATACAAATTTAATAATAGTTTTGTAGAAGAATATTATTTTGTATATACAGAAGTTACATACATATTATTATTATTATATATATTATTATACATGTATAATATTATTTTGTATATACTTCTGTATATACGAAATAATAGTTTTGTTCAAAGAATTTAATCACATACTCCGTAAAAATATGTTGACAAATTTATTAAGTTAATATACGTTTATTATATAATTTTAATTTTATTTTACGTTTCCCAAGTAACTATTAAACTAACTATTAAAAAAGTTACAAGTTACTAAAAATAAGTAACTAAATTACAGTTACAGGTGGGAAAAAAATAACTAAGTTAAGTTATCAAAAAAAATGTAACTGTAATTGTAACTTCGTTACAAGTAACGAGTTACTTCCCTGCTAACCCTATATGTATAGAAATCTTTCTGCAAACTTTTTTAATCTTAAGTTTCCAAATATAGATGCGAAGGTAAAGCAAAGTTCTTCAAAATTGTTCTGTTTGGAGTATCCATACTTTCGGTATGTACAAGCTGCAGGACTTTTGGATAAATATTACGCATATATTAGGCAAATATTACGCTAACTGACAGCTTGAGATTTTACATTAAAATTTTTTTGTTCGTTTTCGTTATCGAGCAATGCTCCTATTTATTTTTGCACGTACTTTCATTGCGTAAAAGCATTTGTAATTCTGTGTAACCAGTACGATGTAAACTTTGCAGAAAAATGTCAGTATTTTGTCGGTAAAGTTTTCAGCTTCAGCATCCCCTTAATAGATTTCAGGATCGAGCAAACAGGGATTTCAAAGTCACCTTGGACATGTCTAAAAATCTTGCTTGCTTAATTTTGTAACTTGTTAGAAAAGGTTAGAAATAATCGCCAATTTGCCACGGTAGTCAACTAGCCCTGGTCTCCCCTCGCGGAAAGATATTATTGTAATGAATTATTTTATTTGAAGAAATGTACAGGATGTCATCAAACTGGTGGTACAATAGGAGGAGATTCTATGTAAAACTAAATCAGTAATATCGAATAGAATTTCTCAATGTAGAGTTTTGTTTTCAAGGAAAATGATTTTGAATATCTATCGAGTACACGCGCACTTATACATTGTTTCACCTACGTTTTGTTCTAAGGAATATTGCTACAAGTTACTTGTATAGCTGCTCGCATTAGATTATCATTTAATTATTATAATATTAAATGATGAAGGATGTGCAGAGAGACGAAAGTGTTTTGTTTCTTCAGAGATAATCCATAACGAGATCCTTAAGTCCATAGATGTATAGAATAGACTGCGCATTGTTGTAGAAGAGACGAAGTTAGTTAGTTATTCATTAGTTGTTAGTATTCTCTAAACGTGTTTTGGAGTGAAATTTCGCTGGAAAAGTATGTGTATTGCTGACAACCGAGTCACTCGAGTCTGAATTAATTTTCACTCTTACAGAGTGAATTCTTCGCTCTAAATCGTCGAATGAATATTTTTATTTGAAATTAAAAAGTAAATTCGATGCATTCCACCGTCGGAGGAACACATTAATTTTAATCGAATTCACTGAAACGCTTATCAGTCAGAAATCAGAATCTACTCATCTTGACTAAAATATTCACTCTCGTGCTTTCAAGTGGCAGAATTTTTACTTCCATCTCGAATGAAAATACTGCACTTTTCACTCTAAGAAATTTAGAAAGTAAGAGAGATCAGAATAGAGAATGAGACACTTTCCTTGTTTAATTGTCTAATTGGTGGAGAGAACGAGAGAGAAAGGAGAAGAGATCAATGCTAATATGCACTTTTCATTTCAGGTATCAAATTTTTACCTCTCAATAAATACGTTTAATACATATTGTTATATATAATAGCTAAGTCTTATTAATGATAGCAGAATATTGAGCTAAATGCGAATCAGCTACTGAAGCATTTCATATATCTACACATGCATGGTTAGGTTTTTCGAATATGATAAAATAAAGCAGTACACATTTACGTAAGTTTTATATGTACAAGAAGTTCGAAAAAGACGTGATTGTTTTAGTAACGATCTTCTCTATGCTATCAACATTTCTGGTATATTTTTAAGTTTCTAAATTCAATTGTCAAAATACAGATATATTCTTTAATTAAAATTATCCTGACCTTTTTCAAATAAACATATTTTCGATATGCATGTATAAGTTGCTGAATTTTTACATGAAGCTAATATTTATGTTACCTGATAGTCAATTAAAAAATTTTTTATTTCTTTTTCCTTGTGACATATTGAACAATGCTCCAAGAAAGATTTAACTAATAGTACTGATTCATTTTTTTACTTATACGTCAATTGCATACGTACTCGAGGTATTGCTAAAAAACGAAAGCTCGTATGAAAGAGATATTGTAAGGTAAAAGTGACGCCACTGACCCAAATAGCGCCACCTCTAACGTTTTGTACGCGTAATAAAACACAGCTAATTAAAAGTGTCAAAGAATTTCGAAAAAGCAATCATGAAAGTATATCAAATGGCTCCGTCAAAGTAAGTATATGAAAAGATAATATTATTTTCCGTAATAGACAGTTTCAAAAGCTCATATCAAGAATCCGTCACTTTTGACTATCTACGACTGAGTTTGTTCTTAAGCTACTACGATAATATAACCTGTAGAATGATAAAATAAGATATTTTTGGATTGTAATACAAAATGTTTTAGTTTTGCATGATTAATATGAATTAAACTAAATTAAAAGACAGTAAAATAGTAAAATATTATATAATTATATGGTTTTTGTATAATATAATAGAGGTGGCGAATTTATGTGCACGTAAAAAGCATCATGTACACAAAACCGCCATAGATATGCAATAACAAATTAGTAGGAGTTAAAATGCTTATTATTTTGAATTAATAAATATATATTTGAATAGATAACAGGTGTAAAATTTCATTTCCTTTACTCTAATTATCTATATTGAAAACAGATTAGATAAGGTGGCATTTGAGACATATTAGTGACGCAAATCGGGATATCCAACAATTTCAGTGGGCGTATTTCAGGACATTTGCAGTTCACATTTGTGTATATATAAATAATTTTGTTCATGTTCAATTTTTATGTTTTCTTGCTAATTTACAATATTAACATTAGATAAAATTCACAATCTTACCTAAAATATTAACATTAGATAAAATTCACAATCTTACCTACCTATTTATTTTTTAAATAATCTCTTAAAAATTAGTCTTTGCTTAGAGTGGCGTAATTCGAGTTTATCTTACTCTCTGGATTAATTTTTCCACGTAAAGTCGCTGCTTTTCGAGTTGTATCGCCAGTTTTGTGACATTGTCTGTAACTCCGGGGTTTATTAAGCAACAGCGTGGAGCTCTCCCTCTCTGACAACTGAAAATGGCGTGCAAAGCATCATCTGGTACCGCAAGTAATTAAGAAATAATTTCTAGTTGGCCTCGCCAACTCGGATCATCGCGATGTCGGCCACGCTATTCGTCGTGCGGGAACGCATATATGCATGCACGCTACAACGGCTGTACGAAGGACCGAGACTGTTGCTTAATTTTCCCGAATCGCGGCATGATTCTAAGTCAAACTTCCTCGATCGCCCGCAGCGGTTGACGTTTGTCCTCGCCGCGAACGAAATTTGCACGTAAAATACACCGGATGATTTCGTCTGGAAACAACTTAATGTGTTTGCTGTGTGGATATTAATTCCTTCACCGGCGAAATTATAAGAACTGGGATCAAACTAATTAGGAGAAGTGAAGGGAGAGCTCCCCCCCGTCTAATTAGCTATCGCGTGATGCGTTAAAGATTGTATGTAATATAACTTTGTAACCTGATTACGTTCGAGTCTGCGCACATATTGATGAAACGATTATTCGCAAGAAGAAAAGATCTCAGTACGTGTAACAGGATAACTACCACACTGTTAAATCCGTAGTGTCAAATTATAGTCAATTTGAGTTATTTTTTACCATTCCTATAAGTCGCCACTGCTCCTACTAAATATGTCGTTAATTTAACTAATGTAATGGAGTTAAATAATTTAACTTAAAAAAATATATTAAATTTGATTAAAATTTAATTTACTTTTTATTATGTGCACGTTAATGTAACCTTTGTTTTAGTAAAAAATAACTTAATATTGTTTTAAATGGGTTGATTAGATGTGGTTGTTTTTTTAAACACATGTTTTGTGTTAAAATAGTAAATTTTGACACACATGATAGTTAAAAATAACTAAATATTATTTAACTCAAGAAATTGGTTTAAATTTGACCCTCCAATATTTAACAGTGCAGACGGAAACTTGATGACGAGAAACGATATCTCTGTCGTGATTCCGAGTCGAAATTTTGACGCTATTTCGACGCTCTTAAGGATAGCTCGCGCCTATTTAGACGATTTATAGCCTAGGTAAAACCTATTTTGACGATACTGACACTCATTAACTTTACTTCTGAACTTTTAACTCTGCCTTGTCAAAATTTTGACACCACTTTGACGCTCTTAAAAATAGTTTAAGACTATTTAGATAATTTTCAATCTAGCTGAAACCTATTATGACGATATTGATACTCATTAACTTCACTTCTGAACCTTTAACTCTGCCTTGTCAAAATTTTGACGCCACTTTGACGCTCTTAAAAATAGTTCGAGGCTACTTAGATAATTTTCAATCTAGGTGAAACCTATTTTGACGATATTAACACTCATTAAGTTCACTTCTGAACCTTTAACGCTACCTTGTCAAAATTTTGACGCTACTTTGACGCTCTTAAAAATAGTTTAAGACTATTTAGATAATCTTCAATTTAGCTGAAACCTATTTTGACGATATTGACACTCATTAACTTCACTTCTGAACCTTTAACTCTGCCTTGTCAAAATTTTGACGCCACTTTGACGCTCTTAAAAATAGTTTGAGGCTACTTAGATAATTTTCAATCTAGGTGAAACCTATTTTGACGATATTGACACTCATTCACTTCTGAACCTTTAACGCTACCTTGTCAAAATTTTGACGCTACTTTGACGCTCTTAAAAATAGTTTAAGACTATTTAGATAATCTTCAATCCAGCTGAAACCTATTTTGACGATATTGACTCTCATTAAGTTCACTTCTGAACCTTTAACGCTATCTTGTCAAAATTTTGACGCTACTTTGACGCTCTTAAAAATAGTTTAAGACTATTTAGATAATCTTCAATCCAGCTGAAACCTATTTTGACGATATTGACTCTCATTAAGTTCACTTCTGAACCTTTAACGCTATCTTGTCAAAATTTTGACGCTACTTTGACGCTCTTAAAAATAGTTTGAGCCTACTTAGACAATCTACAATTTAGGTGAAACCTATTTTGACGATATTGACTCATTTCCGAGTTGAAATTTTAACCTTATGTTAAACCTTGAATTCTATAAAATACATATATTCTATGTAAGAGCTAAAGCTTCAATAGAGGTTCACAACTGAACCTACTTTCTAACGTCCTACTATTGTACAACTTCCCGAGCAAAAATTGAATCTAGTTATTGTCTAGTAATGATACAGAAAAGTTGGGTTTTACATCGCTACTAGCTAGAAATGTAACGCTCAATTCTCCTAGTGACTGTACCAGAAAAATTGTCTAGTAGCTAGATATAAAAAAGTAACTTGTAACTATAATTGGTACAGTTACTAGACAGTTCTCATGTCCAATTTCTATTCAGGATTTACAGATGATTTTTTATCTTGTTACTGTGTAATCTTTTTCATCTAGCTACTATCTATGTAATTGGTATAGTCACTAGATAGTTCTGACATTCAAAAGACTGAGTAGGAATATTTAGCCAATCACGAACTGGTGACTGGCTAGAAAACTTATCTAGTCATTACTATTTAGCTACTAGTCTTGAAATCTGCTCTACTAGATACATTTTTACTCGGGCTACTTTGACGCTAAAGAAAGCGAAAGCGGAAATTTCAGGCATCATCAGAGTCAAAGTAGGAGTAAATTATATCATTAGAATTATCATTCGACTCAGGACGACCGAAAACATTCGTTTGGAAATTCGACTGTGTTAAGAAGATGCCAAGGTGATCCCAAATCGAAATTTTGATCCTATTTTCGACTTCAATATTCCACTTAAGGCGATACGATATTTACGAGTTACATTTCGCTATTATTGTAGCAAAATTGCTTTTCAGCAATTTTACGAATTTACTATTAAAATACTTAAAATTTTACGAATCTACTATTAAAATACTTATTGACCAGAGAGTATCGCTAGAACCCAATTAATAAAACGGTATACTGTTGGAATACTTGAAGCAACGATTAGAAATGACGGAAAGATTAAGTCAGAGGAGGAATGCGACACATGCTAGCATATCTTGGAGAGATCTCGGCTTTCAAGTTAATTAATACAACACGACAGGTTATTATTCAGCCGGTATCACTCGTTCCGTTTTCAATCCGCCTTATACGACACGAATATGTTAATGACTCGAGTTTTTTTTTGCAAGAGCGCGGCACACACACGCCCTTCGTCCACTCGGCGGTGCAATTATTAATGCGGAAATCATGCAAATCCAGGGCGACCGCGAAGCCGCTCGCATAATCCGCCCCGTTATCGCCCGGCGACGAATCCAGCAAGAAAGTGAAGACGTCGCGCGAAAGGTCGGCGCGACGTGGGTGTCGAAAACGGCCGTGAAAACGGCGGTCACGGCGACAGAAGGACGGGAACGAGAGGAGAGGAGCGACGCCGGAGGTGAGGCGGGAGAGAGACGGTGGCAAAAGCGGCGCGACGCGTCGTGGCGGACATCCCGAGTAGCTCGCAGCGGACAATCTCGAGGGTGCGGATAATTTATGCGCGCAATTAGGTGGCGGCGGAGGCCTGTAAATTAATTGGGAAGATGGTAGTAAAAGTTAATTTGGTAGGTAGCCAGGACCCCGGCAGTCGTTTGGCTCAGGTGGCGTGCGAGAGCGCGGAGTGCTCCGCTGACTCTCGAGTGCGGAATTCGCGGCGGGCAAGAACCTAAACGGGGAGAAATAGCGAGAAATAGAAGCTCGTTCCTCCCTGCGCCGTGTATATGTGTGCACTGAGAGAAAAATATAGTCGCCTTTGGCGTCAACTATGCGATTTTAACCACAAAAGTATCTAGAAGAACCATTGTTTTAATAAGTGTTATTAGAGAGATGGTTCTTCTAATTACACTGTTCGACAAAAATCGAACTGTTTTTTCGTGACACGAGTGCGAGAAGTCATTTTCGATGTATTTTGGCCCGTTCAATACGAATCCGTCATCCAAATTTGCCTATCATGTCATAATTTTGAGAAAACTGGCGTTAAAGAGGCCAAAAAATAACGATTTTAAGGGTTTTCGTGGCGCTGCAGAGCAAACAATAAATTTGTTTTCTACATTTCGTTAATGCCACGCAAAAGTGTTAACTTTTAGCTTGAAAATGCATCTCGTCTCATTTCCCAACAATTTTTTATTTCCAACATATGGCCAATCAGAAACAATCGTCGGCATCACTGGGCAGAACAATTTTTTTGCAAGAAGGCGAATAGTCATTTTCGATATACTTTTGCCTGCTGAACATGAATCCGTCGTCCAAATTTGGCTATCACCTCACAATTTTGAGAAAAATGGAATAAGATACAAAATAGGAAGATTCCCGCATTCGGCATTTTGGCCTCTTTGACGCCATTTTTCTCAAAATTGTGACGCGGTAGCCAAATTTGGGTTACGGATTCATGTTTAGCCCAAGATATATCGGAAATGATTCGTACTCGTGTCATAAAAATTTGCCGAACACTTATTATCTGGTTAAAATCACAAAGAAGTATACGCCAAAAGCAGTGTGTGTGTGTGTGTGTGTGTGTGTGTGCGCGCGAGCCTGCGTCTGGAAAGCGCCGGCCACCTCCTGGAGCATGCGAGACGCGGCGGTACCGCGCGTTCCGTCATCGCGGGCGAAGGTATGGCCGAGTTGACCCTTCACGACGGCTCGAGCGTACATCACGCGTCGTGACGCGGGCTAATAATTAATATCCAGCCCGCGAGCTTCTCCGTTTTCGCGGGACGTTAACGAATCGCCGGAAGCGCGCGACGTGTCTCTTCGCCTCTACAAATTATCGTCCGTAACCACTGGCGAACGTAAATCGCTAAAACGGTTCCGTGTGCACTGGAAGAAGGACTTCGTAACGGACACCCACGGAGGAGATCAGGGATCAGTCACTTGGCTAAATATGGTCGCCGCAAAATATCAATGTTACTTTTCGTCCATGCATACAAAGGGCTTGTGGAAACTATATATCACTCTGGAAGTGATTCTCTGGCCTTCTTTGCTGTCTGCGCATGTCTGAGCGGCACTCTCAGTGCTGCATGGAGCCAATACGACAACATCATATGCAGGATAAATTAGCATCAGATCTGAAATAACCTCATAAAGTTATTTCCATGTTTATTTCCATATTTATTTTTTATTTTAACGTAATCTATGTATTTCCTATTCGAATTAAATGAAACTGATCATTTATCAAATACAATAACGAGTACATTTCATGTTCATATTTCTTTCCTTCTCCAATTGGTACTCCATCAAATTTTGTTTTACAATTTTTATTTAGTCAGTAATTCTGAAAATATTTGATAACTTTCAAAACAAAAGAACGATTATATGTTACGATATTTACGAGTTGCATTTCGCTATTGTTGTAGCAAAATTGCTTTTCAGACATTTTAAATAAATTTACTATTAAAATACTTATTGATCAGAGAGTAGCATTAGAACCCACCTTAAATAAAACGTAAAATCTAAAAAAAATCTAAGACAATTCCCCTTTTATATTACAAATTTATTTTCATTTTCTTTTATCAAAAATATCTCATTTTCTACTATTTATTTGCAATTCTACTTTTTTTATTACAAATTTATTTTCATCTTCCTTAAAAATATCTCATTTTCTGCTATTTGCAAAATCTAGTTTGATGACCTAAAAATGTAAAATAATTTTATATATATACATATATAAATCTATAACGATGAAATTTTTTGAATAAAGTTGGAGAAAGATATAGTAATTTTACGTAGTATCAGATAACTCTACGGATCTCTCAATTGTAGTATTCATTCTGCAGGCCATAATAGAAAGACAGCGGTATTCATTCAGTTGAGGCAGCCATATATGAGAATACATTCATTGAACTTTATGCGTTACAAGAACTGCAGCTATGAGAACTGTATGTGTTAGTATGTTACAACAGCAATTTTTATAACAGCAATGCAACGTCTATTTAACATGAATCCACATAAACTTTTTTTAATTAAATCAAATGTGAATTGCAGCAATTATAATCGCAATTAGTTTCTCCGCGCTAAAGTTTGGTAATTATTATTAAATCATTTAGAAGAAAGAAGAAGAGGTATTGTGATAATTAGAATATAATTAGAAAGGAAAATTATAATATAAAAAAGGAAAATCAAAACGGAAAATTGTTGTTTTAGGTATCTTTCTCCAAATTTATTCAAAAAATTTCATCGTTATAGATTTATATATGTATATATATAAAATTATTTTACATTTTTAGGTCATCAAACTAGATTTTGCAAATAGCAGAAAATGAGATATTTTTAAGGGAGATGAAAATAAATTTGTAATAAAAAAAGTAGAATAAATAGTAGAAAATGAGATATTTTTGATAAAAGAAAATGAAATAAATTTGTAATATAAAAGGGGAATTGTTTTAGATTTTTTTTTTAATTTTACTCGAAAAACTTTATCTCTTTGTTTTAATTATTTTAACAAATCTGAGACTTAATTTTTTGCATTATAAAAGAAATATTGTGTAATAAACAGCAACATTTTATAGTAGCTTTTGCATCATCTAAATAAATAATGCGCGCATGCGATTTGAATGTACCGTAATGATTAGGAAATAATTTGACTATATAAAGCATATATAAGAAATCTGACATTTTATTTTTTGTATCACAATACTGATTAAACAATACTCGATTTAAATAAAAAAAATTGATTTAAATAAATATGTTAATATTTATGAAAAAAATTGCTTTAAGTAAATATGTTAATATTTATGAAAAAAATTGATTTAAATAAATAAGTTAATATTTAATTTTTTAATTCAAACCGATTAAGTAAATATGGCTAAAATAGCCACCTAATAAATTTGCTCATTCTTAGATATTTTTTCTCAGTGTATTACCAATAATTTTTCCAGTATCTGATAAAACAAGTGGAAAAGGGAAGGGAAAGGGTAAAGGGGAGATGACGATGGGATGCGAATGTTGATTTTTAAGAGGCGCTAATTTATTCGACGTCAAGCGAGTGAATGGTCTATGGGCTTTCATCGGCAGCTTGATCTGTGAGCTTCCGTCGGCTGATGCACTGCATCCATCTTTCTCGGGGAGCGTTTTCCCCGAGATTCGCGAGTTAGCGCCGCTCGATAGTGGATACAGTGCCGATCCCGCGCGATGATATATCGATCGTGCTCGGCCGATCTCGCACGTTCCCTCGCTGAGGCCCCGTGAAACTTTCTCTCTCGGTCCCTTCTATTTGCTAGTCATTGCACAGACCGGGAATCCATCTCGGTCGCGGGTATTCTTCTCGTCCGCGTCATAGACGCGATGGACGCGATGCAGCCAGATGTCTTCGTTGATTATTCGTAGAACGAATAACGGACCTTCCGATCTCGCGCGCACCTCATCACACGGAAAAAACAATTCTGTTGGGGCAACCGAATTTTCGGTTCAGAGATCAGACGAAAACTCGGCTGTAGGAACAGAAAAATTCTTTTATGAGGCTTCTGTATAGTCAACTGTTCTCAGTTGCCTCAACCGAGTTCTAATATCGTTGAATCTTCAGACGAATATTTACGGTTGCGACAAAAGAAATATTACTTTTCATAACAAAGATATCGTTTCTGATCATCTAATTTTCAGTTGGTTTCTATTTGGTTGCACCAACTGAAGTTTTTTTTTGCGTGCAGATTCGCGCAAACGAAGTGCCTCGTGCACATTAGTAGCACGATAATAGCTGTATTCCATTTTGTAAACTGGAGATTTCGGTTCGTTCTTTTATCTCAGAAATTGATTGGCATTTCGTATATCATCGCAGTCAGAGGAAGAGACATGTGGTGGCAATTATGTAGGTAACAACTATACGAATTTTGTATGTAGAATTAATGTATATGTGCATTATGTATAATTAATGTATATTAATGTATATGGTTTAATAAACTATTTTGTAATTATTGTACACTGTAAAAACTAATGTATCAAATTTAACACATTTTATGTATCTCAAATCATCCACTCTCATTTATGTGTAAATTTAACACAAAACAAATGTGGTAAAAAGTAACACGCATAATATGTAAAAAATTAACACAAGAATTTAACACTTGAATACCGTCAGGATTAATCACAGTTTGTGTTAAATTGACATATTTAATGTCAGACATAGATTATGCCAATTTAACATTTTCATTTCATCAAAACTATAGATTAATATTTATCTCAAATGTTAAAGTAACGTTTTATTTTAGTTAATTTGACATTATACATATGTCAATTTAACACAAACTGTGATTAATCCTGACGGTATTCAAGTGTTAAATTCTTGTGTTAATTTTTTACATATTATGCGTGTTACTTTTTACCACATTTCTTTTGTGTTAAATTTACACATAAATGAGAGTGGATGATTTGGGACATATGAAATGTTAAATTTAACACATCAGTTTTTACAGTGTAACTAAAGCTGAATAGAAACTAATTTTTGTAATTTTTTATAATTAAAGTTTTATTATCAACTAAGGATTGTGAAAATATGTCAGATATATATGGAATAATATAATACATTATTTATATAATTTCATTTCTTACTTACAGACTCTCAACTTTTTCTTAAAAATTAATTTATGTATTTTGGAATGCTATTTCAAAAGTATATTTGCTGATTGTTTTATATAATTTGATTATCTGATTGTTTTATTATTAACTGATTTTATATAACTTTTAGTTATATAATATTATATTTTTGTGTGACTATATATTTTTTAATTTTTACTGACAATTGGAATAATTAGAAGTTCATTTGTTTTTATTATAGCTATTATGCCACACAATATACTTTTAGAGAGAGTTATACATAATATTTACCAGAACGTTATTAAATTTAATAAAATACTATACTTCTTTAAAATGATTCACAATTTTTTAAAGACTGAAATTTTTAGTAGATGTTCCAAGATATATTAGGTTGCTGTACCTTGAAACAAAATTTCTAATTTCTTAAAATTATTGTATTCTCCTCTACCATAGATGATGATAAAAGTTTGTTTTATACATACTTAAATATATGTACAGTTTAATGATGTATTTGTTTTAGAATGTTTCAATCAAAATTATGGCTCAGAAAAATCAAAAACTCCAAATTGTTTCGGAATACAGCAATATGTCCTACAGTAATTTTACGTAGAAAATTCGTATAATTGTCATCTATATATAATTGTCACGGCCAACGCTCATTGTCATGTTGGAATAATCTCGATGAATCATGAATCTGAAAGTTATTTAATGAACGGTAATAATGACTGATCTCATTCACTGAGCATTTTGTCTCGTTAAACGCAAACAAATTTCGTTCGAGGTTAAATTTTGATAAACTTTTCTTTTAAGAAAAAGTTCACTTTCTTATTAAAATTACGTCTCTATTATTGAGCAATATAAACCTTACAAAATATTAAAATTATTCATGATTGATTCTTGATTATGTCCTGTAATTTAATTATAGTTTTATTTATTAGTAATCTTTTATGTTTATGGAAACAAAGATGTTAGTCCTTCTATGCATTTAATGCAATTATAACTTTAACACTTCACAATTATTACTTTAACATTTACACTTGAGAATCTTACAATTAAAAGGTTAAAACGATACAACTATGACAGTTCAGAATCGTTCGGAATTTACTTTCGTACTTAGTTTGCTTGGAAGTCACGTGATCAAGCTCGTATCTCAGATTCATTATGCAATATCGAACACAGCTAATGTATAACAATGAAGAGACGTCGGCGTACAAAAGACGCGAAAAATGAGGAAAGTCGCGTGAGGAAGCGATCCTGGATGTCATTATACGCGTTCGCCGAGGTAATTCGCAGCGATGCACTGGTTGACTTAATTACTTTAATTTCCGGACGACAGAGAAAGAGAAAGACAGGGCGGGATGGAGTGAAGGGAGAGGAGGAATATTTTCCGGTGGAAGTCCTTTGTGATTCAAACTCTTAACTAGAATAGGAATTAATGTGACGAAAGAGGATAAGGGCGCTCGAATACTGCTTTAAGATCTCGGGAATTTTGCGGAAGACCGGCATAAAACACGAAGAAAGGGCGGGAAAATTAAATAAGGATCATCCAGCGAGACTTTCTTCCGGATACGTCTCGACACAATCGAGAGAAAGGAAAAGATTACGAAGCGGAATATAAAGAATATTAAGTAGACACACGCGACGGGAGAGATGTATCTCTTCCTCCTCGAACGACGTGTCTGCCCACAGAAGAGGATTACAGTATCACGAAGGACGAATATCACGCGAAATAAGTGTAACGAATCAAACTTGTCTCTCAACAAGACCAATTCTCTTTCACTTTACGGCTAACGATTCAGATGTGACTAATAAAGATGAAAAATTAAGTTAAAGTTAAAAATAAGACGAAAAGTAAAAATCAAAAATAGAAGGCTCTATAAGATATTCAATCAAGAAATAACATAACAAATGCAAATAGATAAGTGGGAGACATACACTGTTTTTACAACGAATTATGATATAAATTATATATACACATAAGGTGGCATACTTAAAAGTAGGTTGTTTAAGTGAAAAATTCACAACATTTTTACAGATACTAGAACAATATATGCGCGCGCTACTCGCGTGCCATATAGCTAATAAAAGACAGTAAAAAATATGAAATATAAATAAAATAAAAATTAAATTAAAATATACTTTAATTAATTAATAATTATAGGGAGAGACAGAGAGAGACAGGGAGAGGCGGGAAGAGACGTGGAGACACAGGGAGAGACAGGGAGAGATATTTTTTTTATTTATATTCATAATATAGGCATTAATTAGTAATAGGTCTTTTATACTAATAGTTTGTTAAACAATAATTTGAATAATTTATGATTTTAATAACTATTAATAATTAATTAATTGATTTTAATAACATTTTTACAGATACTAGAACAATATATGCGCGCGATACGTGCGTGCCATATAGCTAATAAAAAACAATAAAAAATATGAAATAAAAATAAAATTAAAATTAAATTAAAATGTACTTTAATTAATTAATAATTATAGGGAGAGACAGGGAGAGACAGGGAGAGGCGGGAAGAGACGTGGAGACACAGGGAGAGACAGGGAGAGACAGGGAGAGATAGAGAGAGACGGAGAGAGACAGGGAGAGACAGGAGAGGCAGGAGAGGCAGGAAAAGACAGGGAGAGATATTTTTTTTATTTATATTTATAATATAGGCATTAATTAGTAATAGATCTTTTATACTAATAGTTTGTTAAACAATAATTTGAATAATTTATGATTTTAATAACTATAATTAAATATAAATTAAATTTAAATTTAATTTAAATAATTTAATTTATATTAAACAAGTTTATAGACCTTTCGAAAAGTATAAATTACACGTTTTCATATATATGTTTATTAATATACAGGGTGACCCATTTTAACTTAGGCAGCCAAATAACTCGAAAAATAAGCACACTACGAAAAAATGTTTAGAATCAAAATTTCGTCATTTCGAGGGGGACGTACAATGACGTTAAAATTAGCCCCCCCACCCCTCTCCCTGGGCGGTGAGGGGGGGCAAGTTTGAAATCTTAAATGGGAACCCCTATTTTTTATTGCATATTCGGAATCTTTGGCTAAAAACACATACAATTTGTCTGAAACATTTTTCTCGATTCATGATAGATGGCGCTGTAATCGACGAAATTCAATTTCTTCGATTTCTCTTACTGAGAACCCATGCTTACGATTCTGCAATAAATTAACAATAAAAATACCACGTTTTCATTGTTAATACGCGAAATTAGTCTTAAAACAAACTTCTCATTATTTTTTATTACTCATTAATTACTTCTCAAGAAACTGCTAGTACAAATGTTAAAAAAATACATAAACACTTGTGACTTTGGCACTAAATGGACAAAATTTTGGAGGGATACTTAGAGGAACTCCATCAGATGGAAAGTCCAAAATGTCTCGGTATTTTGGACCATTCAAGTTGCCTAAAGGGCAGATTACGCTAAAAGCAGTTTCTTGAGAAGTAATTGATTTTCGTAGTGTGTTTATTTTTCGAGTTATTTGGCTGCCTAAGTTAAAATGGGTCACCCTGTATATTAAAATTATATATATATAT
>NW_022639505.1:1244959-1272459 GCF_010583005.1 Odontomachus brunneus | reverse complement strand
GGACCAGTAAAAACTAGAGCATGGATTTTGTAGTGCCACAAATTTTATAATTTTACACAGAAGACATTCATTATTTTTGTTGGCCACAACTGGAACAACACAACAACCAGTTCTGGCCACCCTATGGCCAAAAATAAAGCATTATATTAATACATGATCTAGTTTTTGACATCTATTATTTTTTGCTTAATAGGAATCAAATACATGGTTATGCATATTGAGATTAACTTTTAGACTTTCCGTAAACCGATTATAGAAACCTTCACTCACAATTATGTCTTTTATATAATAATTCTAACGTTTATCTCATCTCGTATTCTTAACATTTTGCACAAGAAAATGCAGTAGTTCGTTTGCCTTCGGTTATAAATATTTAGTTAAAAAAGAAACAAAATTCTACATTTGTTAGCGAGCAGCGTGACCAATAGAAATGCTATAAAAACAAAATATTGCCACTTACGTAACGCGAACATGAATCATAGACTAAATTCGAAAGATTCCTTGAAGTGGCCACAAATGGAGCACCAATCCTATCTGGTAGGAATTGAACCTCCCCGAGCAAAAATATATCTAGTAGAGCAGATTTCAAGACTAGTAGCTAGATAGTAATGACTAGATAAATTTTCTAGCCAGTTACTAGTTCGTGATTGGCTAAATATTCCTACTCAGTCTTTTGAATGTCAGAACTATCTAGTAACTATACCATTACATAGATAATGGCTAAATGAAAAAGATTACATAATAACGAGATAGAGTCATTGGTAAATGCTGAATAGAAATTGGATATCAGAACTGTCTAGTACAATACTTATATCAATTATAGTTACAAGTTATTTTTTGTATCTAGCTACTAGATAATTTTTCTGGTACAGCCACTAAGAGAAAGATCGCGGCAAAATGCTACATCTTTCAGAATTTCAAGGTTACAACTCCTTTTATTTATTTATTTTTTTATTTACAGCTTTAAATCCGTTCTTCAAAAGGTTACAACTCCTTTTATTTATTTATTTTTTTATTTACAGCTTTAAATCCGTTCTTCAAAAATTTCTTGAAAACAAAAATTGCGGAAGAAAGTTTAGGACACCCTGCAGAATTATAAATTTTCAGTACTGGCAGTGTATATTGGAACACAGCCAACCTTGTCAATTTTTAAATAGTGGCTAATTTTATCTCGTTTGCTTATATGTTTGATTTTAATCAATTTATGAATGAAAATTGCTTTCTTTTCAGACAGTTAATTGTTATGATTGACTATACAAACATGATAGAAACATTTAAGATATTAATATTAAACCATGATTTTTATTGCATATACTGTTTTTATTAATTGTTTAATTATAAATTAATCTCAATTTTATTATGTAGCCAGAGCAGGTACTTGTTATGACAAGAATTGGTGTTATGGTGGCCAAAAACGGTGCAATCGGAAATTATGACATTATTTTTTAAAAATGTGTTTAATTTATTTTGCTTATTGATTTTAAGTTTATTATTTAAAGGTTCTTAATATATTAAAATAATTAAAGACATATTAGATAACGAAGGGTATTTCCTCTATGCGTTTATGTCCGCAAAAATCAGGTAAACTGTATATCTTGTTTGATATTTAAGGTTTTCGCGGTGTTCATGAATATTAGATTTGGTTTCCAGGTTTGAGCCGCGTGGATTCTTCTTTGTCTGATTCCATCATTTCAGTCGCGAACATTTCAGTCCGCTTCATCAGGGAGGAATGATGAAGTTGTTTCTCAGAGGTCTACCTTTATATAGTGGTTGACATAGAAGAGAGGAGAGGAGGCGCGGAAGTGGGGGGTGGTTGTCAGGGGGAAGGGTGGGGGGAAAATTTGTTGGTCTGTCAGATTCTGGAATAATGTCAATCTTGTTCTGTAATAATCGATATACGAATACGCTGCAACATGGCTATTTTGCCTCGCACCAGATCAAGTTGGTTAGCACTTTAAAATAAGAAGGTCATAAAATATGTATCTTAATTAATATGATTTTTCACGAAAAGTTTCCACTGCGTCTACATTCCAATATTCACTGCTAGGATTAAAAATCTATAGTATATGTAACATGAACTATTGATTTTCGTATTATTAGGCAAGTAATAGCAGAATGATATTGGAGCGAATATAATTTTACTAAATGTAGGGAGAATAATATTGTTAACAGAGTATCAACACACGCGTCGAATAGGTTTTCTAGTCTTTGTAACGTATGCGGCGAATCTGCCTTCCACGTCAAACCAACTCTGAAATAATTTGAAATAATCTGAATAATATAATCTGAAATAATCTAAGTTGAATATTAATATTAATTAACGCCTTCTAAAATTACTATAAGAGAGATTACGCATTTTTTATTGAAAATTATAGTTGTGAACAGTGATTTAGTATTCATTGCTGCAAAACGGTATGAAACTTTTATATTTACTTCAATCCGTTTTATATTTCTACAAAAATTGCGGAATAATAATTCAATAAGAAAATGCAGTACTAAAAAATTAATACAAAATTCTGAAAAAAATCTCAGAGCTATCTGAGAAGAAAATAAACAATTTTTATCTCTTGCTATTTTTCGATAAAGTTCATCGAAATCGAGTAAAAAATTATTGAAACCAATATTTTTGTAGATATTTCCGTAAATAACTTAGAAAATAGAGGTCGTATGAAAACATTTTTCAAACAAAAGTTATTTGTTTCTTTACGTAGAATAAAATTCCAGAATGAAAAATAAATATTTCTGTTTAAAAAAACAAAGTTGACTTTCGAACAACTTTCAGAATGACCTCCAAGGTCAAAGTAAAGGTTACCATCAGATGTCCCTCTCCGAACCCGACAACTTTTGTCTGAAACATTTTTGTCTACTGGGTTTAGTTTTCGAGATATTGGGCTGTATCATTTAAAATGGGACACCCTGTATATTATTAGCTACGTTTTATCCGTAAATTAATGAGATATGACGAAGTTATTATGCGAATTTCAATTGTCTTCCAATTAACGTATTAATATTAAAACGCACGATGGTATCATGTACATCGCGCTTATTTAATATTCCTCTCTTCTCGCTTTGCGCTTCGTTCTACATTTTTCGATATCTCCCATTTGCATTTCCATAGTTCTCACCGTTTCCGCCATTCCCCCGTCTTCTACGGCGAAGAAGATTCCGACCTCGGCGGGAGGCCGCGCGGCGCGAACTTTCACCATTCGTTCACGGTTCGACCGCGAAGAAGTGGTGCGTTTCGGTACCTTCGAAAGCGCGTCAGTTCCGCGTGAGAGGAGAGTCCCGCACAATTTCCGCGTGTAACATCCCGCAGGGGCGCAAAATGGTGCCGCGAGACCGCGGCGGAGATAATACCTGGTGTTCTCGGCATGTACGTGCTTACCACGCTTCGCCTGTCTCGTCGACACAGCGTATAGTTTCCGCAGGGACAATTTTATGAAATATTTACATTACTGTAATGCGCTCATGTAAATGTTTATTCCCGTGCATTACGTATTTTTTTATAAAGAAGAATATTATATTTTAATGGTTCTTATTGATAAATCAAAAACTTGGGCCTGTAGAACCACTAACACGGACGATGTAGTGTTATAAAACTATAAAGCTGGTATTAATTCTCACTTATGTAGAAGTAAAAATAAATTGTATTTATTCAAATAACCAAACAATAAGAACCATTAAAATATAATATTCTTCTTTGTATTTAAAACGTAGGTTGAAAAATGCATTATACTAAGTTCTTTTATCTGAGATTCCTCAACTTCATCTCCTATACATTTGGAGACTCAGAGCAGCTCCGCGATTTGGCTGAGATTGAGTTGTCGTTTTAGGCGACTGTTTTTCATTTTATATATAATCGAGGTTTTTTTATAATGTTACCATTGAAGAGGATCTACTGAAGAACGGAAACGCGTTTAGTACCTTGTATTGATAAAAATCGAGTAAGGAAGACTTTTGCAAGGTTATAGTGATTAGGTATATATTAGGACTTTAATGTATTATCCTAATATATTATTTCATAAAGTTTTATTGATCTCTCAGATCTTTTTCAGGATCTTATTTATTTTATCTATTATGACTTGCATTATCAGTCTCTAATATCTTTTGTAACAATCTTATATATAGTAAGTTTGATTAATAAATTTTTATAAATATTTTCATGAAAATATTTGTTATTTTTTTAATCTCAAGTTATAAAAAAATTTTGAAATATAAATTCACATATATTTTATATGAAAATTTTAAATAAACTCTTAACAAATATATATATATTTAGAATTAGATAATTTTCGACTTCAATAATGCAATTCATATTCAGCAAACAAGCCACTTGTATTATCAAAGTCTAAAATCATTCAATACAAATATTTGTTCTTTGATTTATAGTCTATAGATATTTTTCATTGATTTAGCATTCCCTGCTTTTTATAAATTCTGATTTAATTACATAGTTTTTTCCATTATATGAAATAAAACGTGACAGGGATTCAATAGTATAACCCGATGAGGACATTATAATAAAATCTGATCAAGGTCCTGATTACTACGCAGCGTTACATGACTTCTGAGGATCCGACAGTATAACCTTATATGGACCCGACATCCAATTAAGGTCAACCCGATCAGGGCCATGGGGTAAATTTTTAGTCGGGTTCTGTTTAAATTTTGATATAAGTAGTGAAATTCTTTCATGTAGATTGGACTGAAACGTTACTGAAAGATATTGAAAAGAGTATTATTTTATGTAAAAATGTTACTGAAAAGAGGGACGGAGAGGGAAAGCAGGGCGCAAGCAAAATGAAGAAAGAGAGGGGAAACGGAAAAGAAGAAATAATAGAAAGAGGAAATAAGAATGCTTTTACTATTCCTGATATCCAATTTGGAACGCGTCAATCTTAACACTTTTAAGTGATCACTGCAATAGTTGGAATAACATGTCATAGAAATCGCATAGGTTCTGATGTTGATGGCGAACAGAATGATACAAATATGATCATTTGTACTTCATAAAACTCTGGATTACGTGGCCCTTCTTGATTGAACATATGAAGTCCCTCCTCGATTAAATTCATTTCTGCAAGCTTGCACAACAAAAGAATCTCCAGAATATAAGTTATCTTATGCAATATTGAATGTGTTTCAAAACGAATAAAAGAAACTGGGTCAACCTTTATGTTCGTGATCGAAACTGTTCGTCTCGAACACATACTGATGAAATATACGAGTCCTGATATTACTAAATCGATAATACTGAGTTACGATTTGTATTATTGTGTACGACAAAAAATAATAGTTATGCAGCATCATGTAAAATGTGTGTTATTTTTATAAATCTATATATTCGAGACGCAACATTGCCAAGTAAATATATGCACTGATGATCACCACAATAGTTGTTGGAATGATATGTCATCCTAGTGTAGAAATTATATTTTTGATGACATGTAAGATAGGATTGTGCGAACATAATCATTTTCGTTCACACAATTTTTTAATTTACGAAAAATAGGCGGTTTGATTAACTGCACAAAAGATTTAGACACTTGAATTTTTTCAAAATTCGTAATGGCAGATCCAATATGGCCGCCCAAAAATGCGAAAATTTGATATAATTTTGTTATTTGGCGAAAAATCCAACCAAATTATAAGCTACCTTTCGAAGGTGTTTGTTTTGGGGCAAAACATATTTTAGCAGACTGTAGAAGAAAAATGGTTTTTTGATTTTAAAAATCAATATGGCGGCCAAAAATTTTTAATTTTGACTTATTTCAATGAAAATACGTTTTGAAAAATTTTGAAAAAATAAGTGCATACTCAGCAAAATCAAAACCCTCCCTATACAGATTTTCACTCAAATAGGTCAAAATTTCAAATTTTCGGGCTGACATATTGGTCCGCCATCTTGAATTTTGAAATCCAACACAAATTTTTTTTCACTTTTTAACAAATTTCGACGTTTCGCCCTAATTTAGATGATTTTTGAAATCCTTAGCGGTTTTCTCTTGGGCCTTAATGGGTTAATGCATATTTCACTCCTCCAATAAGAATGCGCAATCTATCTCTATAAGTCTATGCCGAGAAACGCACCATGCTGGAACTGTGCTGCGTGCTAATGGCGTGTCTGCTTAAAAAATTAGCCCTTCTTTCTTTACAAGACATTCCCTTAATTTCTTCGGTGTAAACAGCTTGCGTTTTTTTTTTCCCGCTCATTACGGTAAACAAACGAACGAACGAACGAACGAACCGGGAGCGAGCGTGCCGCTCTCCCCAAGAACGAAATTAGCACGGAGAATAATTGTGTTCCCAGGCGCGCGAATGTCCAGTTTGTTGTTTCAGCGTACGTCGCCCAGGATTATCGAATGCGCGGGATATCACGCTCGTTCATTCTCACACGCAGGTGCGAGTGAGCGAGGAAGTCCCACTCCCTCCCCCCCCTGCCTCTCACTCTCTCTCTCTCTTACTCGCGTTACGCACACGTACGTTGCCGTTGTGTCGCGTTATTGTCGCTGTCGTTGCATTATATGCAACACCAACACCGCACAGTGGGACAGCAATCCCGAAAAATGGAAGAAATAAATTTTTCAACAATTTCTGGATTTAAATAAATACAAGCCTATTTGGTAGTACTGAGGGAATTCTAAAGGCCATATTTCTAGCGCACTCAGAAGTCACGTAACGCTGCGTAGTAATCAGGACCTTAATCAGATTTTATTATAATGTCCTCATCGGGTTGTACTATTGAATCCCTATCACGTTTTATTTCATATAATGGAAAAAACTATGTAATTAAATCAGAATTTATAAAAAGCAGGGAATGCTAAATCAATGAAAAATATCTATAGACTATAAATCAAAGAACAAATATTTGTATTGAATGATTTTAGACTTTGATAATACAAGTGGCTTGTTTGCTGAATATGAATTGCATTATTAAAGTCGAAAATTATCTAATTCTAAATATATATATATATATATATATATATATATATATATTTGTTAAGAGTTTATTTAAAATTTTCATATAAAATATATGTGAATTTATATTTCAAAACTTTTTTATAACTTGAGATTAAAAAAATAACAAATATTTTCATGAAAATATTTATAAAAATTTATTAATCAAACTTACTATATATAAGATTGTTACAAAAGATCCATCAGTCTCGTAAATATATTATTTATCAATAAAAATTTCGTTTTTATGCACATATGTTTGATTAACCAAATAATAAAGGTTAATTTGAAACAAAATCGAGGTAAATATATATAGGAATAAGATATGTAGTAATGTTTAGGTATATATATATGTAATGTTTAAGTTGCCGTAGCTATCGTAAATGCAGATATACGCAGGCGATCTCTTCTGTATATAAAAGTATAAAGTATCAAGTATAAAATAGAGTAAGTCCGATTTATGAGTCACGACGAGTACATTTTCAAAAATCGATGTGTTGTGAAAGGGAGTATCGACATTTTCGTACAAGCGAACTAAGTTTTGCAGCGTTATTACATAGCGATAAAATTATTTATTTATAATTTATTATATATTGTTAGAAAGAGGAAAAATCGTAGAATTTATTTGTATACTAGCGATTATTATTTATGTCTATTTCGTGGCTTGTTTCATTCGAAAATGTAATTCATATCATTCGAACATGACATTCCACGGCATATGTTAGAAACGACAATTTCGTGAACGTTCTATTCCTTTAATATATGTCATAGAAGGAAAATATTTTACATTATGTCAGTTTAACATTAATACTGTTACATAGGCTTATATTTATTTAAATCCAAAAATGGTTAAAAAATTTACTTCTTTTTTCTATTTTCCGGAATTCCTGTCCCACTGCATCGTGGGAACAAATAGAAATTTACTGTTCAAGAACCGCTAGAGATCACAATTTTATAACAATTGGGATGATTTTTTTTTAATTAAACGTTAATCAACGTAGAAAAAACTGTCGAGCCCGATTTTTTTAAAAATTCTTCTAAATGTTGCAATATCAATAAGAATTAAGTTCGTATTTAGCAATCTAAATCTAATATACCTTACAGTGACACATTTCGTGCTACAGAAACATTTTTTTCATATCGGCTATGGGATTGACAGACAGCTGTTAAATATTAGATCTTAATACTGACTTTACATTTATGTTGAACGACTTTGTATATCCTATTGCAACATATATATTGTGTTAAAACATAATGATTTTGTTTATGTTGACAAGAAATTAGCAGTTGTCAACTGCCAAATTCTGATTTTTATATCAGATTCGTAACCAGCTGAAAACCTTAATACACTGTACTGTGGAGCGAAAAAGATGGAAAGTTTTTCATATGGAGTGGCTCATAAAACTTGATAATTTTTTACAAATTCTTATTAATATTGCAACATTTAGAAGAATTTTTTTAAAAATCGGGCTTGACAGTTTTTTTCTATATTAATTAACGTATAATTAAAAAAAAACTTATCCTAATTGCTGCAAAATTGTGGTCTCTAGCGGTTCTTGAACAGTAAATTTCTATTTTTTTTCAGTGGGCGATTTGACTACCCTTTCGGGGCAAAAATCTGTTCCGCCACAATTTTTTACCAGTCGTAATGATTATTTTTGAAAATTACTTTCAGTTTTAATAACTACTTGCCACAAATTGTGGAAACGCTATTATTTTTTTGTGGTCTTACAATAGAAGATGAAAAAACGCCAAAGAAGTATGAAACATTGAAAAAACTTTGTTGTACAAAGTCAATCGCCATAGAACATGATGCCTGATATAGCATGAGATATAGCATGAGATAAAATATAAAGAAATATAAATGAAATCGAGTGACTACAAAATCCTAAATTCTAAACTCTAATTCCTAAGTCCTTGAACCTTTCAACTCTAAGCACTAAATCCTAAAGCCCGAAACTTTGAAACTGTAAATTCTTCCTCAAACCTAAAGTAGTTTATGTAGCCATTTCGATTTCATTTATATTTCTTTATATTTTACTTTATACTATATCTACGTCAAGTTTTACACTGAGAGAAAAAAATAGTTGGAATAACTATATTCTCACTATATTTTATAGTTTGTTTTGGCCTCAAACTTATATTTATAGTTCATCTAAACATGAAGATATAGCAGAATAAACATACATTTATATAGTCACCATCTTATTACTTTATGTGTATAGTAAAGCACGCTTTGAGAATAGTTACATGTACCCACATTTTCCAAATATTCCAATTGTATTGACTATATAAAATAGTTAATTTCTCTTACCATTTAATATTTGCTACCTTACTATGTCTTTTATTTCAAATAATTATAATTCTTGGTAAAAGTTTTACATAAGTCAGTTATACTTATGCTTATATTGTAAATATTACAAACATTATATTTGCTCATATTGTAAATATTACAAACATTACATGGTGACATTTACTATAAAAAAGATATTCCTAACTATAACCTTTTTACTATGTCATTATAGTTCCAAATATCATACATTTTTCTCTCAGTATATGACGATTGGCTTTGTACAACAAAGTTTTCATGCTTCTTTGGCGTTTTTTCATGTTCTATTGTAAGACCACGAAAAAATAACAGCGTTCCTGCAATTTCCGCAAGTAGCCATTAGAACTGAAAGTCCAACGAGTAACTTGCGAAAAGAATCATTACGGTTGGTAAAAAATTGTGACGGAACAGATTTTTGCCCCGAAAGGTAGTCAAATCGCCCACTGTGCGCCGTCGTGTTGCCGGATGGCGCGCATCTGCATTCGAAATTTACGCGTCTCCTACGTGCCTACCTTGATATCAGGTATTCAAACTTGCTCAACTTCCGTCGGGCGACGGCAGCGGCGGAGTCCCGCGGCCCTAAACTTCCTCGCGAGGTCGCCGTCGCCGCTAAAGTTTCAGCACCCCCGCGCTTTGACCGTGGCTTGCGCGCATTTGGCGCCGACCCTATCGCTCGCGAAATGTGCGCCACGCGCGCTGGGACGCGGCTGCAAACGCACGTAAACTTGACGATTCAGCACAACAAGATTGCGCGCCGGCTGCCCCGCGCGACTCTCGTCGTCGACTGTCGACTGTCTCTGTCGCGTCGCAACCATCCGAGATAAGGCCGTCGACCACTTTCTCACCCTTCTTCTCCCTCTCGCGCACTTGTCGTCGCTATCAAGGGGACTGGAGGTCGTATAAAAAATTTTTCCAAACAAAAGTTGTTAGTTTCTTTACGTAGATTAAAGTTCTGTAAGAAAAAATAAATGTTCCTATTTAAAAAGCAAAGTTGACTTTCGAATAACCTTCAGAATGACCTCCAAGGTCAAAGTCAAGGTTACCATCAGATGTCCTTCTCTGAACCCGACAACTTTTGTCTGAAACATTTTTGCTGAATATACTTGCCTGAAGGATTATGCGGGTGGATCTTTTAAAATGGGACACCCTGTATGTTAGTTGTATGTACTATACACTTAAATTGAGTATGTGCTCATTAAAATTATATTTTTCTTCTCTTTATATATTGTATAAATACACGTCAAAATAACATTTTCGAAGGGTCAGATTGCTTGAAAATCCTGCTTGTTTTTTCACAATTTTTTATGACAAATTGAATGAATATGCAAAAGTGTTATTTTGATGTATTTATACAATATATAAAGAGAAGAAAAATATAATTTTGATGAGCAAATACTCAATATGTGTATAATGCATGCAGCTAACATACAGGGTGTCCCATTTTAAAAGATACACCCTCATAATTCTTCAGCCAAATATATTCAGTAAAAATATTTCAGACAAAAGTTGTCGGGTTCAGAGGGGAACATCTGATGGTAACCTTGACTTTGACCTTGGATTTATTCTGAAGGTTATTCGAAAGTCAACTTTGCATTTTAAATAGAAACATTAATTTTTTACTATGGAATTTTATTCTTCGTGAAAGAACTAACAATTTTTGTTTGAAAAAATTTGTTATACGACCTCTATTTTCTAAGGTATTTACGGAAATATCTACAAAATTATTGGATTCAATAATTTTTTACTCGAATTTTATCAAGTTCAGCGAAAAATAGCAAGATATAAAAATTATCCATTTTCTTCTCATAGAGCTCTGAGAATTTTTTCATAATTTTTTAGTTAACTTCTCAGTACTGCATTTTCTTGCATTTCCTTGAAGTATTAAAAAGCTTATAAAAAATTCTGAAAGAATTCTCGGAACTCTATGAGAAGAAAATAAATAATTTTTATCTCTTACCATTTTTCGGTAAAGTTGATAGAATTCGAGTAAAAAATTATTGAAATAATTTTGTAGATATTTCCGTAAATATCTTAGAAAATGGAGGTTGTATAAAAATTTTTTTCAAACAAAAGTTGTTAGTTTCTTTGCATAGAATAAAATTCCGTAATAAAAAGTAGATGTTTCTATTTAAAAAGCAAAGTTGACCTTCGAATAATCTTCAAATTGATCTCCAAGGTCAAAGTCAGGGCCACATTCAGATGTCCCCCTCTGAACCCGACAACTTTTGTCTGAAACATGTTTGCTGAATATACTTGGCTGAAGAATTATGAAGGTGTATCTTTTAAAATGGGACACCCTGTGTATTTTGTTTTTCTTTTCAAGGCAAGGATTTTTCTTTTCATTTTGTAGTAATATCTTGACTTTCGGTGGTTTAATTAAGCTGAATTTTAGGTAGAACATTTCCGTAAGCTTAGCCATCTTGGATGATCCAAGATGGATTTATAGGTCTAGTTGGGAGATCCAGAGTGATTTCTCATAAAATTATGAATTCTAGTTGAGAAATATCTCCTTATATGTATCTTAATATGGGTGATTTATATTGGAAGAATATTTCAAGCATGCGTTTCTAGGTGAGAAACCCAAACATCCCCTTGAACTTTTTTCAAAAACTGTTCTCGCCAATGTTTTTCTAAAGTCTTTCCTGGTCTTTCCATTTTACGTTAGAATTAAATAAAATATATGAAACTTTTATTTTTTATAATATTTCTATTTTTCATTTTTTTGTTTCCTATTTAATTTTTATTCTATCAAATTCAATATTAAAAGATTTCTTACCCCCAGATAGATTTTTATGATTATCACGACGTGAGACAATCGATAATGGAAACTTTGCAATTTTTATAATTACATTTATGTGAGACAAATATATCGCATCGAATTAATGGTTAAATTCACATTATAATTAATGTAACGCATTATAGTGTTACATTAATTATGATGTGAATTTAACAATTAATTTAATATATTTGTCTCATATGAATGTAATATAACACTATGTGGCATCATATTCACACATAATATAAACTTTATATTGTATTGATACAAAAATAAATATATTAATAATTGCACGTAGATTTTCATATTACATTTTACATGACATATTATTTTGTAAACTTATTTCGTATTTCCTTCAATTTCTATTCTATATTTTTATTTCTATTTGATAAATATGAATATCATGAATATGAACCACTCATAAGGAATGCAATTTTTATAAATCGACTAATAAAGTTGCTGCCAAATTTATCTGTACCTCCCTATCTCTATTTGAGTATTTAATTCTATAAAAATATATCGATTTTATCTAGGAAAAAATGTAAATTTCTACAGTATTTTCGTTTTTATTTTGCACGAGAGAATAACTCATGTCTGAGATGAGAATGAAATTTCCAATTGATACAGTCTAGGAATATTTTCATAAGACATATATTTATTCTTACAACATTCTGGAACAATGTTTAAAAAAAAACATTCTAGCGCATATAATTTTCATCTTCGAAGTCTTCAAATTGTTCTAAAAATGTATTTTTGCCATTAACTTTGATAACAATCTTGCTCTGACAATCTTCCTTGATTTAATTTTAAGATTGAGCTATTTATGTCTTTATGGAATTGATATTTTAAAATTGTTTTATACATATCTTAAAAACTCCCTTTGATATTAATTATTTTTTAAGAACTTAGTTTTTTGAGAACTTTCTTAAAATATTCTTACTTTCCAGCATACGGAGTGCTCTAGAATAGCAAGAATTAATTTGTGCTAATTTTTGCGCACTAGTGCATTAATGCATCTTCAAAATGTAGTGTATTTTTCTCTCTTTTCTTTCACAGCTATCGATTCTTCGTTATTGTAGTACAAAACAACTTGTAAGATGAGATAATCGAACATCGCTATCGGATTTAAGTGTATAAGGTAAACGTACCGAATTACGCCATTCTAAGCAAAAACTAATCTTTAAGAGATTATTAAAAAAGAAATAAAGTCGTATTAGGTAAAACTATGAATTTTACCTAATGTTAATATTATAAATTAGCAAAAAAAACATATAAAAGTTGAAAATAAACAAAATTATTTATATGTTCACAAGAATTAAGTGTGAACTGCGAATGTCTCGAATTACGCCTACTGAAATTGTTGGATGTCCTGATTTATGCCACTAATATGTCTCAAATGACACCACCTTACCTGATCTGTTTTCAATATAGATAATTATAGTAAAGGAAATGAAATTTTTACACCTGTTATCTATTCAAATATATATTTATTAATTTAAAATAATAAGCATTTTAACTCCTACTAATTTGTTTTAAAATGTTATTGCATATTTGTGACGATTTTGTGTACATGATGCTTTTTATGTGCATAAATTCGCCACCTCTATTATATTATATAAAAACCATATAACTGTATAATATTTTACTATTTTATTGTCTTTTAATTCAATTCAATTCATATTAATCATACAAAACTAAAACATTTTACAATCCAAAAATATCTTATTTTATCATTCTACAGGTTATATTATCGTATTATATACTTAAGAACAAGCTCAAGTGTAGATAGTCAAAAGTGAGGGATTCTCGATATGAGTTTTTGAAACTGTCTTTCACGGAAAATAATGTTATATTTTCATATACTTACTTTGACGGAGCCATTTGATATACTTTCACGATTGCTTTCGAATTCTTTGATACTTTTAATCAGCTGTATATTATTACGCGCACAAAACAAGTTAAGGTGGCGCTATTTGGGTCAGTGGCGTCATTCGGTACTTTTACACTATTTTATGTGTGATAAATTTCATATCTTATGCTGAAAAGTATATCAAGATAAAATACAAAGTATCTCGAAAATATATTCACATCGATCTTCTCAATATTTTTATAAGTAGAATGACTTGATTAATGTTTAAAAACACAAACTTGTACCTACATTGCAGCAATGTTGCAATGTTTGATTAATTCGCAATAATTTGCATAAATTCGCAATAATTTGTATATATATTAAAACCAGCCTTTAGAATAATCACTCATAAATCCCATAAAATGTTTTCGCGAAAAAATATAACATTAATGGATTTTAAAGCAGACCAAAATATTCTCAATGCATCCTAATTGAATAAGATTCAGAATATTCCAACAAAAGCGAAATAAAATATTCGACTATTTCAAGTCTGATGTATCAGAATAAAATATTCAGAATGCTTTTAGGATATTCCTTATAAATATTCTGGACGAATTGTTACTTGAATTAATATTACGTTAATCCAGGATAAATTTTTCTTACCGGTTAATGAGATAATCGATGATTTGGAACGAATTTGTACGTTCTAATCGGAATATATGCGGTCGAATTTCTAAAGAAATTCGAGAAATTTCTATCTGGTCAGGAATGTTGAGTTTTACTATATGAAAATCCATATAAAAACAGAAAATTATAATAGAGATTCATACACAAGAGAGATGTGGCCGATATCACGTTAGCCAACGGTCGGTTTCGCCACTGAACGTCCGGATTTACAGTTGCGATCGTTTCAGTCGTGATTTACACACGACCCACTCTTCGCGGCGCGAAAATCTTCAGACTCCTTCACGTCCGGAGCGTTGGGACGTGGACTTTTCGCACGCACGTCGCTCGCTAATATCGCTAAGTGACCCCCGTTGTCGAGTTACGCGTAATATAAGAGTGCATTAACAATGCACCCGGCGTAACAACTATAATCGCGAGCCAGAGAGACCCGCGCGTTCAACCTCTCACCGTCCCAGCCTCCCTCCGTCTCCACCGCGCTGCCTCTATCTTCCCTTACTTTCGGCCCAATTAGACTTCAGCGCCTTTTATCGGCGTTTATTCCACATTATAATAGATCGGTCTAATGTAACGTAATTTTATTACCGCTGTACACCTATATATGTATGTACGTGTGTACCGCCTACCGCGTCCGTTATTATTTTCGTCCCCGTTCCCAATTAGGGCGGCCGCCAATTTGATCTCTTGGACAAAGCTCCGCCGTCCGATCCTTCTTATCGAAATTACTAATATCCGGCTACGTACAAGATAGGGATTACCCCGGTCGACCAATCAATTTGCCATGGCCCAACCCTCTTTTTATTCAGATTGCAGCGGGTATATGTGTACAGCATTCGCGTTCGAGGGCGGTTCGGAAGAGATTCCAGAGCGCGCCTCGCGCGCGCTCCCTCGCTCTCCCTTCCGCCCTCCCTCCCTCCTCCCTCTTTCCCCCTACTCTTTTTCTCACGTAAGAAGCAATCCACCCTGAAAACGCGACGGTGGCCCACTTTTTCTGCGCTCTCCCGCCAATGCCGCGTCCTTCCCGTCGCCTGTATAGCTACAGTATAGCTACAGTATAGCTTACAGTGTTTTGGTACAGTATTTAGAACAGTTTTGAGGATAAGTGTGGGCATGCGTTTGAGGTTATGTCGGTTCTCGTTAGTGCTAAGTTTAATTTATGCGGCTAAGGCCACATAAATGTGCGCGCATTTGTCTATAGCTCATGTCATATATACTGTAGAAAATGTACCTACAGTGCGTAAAACGGAACGCAGCCTAAGTATACTTGTCAACATTTTTGAAAACTAAATACTAACAATAGCCAACACAACCTCAAATATTGTTACGCAATATAAACTTACATTATAATAGTACGTATCAAACATGTACCTTTCTTTCCTTTTTTAATTTAGCGTGATACACTTTTCCCGTAGCGAAAACTCTAACTCTGTTACTTAATGTTTCACAACTAAATATTTTCTTTGTTATTGCAAAGGGAACTGTAACTGTAACTAGTTACTTTTAAAAAGTAACTTTCCCATCTCTGCCTAAAACCTATAAGCACGTAAACTCACATGGACTCAAAGCCTATAACTCGAAAACTCATAAACCTAAAATCCATAAGTCCAAAATTTATGGATTTTGAAGTTATGGGTTTGTAGATTTTAAGAATATGAAGAGTAAGAGAGTATTCTAGGTTCATGAATTTTCGATTGATGGGTTTTGGGATTATGGGTTTTGTGTTTATTGAATTTGCGTTTATATGACCTGGATTTTATGTTTCGCACGTATTTAGGTTTATACAGAGTGTCTCACACGTCAAACTGCTAACATCACTAAATACATCACTTTATATATTGCAACTTTTATCTGAAATATTTTTCTCAAAAGTGCATATTTTCCGAGATATTCAGCCGGATATTATTCCAGGATATATGGGACACCCTATATGTTATGGGCTTATCAGATAATTTTTACATACATTGCCACTTCGAATTTTGATAAACAATCGTCTAAATAATTATGTAAATTAACAAATGGGCTTAAAAAAATATCACATATGTAATGTCATGTCAAATGCTATGTGAATGCTGAGTTTCAAGAAAAATGGTGTTACACTTGGATAGTGTTACTTGTGAGTCGGCGCGAAATCCCGCGAGCGCCCGTCGGGATTACATCAACGACGCGGAAGAAGCGAACTTCAGCGTCGCATGTGTTCTGCGGAGGAGTCTTACGAATGATATTTCTGATTTTCGCCCGCTCCGGCACGGAGAAACTCGTTCAAATTAACACGCGCGCCGCTCCGAAAACCTCCGACCTTAATTTTAACGGCCTCAATTGCGATTTAAACGTATTTTGCCTCTTTCGCGCGACAAAGTTAATCTGATCTCTCCCGCGTACTTGCATCGTTGGAATAGATTAGTTTTACGCTGTGACGAATTCGCACCATTGTCAATCCTAATCTGACACACTGTCAGAATAGGATTTATTGAAAAATTATCCATTTTCTTCTCATAGAGTTTTGAGAATTTTTTAGTTAACTTCTTAGTACTGCATTTTCTTGAAGTACTAAAAAGTTCATAAAAAATTCTAAAAAAATTCTCAGAGCTCTATAAGAAGAAAATAAACAATTTTTATCTCTTACCATTTTTCGGTAAAATTGATAGAATTCGAGTAAAAAATTATTGAAACCAATAATTTTATAGATATTTCCGTAAATATCTTAGAAAATAGAAGTCGTATAAAAATTTTTTTCAAACAAAAGTTGTTAGTTTCTTTACGTAGAATAAAATTTCGTAAGAAAAGAAATAAATGTTTCTATTTCTATCTAAAAGTAAAGTTGACTTTCGAATAACCTTCAGAATGACCTCCAAGGTCAAAGTCAGAATCACGTTCAAATGTCTCCCTTTGAACCCCACAACTTTTGTCTGAAACATTTTTGCTGAATATACTTGGCTGAAGAATTATGAAGGTGGATCTTTTAAAATGTGACACCCTGTGTATGTACATATATACATATACATACATACATACATACATATATATATACATATACATATATATATATATATATATATATATATATATATATATATATATATATATATGTATATGGACGGATATTTTTCATTGAATGTTTCCTGATCAAATATAAAAATTCATTGGTATTTGATCAGGAAACATCCAATGAAAAATATCCGTTCATAATATTTTGATCGGTTTATCTGATAAAATATTATTATGATCGAAAGTATCAGATTATATTTATTCGGATATTCTAATCGGTTATAAAAATTGATCGGAATTTGAACAGAAATTTTAATCACGTGCCAGGCGGTGTGCCAGATTAAGATGTCAAAAAGATGCGTGCCATCTCCTCTTATATCTCATTGAATTCCGTATTTCAGTGGAAGTGAGATTTCACTTCAAAATCTGTGATATAGAAATGCATCATTCGTAACTCCAACTTACAATGACACATGGTTTTATATCAACGTTTGCAAACCGCATTTTGCGTATTACCAGATGATAATTAAGATAGAAAGGAAGGAATATGGTAGTGTTAATCACAATAATTTTTTTGTGGATTAAAAAATGAAACTATGCGATTGTTTGCGCCGTTAATTGTGCCGCTTCTGGGCGCATACTCTCCCCCCGTGGCACGGGAAAGAAGAAGGGTCCTTGTTGCCTGCGAGCAGTTCCTTGCAAAGGTGAATTAAGTCGTAATGAAGTACAGAGTGAGAGAAGAGCTTGGGCTCCTCTCTGCCGAGTAATACCACTCGTTTCCCCGAGGACAGGCTTCAGGACGTAGGAGGGAAGTCGGCGAGAACTTCGCCCAGCGCTCACGCCGCGTCGCGCAAAGAAAGCATCAAAGTGGAGAACGAGGTAGAGAAGGGAAAGTTTGCGCGCAGGTGGAAACATTTTTTAAAGGGCGCTTTACGCGCGATTGATCCGCGCGACCGTCTGCGTTCTCTCCCGCGGTTATTCACCATCCTCGCCGGGACTCACTCTTTTCTTTTCCTTCTCAAACTTCGCTCGGATTCCGCCGAATCGAAACCGCGTACAACGGAGTCGAGGTAAATTGGCGGGTAAGGGCCAAGTTGACCGTGGGTTTTGTTTGTATATTTGTTAGGAGAGAAACAGTGGAAAAGAAGTCGCAAACAGAATGTGTGAAGAATTTCAGAATTTAGAATATGAATGCTTTTTCTTAATTTTGCTAAAAGATTGAGACAATATCGTATTCTCTCCGGAACAATCAGTGAAAATGACACTGATTGAATCAGTAAAACAGTATACCATTGGTAATCAGTGAATACTTATTGATTCTCAATGGAAATACCGTCTTATATTTCATTGATGCGTACCATCTCCTCTTATATCTCATTGAATTCCGTAATTCAGTGGAAGTGAGATTTCACTCCAAAATCTGTGATATAGATCAAATATAAAAATTCATTGGTATTTGTATTTGATCAGGAAACATCCAATGAAAAATATCCGTTCATGATATTTTGATCGGTTTATCTGATAAAATATTATTATGATCGAGAGTATCAGATTACATTTATTCGGATATTCTAATCGGTTATAAAAATTGATCGGAATTTAAACAGAAATTTTAATCACGTGCCAGGCGGTGTGCCAGATTAAGATGTCAAAAAGATGCGTGCCATCTTCTCTTATATCTCATTGAATTCCGTATTTCAGTGGAAGTGAGATTTCACTCCAAAATCTGTGATATAGAAATGCATCATTCGCAACTCCAACTTACAATGACACATAGTTTTATATCAACGTTTGCAAACCACATTTTGCGTATTACCAGATGATAATTAAGATAAAAAGGAAGGAATATAGCTGTATTAATCACAATAATTTTTTTGTGGATTCTCTGTGATAAATCAAATTACGCTCTTGCGAATAAACAATAAATAAATTGCAAATAAAATCAATTAATAAACAAATAACAATAAATAAATTGCAAATATTCTCAATAGTGAATAAAATGCAAATAAAAATAAAGATAGATATATTCTGACTATCAAAAATATGTTTTTGCACTTTCTTCTCGAAGTAAAATAGTAACAGCAAATCTCATTTATTGCAAAATAGTTTAAAATTATAAAGGAAAATTATAAAACAAATGGAAATTGAACATATGAATAGATAGGACAAGTCGACTCATATTTAATTACTTGAATACTCTTACATGATATCCAATTGTGTGATTTGTTAGTTAAATTATTTTCAAGATAAATTCATAGTTCAACGTATAATGTTAACAATTCGACAGATCAGTGTCCGAACTTCAAAAAACCAAATTAGACATAAATGACAAATAAATCGCGAAGGAGAAATGAAACATTTCGATATTTCTGTTATTGCAGAAAATCATACATTCCCGGTGTAGAAATACAGATGAAGGTTGTCTCCATCATATTTGTACAGTCAATCACAGCGATTAGTTGTGTGATAAGTTGTAATACCGAAATCCTAAAAAAATACGTCAATCTATCCGGGTCTTTCCTACGATACAACTCGTTGCGTTGTCCTTCTGTATCGCTCATGTCGCGTCTGCCGCAGTGCTTGTGTCACCGTGATTACGTAAATCCCGCTTCGCCAGTTTTTCAAATAACTTTCTCCTAATCAATGCGGAAAACAAATCGCACTCTGGTGTAAGAATAACGCGGAGCCTCAACTGCGACTGTATTCGGTTACATTCACAGTGGAGACTTTTGTGCGTCGCACAGTGCGGCCGCTTTGGACAAAATTCGAAAAAATCATTATCGTATTGGTTGTACTAATAATACTAAATTAACGACCATTATCTCATATTTTGATAAATACTAATTGATTCTTGTTTACAGTATTTAGTAATCATTCGTAACTGAAATGAAATATAGTATATAAACAAATTCGAAATTATTAATCTCAAAATTTATTGTGTAGAATATTCACCAAATGTACTTTTTATTTTAATTTATTGGTTTGTTAATATTTATACGTGTATTTATTTCATTTTTTAAAATAATAGTGAAAGATTGGTAGTGTTATTTATTTCATCAACTATAACTAAACTTTTAATTAGGTTAGACAAAATATCCTGTACCTTTGATTGTTTCAGATTCTTTGTTTATCCTACTCTTAAAATCCAAACAATTTACCTGCTACAAACTGCTACACTAATTTCTATTGTATTGTTTTCAGAATGTGGTCTCCAGAGTCCGTTTGTAGTCGATCCCATGTCGTGCGCGGAAAACCGCTGCGTGTGAATTATGTTTACGGTTTTCTTTTTGGCTTATGTTTACTGTATGTATGTTCAGCAGCCGCGCGAGCAAATGAAAATTGATGGTTGTCAACATAATTCGCACGCAGCGGTTCTCCCCGCGCGACACAGGATCGAGAACAAACGTCCGGGTCGTAGGATTTTATTGTTAATGATGTCAAAGATTAACGTGTGTTCTTAAAAATGTACTTATTTTGCTACTTATACATGAGTTTCTATTTTTGTCCAAGAAAACGCGTTTGGCCGCATTGTGCGTCGACGTGCAATCGTCACGTGACGCTGCCCGAGTCGAAATTTTGACCCTATGTTGAACTTTGAATTCTACACCGCAATAGGAACTAAGATAGCAAAGTAGGTTTAATTCTAATGATATAATTGACTCCTACTTTGACCCTAATGATGAAATAAACAGAGAATCTGAAACAATCAAAGGTACAGGATATTTTGTGTCTAATCTAGTTAAAAGTTTAGTTATATTTGATGAAAGTAAATAACACTACCAATTTTTCATTGTTATTTTAAAAAATGAGATAAATACACGTATAAATACATATTAATAAACCAATAAATTAAAATAAAAAGTACATACTTTGGTGAATATTCTAAATAATAAAGTTTGAGATTAATAATTTTGAATTTGTTCTGAAATTTCCGCTTTCGCTTTCTTTAGCGTCAAAGTAGGTTGTATAATAATCTTAGAAAGCAAAGTAGATTCAGTTGCGAACCTCTATTGAAGGTATTGTAGGATTTTTCCTACTTAGAATATATATATTTTATAGAAATATTTAAAAAATTTAATAAATAACGAAACAGATACGTCAAATAACATACAAAATATACATTTTATCTGTTGCATATATTTCAGACATCATCAAAGTAGGAGTAAATTATAACATTAGAATTAAACCTACTTTGTTATTTGAGCTCCTACTGCGGTATAGAATTTAAAGTTCAACATAAGATCAAAATTTCGACTCTGAAATGAGTGTCAATATCGTCAAAATAGGTTTCACCTAAGTTGTAGATTATCTAAGTAAGCTCGAACTATTTTTAAGAGCGTCAAAGTAGCGTCAAGATTTTGACAAGGTAGAGTTCAAGATTCAAAAGAGAAGTTAATGGGTATCAAAGTAAGTTTTAATTAGGCTATATAAACCATCTAAATAGGCGCAAACTATCCTTAAGGAGGGAAATCACTATAAAGGGTCACAAAAATCGATTTTTTTTATTTAATTAATATTACTGTATGTATAGAATATATTCCCAAAGTTTGGTTTTGAAATACAAAATCTACAGGACCATTTCTCGCACGCAGGTACGAGTGCATGAATTGAGGTCTGAGCGCACAGACTCGCAACAGCTTTGTTTCGAAAAACCCGTTTGAAAAAACGGAAAAAAAACATTCTAAGAAAGATCTGTTAGAAAGGTACTTAGGTGGGCACACAAAAATGCGAATTAAATTTTCAATAGTACAATTTAGCGGTTAGTTCCAAAGCATATACATTCTGGTCTTAAAATCACTGAAATCACTGCCTATATTGCCGCTAGGATATTTAATGAAGACTATTTTGCTGTTTTGAAGATAATGAAAATATTAGAAATTAAAATTGGGCCTCTATGTAAGTTATATGCTGATAGCAAGGACGCCGAGCGAATAAAGAGACAGGAGCGCCGCAGCTTAAGTTGCAGTAAAGAGGCTTAAATAGCAAGTAAACAACACCAACTTGAGCAAAATGACTTGTTTGAAGGGACGGAAGATTTACTGTATGGGGCAAGAATAGTGGATTAGCAGAAAACAGTTATAAGTTTACAATTTTTTATATCTCAAACTTTAAATGTGTTTTTCTCAAAACGACTTTTTCCAAAAGCGGTGTGCAAGATAATTCAAAAACTATTTGACCAATCGAATTGCCCTTTTACATACATTTAGTTTATTATATTTGTAAGTCGATGAACCTATAAAATCCATAACATTATTTATTTAAACAATTTTTTCGCATACATAAAGATGAATTTTTATGAGTAAAAATCGAACTTTTGATTCAAGGGTTGCTTTTTTGTTAATTACAAAATTTCTTTTCAACTTGTTTAGGTTCATCGACAAATTATGTTCATAAAGTGTCAAAAACTTTTCCCTATTTTGGTTTCAGACGAATATAACAGGAGCTAGAGTGCACACCGTTTTGCGCCGACTCTGTCGCAACGCTCAACATTTCCTTCACTACATACAATTTATAAACATTTTTCTTAACTTAAAACTATTTTTTTAATACTTTAACGTACAAGCAAAAACGCTACAAAGTTGGGAAGCGATTGGATAAGTACATTTTTCGAAAAAAATTCACGAAAATTCCCTTATTTTCGACGTTCTATAGTGATTTCCCCCCTTAATTCGGGAGTGGGCGCGTATCGCTCATTTTCCCATACTTTTTCGTTTTCTATTTATATCATCTATTGACATTATCGTATTTTCGCTTTTACGTAAATTTTCTTTGATGTTTTCTCGTATAGCATGGAGAAGTAGACGCGCTTATTTCTATGTGAAATTTGATACGTTTTTAACAGTCGGTCTAAAAGATGATAGCGCGCCTACTAACGTTAGTCTTTTATCTCTGTCGGCGTCACTCGATGTGCCGCTGAACGTCTATTATCTTTCCGACAATATAATAAAATCGTAGTTCGACGGACGGTTCTCCCTTTTTCTGTTGAACCAATAAAATTTTCAACAACACGCGTAATTGGAGTATATATTTTGATTCAACAGTGATGTTATTAAAATTAATAATTGAATTATTGAAACAATACATAATGTGATAATTTTAATATTGTCATTAAATCAAGAAGATTTATTCTCTATTTCTAAATTTATCAAATAAATTTTTAAAGTTTATTAAATCAATATTTAAGTTAATCAAAGTAAAACAAGAGAAGCAAGAAATTCTTATTTTATTTTATCAAACTAAAAGAATGTCATTTTTTACTAATGTAGTTAAAATAAAAATATTATGATTTTATTTTTAATATATTCACATATGTATAAGTTTAATATGTTTCCTAAGCATATTAGATATAGAAATGATAAAGAGAAAAAAAGATGAGAAAAAGAAGAAATAGTGACATAATATAATTATTTCCTTCAATGTTGTCCAATTATGTTTCTTTTAATAATTGGATTGGTAACTTATTAATTACCAGAACAATACATGCGCGCGCCATATAGCTAATAAAAAACAATAAAAAATGTAGAATAAAAATAAAATTAAATTAAAATATACTTTAATTAATTAATAATTATAGGGAGAGACAGGAAGAGACAGAGAGAGACAGGAAGAGACAAAGAGAGGCAGGGAGAAATGAGGAGAAATGGGGAGAGACGAGGAGAGACAGGGAGAGACAGGGAGAGACATATCTCTTCTATATTTTTTTTTCGTGACCTAACAAACGCAATGACAGTTATTTGCCTGGTAATTTGACAAGCGCAAACGACACGAAGCAAGCCCACATGAAGTCAGCTAATCTTGGGAAATCAACATCGCGGAAAAGCGGCAACAATTAAATCTCTTACATACCTTTTTTTTTTTAGAGAAGATTACTTAATTATTACACATGTATGTGCTTCAATATATTTCTGTCGAAATGACCGATACGCGTCCACTAACGTTGGTCCTGTTAACGCGCCCACTCCCGGGTTAAGAGCGTCAAAGTAGCACCCAAATTTCGACTCGGGTGTCACGATTCACTCGGACGCGACGAGCTCTCCGCGTCGAGTCGCCGGCAAAATTCCGGCGTCGCGGCCGCAAGATGGACAAACGGCGCGGGGAACATCTGCGTTTAACATGGCACGAGGGTTCCCGCGAATTCGCCCGCTTGAAATAGCGCCCGGCGCGCTATTCCGAGGGAGCGCGCGTTATAACTCTGTTTAAGTATCCCGGCATTATTAGCGATAATTATTGTTGCGGCCGGCCGCAGCGGAAAACGAGAGCTACGAGTTAACCGACGCTCCACTGGGGAAGCAGGTGTTCCGGCCTTCTCAGCCTTACGACCTATATACTTGCCTCGCATCGTTGAACCTTGACGCTATTAGCCGCCGTTATGCGGCGGCGGCGACGGCGAACGCGATTTTCATTAACCCGGCAACGCGTCGCTTCGTTTTTTCACCTTCTAATAAGTATTTCTTTACGTCGCGGATGGTTCATCGGCGGAATGGGAGGCGAATCACTTCTTCCTCGGAGAATGAAGGGAAGTGAGGCGGATAGACAGAAGAAGAGACAAGAGGCGAAGAGAAAGAGAGAGAGAGAGAGAGAGGGGGGGAAAATCCTTTTACTGGACCTAAAATCCAATCTCTCTGGAACAAATCGAACTTACGAATAATATTTTAATAAACTTACAATTCTTCAATGCTTCAGAAGAATACATCATTTATGTATGTTAAACTTCTTTAATTTAATTAAGGATGTATTGAAAGTAAGAACTTTTCATAAGATAAGTAGTTTTCGCATGTATCGATATCAAGCTACTATATTAATTATTAGGGAAAAAACTTTTTATTGTGATTTATTTTTTATGTCTTCGCGCTATCTCTACTGGATTCAGTCATCTATTCGACTGTTATCTAAGGAGATACAAGATATTTTATGCTTTAAACTTTAGTTATCTAACAGATTCTCTTTGACTTTTAATGTAAACTGGCTAGTTAAACAATTTACTTCTACATTGCGCATGACTGTTTTCCTTCTCTCGTAGTCAACATTTAACAGCTACTCTTATAACATGGAGAAAGCTATAGGAACATCTTTGTTCTTGTTTAATTCCTTTAAACGGTAATATTGGTTTTCTAGTTTTATTGTACAAAGTTTTTGGAAATCGATATGCTTCCATGGCTCATACACAGAGAGAACGATTTGGTTGAATCATATAAACATTTCTTTAGAATAGTCCAAAGGAATTTTTTAATTGATCGAACAAAATTTTGTTTGACGCAACAAAAATATTTATTTGCTTAGTTCCAAAGAAATATTTTTGTTGTGTCAACCAAATCATTTGTTTGAATTATTCCAAAGAAACATTTATTTGATTCAATAAATCATTCTCTCTGTGTAATAACTGACAAATGTGAAATCTCATTTCAATCGAATATTTTATATATTTTAGAGCAGAGTGCGTAATTAACATACTGTGTAATTTCAACAAACCATCGGATAATTACTTTTAGTGCTTGAAATGGTAAATGAACACGTGAAGAAGGCGTTCAGGATTGCGATAGATATATAAAATATCTAGGAACGTGTTACTTCTAATGCTGTTACTTGTTAGTATTTTTTTTTTATAACGACCATTATTTTTTCTGTTTGTAACGGTAACGATTCAACCGTTACTTTCATCATTACTTTAGTTATCTTTATTCAATAGATAATGCGCTGATAACATATATTAAATATTCTTGATTAAATAGAAATATTTCGATATTCGCTGGAAGAGAGTAGATGGTTTTATCTCATTATTTATGCAAAATAATTGTTAATGCAAAATCGCATTTTGCAATTTAGCTGCTAAAAATTTTTAATAAATTTAGTAATAGATATGCATAGTGTAGTTCATTTTTTTGTAAGAAATCAACAACAAGAACATATGTGTGTGTATTACACTGATCATACCTATTATTAAATTTCTTAGAAATTTTTAAGAGCAACTTGCAAAATCTAGCTCAGTGCTAACAATAATTTTTATGTGAATAATAATAAAAGATAAGGAGATAAAATCAAGTTCATAAAGAAATATTAGTTCTCCGAATCAAGATTATTAGTTTTAAATAGTTCGTTCTTTTTATAATAGATCAACTTTCTATACTAGAAGTTATAATTTAAGCATAAAACCAATAATTTCATCTTAAAATCAATTACGTATTTTATTTTGATATTATAAAAAAATAATGAATCGTTATTTTCTTAGAACGATATCACTTTATTTTTTAAAGTAACGTTATCAATACTAAATATCAATAAGATTCGATCAAAATAATTATATAATCTCTATATCGTTTTGAGAGAGAAAAAGAAAGAGAGAGGGAGAGAGAGAGAATATCGATATTACAAAAGCGAAGTGAAGAAATTACAAAAGCGAAAAATAAGAATTACACTAAAAAAGGTATATAGGTGTATGTAATTTTATCATTAAAAGAAGTAATATAAGGAGAAAGATATAAGATTCCTTCTCTCCCATGAGACGCGAACTTAACGAGGGACTCGGTATCCACCTGCACCATTCGCTTTATTCGCTGGAATAAATCAACATTATCGACAGCCTATCGGCACGTGCTTCGGTGTCTTGTCTTTTGATCGCAATTCGTTCTTTTGTGCGCGTACATCTGGCGCATTCGTACAAATCGCACGATCTTCAAAGTGATCCTGCGTACTCGAATCGAAATTTCATCTTATTTTTAATATTCTATTCAATATCCATCTTGATACACTGAGAGAAAAGACTGGTAACTATAACAAACTGCATTTAGTTACAGAAATTCGTTGAATTCTTAGTAACTAATACTAAATATGATAATAATTACCAAATATTTAATAGATCGGGAGTATGACGTAATTGCATTCACAGTAACATCAATTAAATAATTTAGTAATAGTTACTTAAT
>NW_022639505.1:1244585-1244876 GCF_010583005.1 Odontomachus brunneus | reverse complement strand
TACAAAATCGCTTATTTTGCTCAACTATTCAATAAGTTTTATTTACCAAATATATTCTGGAAGCAAATAAATTTTACTTCTGTCAAATAAATAATTTATTTTACAGAACTAAATGAATTAATAAGTATTGCCATAGCTTTGGCCCGCTATATTTGCGACTACCATTTAGTAATAGTAACCAAATTTTGATAATATTTATTAAATTCTTCTCTCAGTGTACTCTGAAGCCTACATCAACCTCTTTTGATCTCGTTTAATTTATTAACTTTGAGTCGATGCTCTTCAGAGCCT
>NW_022639505.1:1244210-1244575 GCF_010583005.1 Odontomachus brunneus | reverse complement strand
TTATTAATTAATTTAGTTCTGTAAAATAAATTATTTATTTGACAGAAGTAAAATTTATTTGCTTCCAGAATATATTTGGTAAATAAAATTTATTGAATAGTTGAGCAAAATATATATCCATAAAGTAACACTTGAAATCGATTAAAGAAATTTGTAGGGTATTTCGTGCACTCCCCTTTTGTTCTAACAATCAATAATTTATTGTAAATTAATCTGAATAGAAATAGGCGAAGAAATAGGTTAAGAAGATGAATTGTATGTCACGTTAATTTACGAGAAATTATTGATTGTTAGAGCAAAAGGGGAGTGCAAGGAATATCTTACAAATTTGTTTAATCGAGTTTGCAAGTGTTACTTTATGGATT
>NW_022639505.1:1243760-1244200 GCF_010583005.1 Odontomachus brunneus | reverse complement strand
AATCGATTAAAGAAATTTGTAGGGTATTTCGTGCACTCCCCTTTTGTTCTAACAATCAATAATTTATTGTAAATTAATCTGAATAGAAATAGGCGAAGAAATAGGTTAAGAAGATGAATTGTATGTCACGTTAATTTACGAGAAATTATTGATTGTTAGAGCAAAAGGGGAGTGCAATGAATATCTTACAAATTTGTTTAATCGAGTTTGCAAGTATTACTTTATGAATATATATTTTTATTTTAATGTATTTGGCAAGAATTTTTAGCATGCATTTTCTCGCTTCTGAAGTTATTAAAAAGAGATAGTGCGAGGAGCCAGAAGACTTAAGTGACATTTTGTGCGTTTTCTGCTGTTTAGAGGCGCTAAGTAGTAGTTCCCACACTGAGAGAAGAATTTAGTAAATATTATCAAAATTTGGTTACTATTACTAAATGGTA
>NW_022639505.1:1212661-1243511 GCF_010583005.1 Odontomachus brunneus | reverse complement strand
AGTTACAAAATTTTTGGTAGGTTCAACCAACCATCTGTAATAATAGATAATGAAACGATGTAATAGCTGCAAATAAATGAATGTTTCGTTGTGCTGCAACAAAACATACTTATACTGGTAACAAAATAGAACTCGTACCTACCGAATTTTTTATTACATCGGATATAAGAATTTCATAACAATTATCAAATATCTGCTCATAACTGTAATATATTTCATATTAAATATTTAACATTAAGTAACTATTACTAAATTATTTAATTGATGTTACTGTGAATGCAATTACGTCATACTCCCGATCTATTAAATATTTGGTAATTATTATCATATTTAGTATTAGTTACTAAGGATTCAACGAATTTCTGTAACTAAATGCAGTTTGTTATAGTTACCAGTCTTTTCTCTCAGTGCATGTGTACTAAACAATGGCTGCGTTCAGCGGAGAAAGCTACTTTGCAACTGTTGTAAAATTCGTGAAACTGATTGATACATGCTCTTAGATTTAACCAAAATTAAGAGCACACTCCAATCAGATTCACAAATTTTACAACAGTTGCAAAGCGGCTTTCTCTGCTGAACGCAACCATTGATTCTCTACTTCGATATATTGAATGTGTATCGAAGATGCACAGAATACACAGATGTTAGAAAGTCGAAACACAGAGTTCCGGTCGAAAACACAGATCTTGCAATTTCGACTCGAATCTAACCGACGAGAACGTACAGAGATACTCATTAAATTCTCATTAGTTCGTTAACGCCGACCGTTCCGATTCTCTTAAGACCCCGCGAGTCAACGGGAGGAGGACACTAAAAGTCGATGAAACTAAAACTAGAGAGATACAAAACGAACATAATAATGCTCCCTCTGGATCCTTCCTCTTTATATAGCCCTACAAAGCGATGCGATACTTGTTCTGCGATCAATCCGTCGGCTTCTTACACGTTAGACGCTTTTGTACATTTTTTTATGCGCCCTTAAGCACTCTTCTTCTTTGCTTCTTTTCGTAACGGGAGAGGCTTGTATCGCCATCGCGTCTAACGGCTCGTTTCTTATCGTTATCTTCGAAGGTGAGCAGAAACTCAAAGAGTTTCCGTTGACGAAACATCGGGGCCGTTCGGTGAGTCATTAGGAGCGGATCCGAGCGAGAGCGAACGGCCATTTCCAGCCGGATTGACTCGGAATACACACGCATGCACCTGTGTACACACACAGACACACACACACACACACACACACACACACACACACACACACACACCGTCGCGTGCACACCTTCCGCGGTGTTATGAATCGCGTCTTGAGCCCCTCAATGCGCTCGCAATTAATAACAGGATTACCGCGCGAGCGTTTCCTGCCTCGTGACCGGCGTGGCGCAATACTCACGGCTCGTAACTCACTATGACTTACGACGGGGCGCGGGTAAACATCCAAATAGTAATTGCTAAATTTCCGAGCATAGTTTAACGCCCGCGCCGCGCACTCTATCCGAAATAAGCGGCGAGGGGAAGCGGACGCAGTCCAAAATACGTGCGCAAAATCGCATTTCGACCGCCACACAGGCAGCTAGCCCGCAGATCCTATTGGACTGTGACTTTTTGCACGGTCCTAAGTCAATAACGAACTATCGAGGAAGCAACGTTTCGTTCTTAGATGCAAACTCGTTTAGAACTCTGACAGACTATAATGTTATAATCCCAAACAGCACAGACGTCCAAAAGACGTCCTGAAAACAGCATAAAAACGTCCTTACGTCCTAAGTACGTTCAAAGTACATCCTTTGGATGTATATATGCTGTTTGGGGTGATTCCTTACACGCACACTCCAAATTTCTCGAATTGAACTTTCAAATAGAGTGACAACTGACAAGTAAACCTACTCAAGTGTTATACTTCGATTTTCATAAGCTTTTAATATGCTGTAGCCTGGGTCTAAATAAGAAACACATACTGTTTTATACGTGCCCATACAGCTGGTACCCGAGTCGAAATTTTGATGCTACCTTGACGCTCTTAAGGATCCCGACTAGAAATTTACCTTATAGTCCTAATCGGATTGACCGTAACTGGATGTCGGCTCCATTTAAGGTTATACTGTCGAGTCCTGAAAAGTCATGTAACGCTGCGTCGTTATATTATACTTATATTTTTTGTTAAGTATTTAAAATTTTTATATAAAATTAATGTGAATTTATATTTCAACACTTTTTTATAATACTTGAAATAAAAAAATAGCAAATATTTTTATGAAAAAATTTATAAAAATTTATTAATCAAACCTACTATATATAAAGTTGTTACGAAAGGTATTAATAACTAATAATGCAAGTCATAATACTTATATTTTTTGTTGAGTATTTAAAATTTTTATATAAAATTAATGTGAATTTATATTTCAACACTTTTTTATAATACTTGAAATTAAAAAATAGCAAATATTTTTATGAAAAAATTTATAAAAATTTATTAATCAAACCTACTATATATAAAGTTGTTACGAAAGGTATTAATAACTAATAATGCAAGTCATAATACTTATATTTTTTGTTGAGTATTTAAAATTTTTATATAAAATTAATGTGAATTTATATTTCAACACTTTTTTATAATACTTGAAATTAAAAAATAGCAAATATTTTTATGAAAAAATTTATAAAAATTTATTAATCAAACCTACTATATATAAAGTTGTTACGAAAGGTATTAATAACTAATAATGCAAGTCATAATAGGTAAAATAAATAAGTGAGAAATTAACGGCACATAAGGAGCAAGCACGGATGTCTTAGTGCTATTAAATACTAATATTACTTTTTAATAATATTAATATGATTGTGGGAGGATAAAAATGTCCAGTATGTCAAACGCACGTATCGAAATTTTCTCTTCGACTAACGTACGCGGAGAATCAACCTTCCATATTTAGACCGATCCTTGAGTCCCAAATTTAAATATATATTTTAATTAAAATCCCAAACCCCCATTAAACCGAAGACTCAGATTCCTTTTTTTATATATGTTGCGAAAAAACTGCCTCCGCCAGGACTCGAACCTGAAACCTCCCCACTTTCCGGGCGGGACGCCTTTCCATTCGGCCACCGAGTCGAAATAAATAAATAAGATCCTAAGAAGGATCTGATATATATATAAAACATTATAAAATAATATATTAGGATAATACATTAAAGTCCTAATATATACCTAATCATTATAACCTTGCAAAGGTCTTCCTTACTCAATTTTTATCAGTACATGACTAGGTTTAATAAGGATAATCTTGCAAACCCCTAGTTAGGACCTTATACATTTCAGGTATACCTGATAACAATTTCTAGTCGGGATAGATTGCGCCTACTTAGACGGTTTATAGCCTAGATAAAACCTGCTTTGATGATATTAATACTCATTAACCTCTCTTTTGAACCTTTAACTCTACCTTGTCAAAATTTTGACGCTACTTTGACGCTTTTAAAGTTTGAACTTACTTAGATAATCTACAACCTAAGTGAAACCTATTTTGATGATATTGACACTTATTTCCGAGTCGAAATTTTGAACCTATGTTGAATCTTGAACTCTACACGTAGTAGGAGCTAAGATAGCAAAGTAGGTTTAATTCTAATGATATAATTTATTCCTACTTTGATCTTGATGAAGTTTGAAATATATGCAAAAAGTGAAATGTATATTTTGTATGCTATTTGACGTTTCTGTTTCGTTATTTATTAAATTTTTTAAATATTTCTATAAAATACATATATTCTATGTAGGAGCTAAAGCTTCAATAGAGGTTCGCAACTGAACCTACTTTGCTTCCTAAGATCCTACTATTATACAACTTACTTTGTCGCTAAAGAAAGTGAGAGCGGAAATTTCAGACATCATCAATGTCAAAGTAAATTATATCATTAGAATTAAACTTACTTTGCTATCTAAGCTCCTACTGCGGTATAGAATTCAAGGTTCAACATAGGGTCAAAATTTTTACTTAGGTAAGAGAGTGAAACACCCTTATAAACAAAATCGGTTTTAATATTTCTGAGCGAATATTATCGAAACGGCAAATAATACAAAAAAAAAGTTTCAAATAAAAGTTTTATAGGTTTTAATGAGCTTTATAACAATGCACTCAGATTTTTCGAAAATATAATTTTTTTCGAAATCCTTTTTTCCCCCCTTAATTTTGTAAAATCTGAGCGCATTGTTATAAAGCTCATTAAAACCTATAAAACTTTTATTTGAAACTGGAAATGAGTTAAAACTTTTACTAATTCAAATTTAGAGAATATGAAGTTCCACGGAAACTGAGTCATATTTACATAATTTGGCATCTTGAAAATCGCCATATTTGATCCACTATTTTGAATTTTACATTTTTTATTTCAAATTTGGAAAGAGCACTCAAATCCCTACATTTTTGTGAATATTAAAAGATGTCTCGCGTCCTGAAAGGGTTAAGAGTTGCTTTTTTGCCAATTAAAATTTTTTTTTTCAACTTTTTTAAGTTCATCGACAAATTATGTCCATAAAGAGTAAAAAAATGTTCTCTATTTTTGTTTCAAACGAATACAACACGCCGTTTTGCGCCGACTCTGCCGCCCGCTTATCGCGATTCGATTGCGCGCGATTCTACCGGAGTCGCGATTTCGGGATTGCGCTCGGAGGTGATCCCCGGCATAATGCAATCTTCCGGGCGCCGTGAGTCGCGTGGCTTAAGTCGCCGGTTCGTTCGCAATTAATAACGAGAGCGGTGGTGCCGGAAGCGCAACAGCGGCGCAATAATCACGCCCGCTCGTAACTCACTGTGACTTACGGTGGCGCGGCGTGCGTCTGCCGAAATCGCAATTACTAAATTTCTCGCGAATTTCATACCGCGATCGTCCGACGACGTCGTCGTCGTCGCCGTCGTCCGCCGCGAATGCGAAAATGCTACCGCGAGAATTGCGCGAGCGGATAGGGTCAATCACGTGGACGCTCGCAAATTTTATTTTCGTCCTTTCCGCTCGCGCGGATTTCCAGGCGACAAGCCGGCGAACGCCCGGTAATTTCGTCATCGCCCGTAATATTACCGTGTTCTCGTTACCGTAATCTCGTAAATCGTGGCCGACAGTGTGTTGCCCGGCCGGAGAGAGAGAGAGAGAGAGGGGGGGAGGAGAGCGAGAGAGCGAGAGAATGCCGTAATGCCGGCGTAGTGCCTCGGCCTCTTCCAGGATCGGCGAAATTAAATTTTCATCCGACCGCTTTGGCCTCTTCCCCTTTTTCGATCCCCGGATCCGCTTCCATCCGTGCCCCGGCTTTCTCTCTCTTGTCTCTTATTTGCCCCGTTCCTCCATCTTCTTCGCCTTTTCTCTTCCGGCAACGCGGCGGCAACTACTTCTCTCTCGCGCCCGTATTTCCCCGATAACCGCGTCTCGCGGCGAATTCCTTCGTCCGTCGATTGCGCGATCTTATTTCTGAAATTGTTTCGAATTACAAGCTAGATCACTCACACTGTGTATTTCATTGTACAATCAATTCAGTGTGTGAAGGACCCTGAAGAGTCTATGCATGAATCCTCTAGAGTGTAATTAAACGAAACACGTTGTTATCTCTAGATACTCGAAACATTTATTCTTGATATATTTCCACACGTTTCGATCCTACTTCGGACTCTCTTCAGTGATAAACGTCATTAGTGTGCAACGTGTAAATATAATATCTTCAGTCAAATTAGAAAACTCTCCAAAGTACAAAGGAGGGTATGACTTTTAGGCGATTTGGAGGCCGCTAGGTGAACGCAAATTTCCTATTTTTTCCCGTAGAATTAAAAAATCGACCTTAAAATTACGCCAAGTAAAGGGAAAAATAGTTATAGATATTTAAACGTTGATTTTCCCTGAAAATCATGCATTTTCCAACACTGCCATCTTAAATACCTTTGATCTTTTTACTAAATCTCATGTTACATAGGAGACTTATTTTCTCAAAACTTGATAATATGAGAATATAATGTAAGCAGCAGTCAATCGGCCGAAATGGACAACTAATTCCGAGCTCTGCCTTAAGCGGAGCGATTTGAGCGGCGAAAGCTACTATATGCTCGAGAAGAGGCTCCTTATATGCTTTCGTTTATTAATGCCGTGTATAATCCTGAAAAAGCTGGACTACAAAATCACTTTTGTACTATTTTGATAGTTAATATTTTTTAATTAACTGCTACTTTTCCTCTGCTGCTTAATATATATTTTCATATCATTATCAAGTTTTGAGAAAATAAGTCTCATATGTAATGTGAAATTTCGTACCTCTAAAAAAGTTAAAGGTTAAAGGTTAAAGGAAATTATAAGTTTGGAAAAATTATGAGAATATATTTGCAATATAAAACATCTACATTTTGCAAATTATATTCCTAACATGTTCACACTGTAAAAACTGATGTGTTAAATTAAACATATTTCATGTGTCCCAAATCATTCACTCCCATTTATGTGTAAATTTAACACAAAACAAATGTGTTAAAAAGTAATACGCATAATATGGAAAAAATTAACACGAGAATTTAACACTTGAATACTGTTAGGAATCACAAGTTGTGTTAAATTGACATATTTAATATGTCAGACATAGATTATGTCAACTTAACATTTTCATTTTATCTCAAAACCATAGATTAATACTTCTCTCAAATGTTAAAGTAACGTTTTATTTTAGTTAATTTAACATTATACATATATCAATTTAACACAAACTGTGATTCCTGAAGGTATTCAAGTGTTAAATTCTTGTATTCATTTTTTACATATTATACGTTTACTTTTTACCACATTTATTTTATGTTAAATTTACATATAAATGAGAATGGAAGATTTGGAACACATAAAATGTTAAAGGAGGGTATGACTTTTAGACGATTTGGGGACTGCTAGGTGAACGCAAATTTCATATTTTTTCCCGTAGAATTAAAAATTCGACCTTAAAATTACGCCAAGTAAAGGGAAAAGTAGTTATAGAACAGTTAGAAAAATAGTTATAAATAGTTATAGACATTTAAACGTTGATTTTCTCTGAAAATCATGCATTTTTCAACTGCCATCTTAAATACTTTTGATCTTTTTAGAGGTGCTAAATCTCATGTTACATAAGAGACTTATTTTCTCAAAACTTGATGATGATATGAGAATATATTCTAAGCAGCAGAGAAAAAGCAGCAGTCAATTAAAAAAAGATTAACGTTCAAAATACGTGATTTTGTAATCCAGCGTTTTCAGGATTATAAAAGCATTAGTAAATAAAAAATTCTGATGTTTTATTTATTCTTTTACTTTTTGAAATTCAATGTCATCATAAAATTATATCACACAAACATTGGCAGCCCACTGATGATTGTGAACCAAGTGAATTCTAACGAGTCTTGAGTACCTGATTTGCCTTTATCAACTTTTACTTGATAAAAGCAAATCATTTTGTATAATCCTGAAAAAGCTGAATTACAAAATCGCTTTTATACTATTTTGAAAGTTAATATTTTTCTAATTGACTGTTTTTTCTCTGCTGCTTAGAGTATATTCTCATATCATTATCAAGTTTTGAGAAAATAAGTCTCCTAACGTGAGATTTAGCACCTCTAAAAAGGTCAAAGGTATTTAAGATGGCAGTGTTAGAAAATGCATGATTTTCAGGGAAAATCAACGTTTAAATGTCTATAACTATTTTTCCCTTTACTTGGCGTAATTTTAAAATCGATTTTTTAATTCTACGGGAAAAAATATTACGGGAAAGGAAAAAATAGGAAATTTGCGTTCACCTAGCAGTCTTCAAATCGCCTAAAAGTCATACCCTCCTTTACTCTAATTTTCTAAATGGGACTCTAATTTTCTAAATACACACGTTTGTAGCCCTTCTCATGACAAATTCAATAATTAATTTAATTACCAATAAATTACTCCTCCTATCTACTTATCATTATAATCTGTCTAATATTGTAATCTTTTTAGGACCCTAATTTTCTAAATACATACGTTTGTAGCCAACACCCTTCTCATGACAAATTCAATAATTATATACTCAAGATCATTGACGATTCATTGAGATTAAATGACAGAAGCAGAGTTTAAATTATTAAATCAAAATGATTTTCAATATTTAGTTGAATTTTTCTATTAAATGCTTTTAAATGATTTCAACTTCGTTACACTTTTGAATGTGTTGAATGAAAAATTGAGGAACGTTTAACAAGGTCTTCTTGTCAGTATTGCGACGAGCATTTCTAATGCGATCTTGCATATTTTCTGGCGTAATTGGTACGTTTTGATATACTTTTTCTTTAAGAAACTACCATAAATAAGAAATCTGAAGATATTAAGTCTGATGAACGGGCAGGCCAATGAATTACTCCTCTTATCTAGCTATCATTATAATCTGCCTAATATTTCTCGAGCTTGACGTGGAAAGTGCGCTAGACAACCATTTTGCTGGAATCCCATGCGCATTCTTTGTGTTGGTAAGGCAGTTCATCAAGTAATCATGGTAATTCTTGGTCTAGAAAATTTCTGTATTTATGTCTATCCAACGTTCCATCGAAAAAGTAGAACCCAATTAATGTATCATCTATAATTCCACGCCAAACGTTAACACTCCATGATGCTATATGATGATCAACTTCTCGTAATTATCTTGGATTTTTCTTGGCCTAGTAATGCGTGTTGTGTCGATTAACTTCTCTACAGTTCGTGAAAATTGACTCATCGGAAAATAAGATGGAAAGGAAAAATATGGTTATTTTTTTCTATTTTTCGTTGCGCTTAACGAGACAAAAAGTCATTCAATCTTGAATATCATTGTCACGAAGATGTTAATGTAACGAGATATGATACGAGAAGAATTTATAATGTTTAAATATTCGCAAAACACTTTTTCCAAATATTCTAATATAGCGAGAAATATCACGTGAACTTATTTGTGGTTTATAAGCCGCTGCTAATGCAACAATTTCATTATTTTCACCAATGATAATCTTTTGTTATTTCCTTTTTTCTTTATGAACATTTCCATTCTCTGAAAATTTTTTACGACTCAATAAGAGAACGTGATGAAATATTCATCTCAATATTTAATTTTATTCATCGTTAAAATGTATAAAACAAGTATTTTATAAAGGTTTCTTCGAGATTCACCATGAAAAAGGAAAATCATATCAATTTGCTTTGTTTTACAGTTAATCTTCTCATTCTAATTAATAGTAAATTAACTTAATAAATTATTCTTATTTAATTGACAGACAAGAATGGAACAACTAGTATACACTTTTACATATTTACATAGTTTACATATTACATAGTATACACTATTACATATTTGATTCTTAGTAAACAACTAAATGACGTTTACTGACTGGAAGACGCGCATTGTTATTAATTAAAGAGAGAAGATTTTTAGTATTTATATTTTTTAAATATTTATAAAATGTAAACACTTAAAATATTTCATACATTTTGTTCAATTTTAATATTTCAATTTCCTACTTAAAAATTGTTTGTTGTAACATTACTACTTCTAATCTTATTTTAGGCATAGATTTTCCAACTAGAGTTCATAATTTTTTGAAGAAATCACACTGAAATCTGATTAATTGTTACAACATTTTTTATGTAAATTATAAATATAAATATTTAATAAATTTTTCTAAAATTTGGAACCAATATATTTTAAGATTATACTATCAAGAAAACTTTCTTTATTGACATAGAAGCATTACTTGAAAGAATAAAAAACCGAATAATTACTTTTCTCAGCAATAAAATAATATTTGTATATATATATGTTTCGTTCAACACTAATATACAATGCAAGCCAGAATAAATATTTAGGAAACGTTAGAAAGATCTAGTATGATCTTTCTGAGTTTTCTACTTAGAACTATATTTGAAATATTGCACTTTTATCCAGGCCTGTATATACACTTCCCAACAGGAGCCCATATAATTGCACTACAGCTCAATTAGAGATCCTAAGAAACATTCTATGCAGATTACTTCTTCACCTGTTATTTTTTTCAGGATTTCCGTCGTAAAGCATGATCAGCATCGTACAGTGTTTCATAGATGCTATCTCAAACACTGCGAAATAATGAAGACCTTGCGCAAACTCACCGTCTCGTGAACAATCCATTACGTTCGGAATTGCGCATCGAGGGCTCTATCATTACGTTTCTCCTAATTTGCTTCCCTTCGCGCGCGAACCTCGCTCGCTGTGCCCTTTATCAACGTTCTCACGAGACTAACATCGTGTTCTGAATTCCTGCGCTATCTATCGCGCGATCTTATTTCTGAAATTATGGCTGAATTATTCGCGCGATATATCACCGCCCGGTAATTCGCGTACGACGGGAATGAGAGGGAACGATTAACGTCCGCATTCGTCGGCGATTGTCTCGGCGCTCATACGGACAGCTCCAAAGTGCGATCGAACTAACACCATACGTACGTAACGACTTCCGATGAATTGCACATGGGAGTGCAAGAGCGAGAGAGACAGCGAGAGAGAGAGGGAGAGAGAGGCGGGGGGGAGAGAAGGGAGAAAAGAACGAGAAAGAAAAGAAAATTGCGCGAGTGCACTCCGTGAGACTTGCGAATGCGTTACTTACAGATATTACAATGCTAAGGGTCTCGCGTAGGAACGTTTATTCCGTGCATGCAAAGTTTTGCGAAAACAACGGGCATTAATCCATTAAGGCCCAAGAGAAAACCGCTAAGGATAGGCATTCAAAAACCATCTAAATTAGGGTAAAACGTCGAAATTTGTTAAAAAATGAAAAAAAAATTTGTGTTGGATTTCAAAATTCAATATATCGGATCGAAAATTTGAAATTTTGACCTATTTGAGTGAAAATTCGTATAGGGAGGGTTTTGGATTCGCTGAGTATGAATATGCACTTATTTTTTCAAAAATTTTCAAAACGTACTTTTATTGAAATAAATCAAAATTAAAAATTTTTGGCCGCCAAAATATTGATTTTTAAAGTCAAAATACCATTTTTCTTCTACAGTCTGCTAAAGTATGATGGTTTGCCCCAAAATAAACACCTTCGAAAGGTAGTTTATAATTTGGTTGGATTTTTCGCCAAATAACAAAACTATGTTAAATTTTCATATATTTGGGCGGCCATATTGGATCCGTCATTACGAATTTTGAAAAAATAAGTGCATATTCATACTCAGCGAACCCCAAGCCCTCCCTATATTTTTCACTCAAATAGATCAAAATTTCAAATTTTCGGCATATTAGTCCGCCATCTTGAATTTTGAAATCCAACACAAATTTTTTTTTTTTCATTTTTTAACAAATTTCGACGTTTTGCCCTAATTTAGATGGTTTTTGAAAGCCTATCCTTAGCGGTTTTCTCTTGGGCCTTAATGGGTTAATCGCACAGGATGAATGTTGACAGAGCCCGGGCCTTTATTCTTGAAATTTTTGCATATACAACATTTTCATTGCGCAGTTATTTTATGATATGATTAAACCTACGCAGTAAAACTTACGTATACGCAACTATTTCAAGAATAAGGGCCCCGATATGATACACAAGCAAGTCGCGCGTTTCAAAAAATTAAATTAAACAGGCTCTTCCTTCCTCTCCCTTCTATCTTTCTTTTCTCATACGATGCAAAGATTATATAACCTGTTTAATCAAGTGTAAGTACAGTGTATATTTTAGGTATCTATCTAAATTCTGATTACCTCCTTCACATGTTCATTTACATTTCTAAACACTAGCAGTAACTGCTTAACTGCTTGTTTAAATAATATTGTGTTTGTGCGCGCGTTAATCACGTACACTACCACAAAACAATACAAGTAAAATATTCGATTAAGATGAGGCTTTATTTTCCTCGATAATTATGAGCTAATTGCTAATCGGTAATTATAAGTCCCATCGCCATTCTAAATTCTAAAAATTGAGGACAAATTTAATACCAAATATATGCCTGTTTCTATAATAACAATATTAATATCAATATTTTATATACAACAAATATTATTTTATTGCTTATATAATTTTGTTTTTATTTTATTGCTGATTACTCGGCTTTTTATTCTTTCAAGTAATAGTTATATGTCAATAAAGAAAATTTTCTTGATAATATAATCTTAAAATATACTGGTTCCAAATTTTAGAAAAATTTATTATTATGTGTATTCAAAAAAGAAATTTATTCTCTCTACAAGAATATTATAACTACCCAATATTATTGGATAAACAGAAGTAAAGAATGAAATATCTAATAGTACTTTAAATAATAATCGAGCAGGTGACTGAATCCAATGTTGGTAATAATGATGTAATAGCCATACAATTTTTTTTATATTCTTACTAAATAATATATTAATTAAGTAGCAACACGTGTGCAAGAGGCTTATATTTTATAAAATTTTATATATCTTTTAAAAAATTAGAAAAATTTCACGTACAAACAACATTTTTCTTCTCTCTAAGGAATAGTTTTATATTAAGTTTGTTAAAATATTATTGGTATGTTTGCGAAAAAGAGGAGTTCTCTTTTTCCCGTTCCCGAGCGTTGTTTCTGATTGACTATCAAGGACAGTAAATAGGACAGACAATTTTTATTCTCTTTTTCCTCATTCTCCTCTTGCACTTTCTCTCTTTACGCGCGTGTTGTTAACTTACTGTAAATAATTACAGCTCCCACACCAACGATACTTGAGTCCTCGTGTGACTATCATGCAACTGTATAATTTATTAGCCCGTTTTCTAAACTCGTCCGTTCGCAGCGTAGAAGTGGGTCGTGAGCGAATTTACCCGGTTAATATATTTGCCCGTAACATCTATTATTTGTTCGCATTCAAGATGCTGCGGGCTTCTCGCATGAAACGCCGCAACGTAATGTCTCCAGTGTGCGCAAATAAAATGATATTAAAGTGGCAATGTATACAAGAAAATCGTAAAGCGAACAAACATTAGTCCCTTCCTAAAAGATTACGATGCACGCAAAAAAGTTTGGTTGGTTTAAGCAAATTTTTGGTAAAATATTACCGAACTAAAAAATTCCGATTAACGTTATCAGAATTCTGTTCAAGATAACCCGAAGTCGAGTTAACTTCAACAGAGTTCTGGTAACTTCACAACCGAAATTTCTGGTTCATTCATATTTTACCAGAAATTTATTTAACCCAAACTTTTTTTTGTGTAGTTTAACGCATTAACCATTATTATTTCATTTACGCTAATAAACGCTTAATCTATTTGAACCAGAGATCTTATTGAAGACAATCTTCAAGAACAAGTACATATGTTTTTAAACTCATTTCCCAAACTCTCTCCGATTTTTTTTTCAACTTTAACTTCAGGCCAATATTGTTTTTAATTGTCACACACTTCTTTCATTTGTATGTCTTTATCTTTTCGTAACTTTTTGAGTGATAACTGATAATATTAATTTCTTTTTAAAATACACATGATATGTTATCGATTGCATTGGATAAATAATGTAGAACGGTATGTATCATTGATTTTGAGTAGATTAACCAACAGATGTTAGTATTTGTATTAGTTTGATCGATATTGAGAGACCGATCACAAGAGCAAAGAAAAAACGCTTTATTTAATAATTCGATCAACTATGTGTAGTAATACTAATTCTCTTACGAATATTAACCCATCAGTATCCCCAAATGTACTGAAATTTTATATTGATTTGAGCCATTTATTTTACTACGGAAATGAGGTCTGTTGTTTATAAAGAGTACCATTACTACCAATTTCGATGTCGAACAGCGTTAAGAAAATTAAAAAGAAATCACAATTTATGTAAAATTTTTACAAAATAAAATTAAAAACGCATGTTTTTAGGGCTAATTTTTTCTTCTTCCGCTATTTTCTCCATAAAAACATGTTAGTATCGCTCAGAAAAGTGTCTAAAACGTGTTCTCGACACTTTATCTTGAAAATATATCATGAATATTTTTTTCAACAAAATGGCGGTCAATTTGAAGCGTTCAATTCGAATTTTCGTTTACATTTGGTTATCGAAATTGTTTTAGGGTCAATATTACTACAAAATTATATAGTAATTTACATAGTAATTATATAGTAAAATAATTTTGATAACCAAATATAAACGAAAATTTAAATTAAACGCTTCAAATCGACCGCTATTTTGGTACCGCAATGTTTGTTAAAAAAAATATCCATATTTTTATAAATTAAAGTGTCGGGAATACGTTTTAGACACTTTTTCGAGCGATACTAACGTGTTTTTTTTTTGTAATGGAGAAAATAGCGTTTTATGAAAAAAAAAAATTAGCCCTAAAACATGTGTGTTATTTTATTTTGCAAAAATTGCGATCCTTTTTTAATTTTCTCAACACTATTCGATAGAGCGACATCGAAATTGGTAGGAATGGTACTCTTTATAAACAACAGACCTCATTTCTGTAGTAAAATAAATGGCTCAAATCAACGTAAAATTTCAATTTCGAAGATGCACAGAAATGAAAAACAAGAACTCGTATCTCTCTCACTTCTGTGCATTTTCGAGATAAAAGAGCAATCCGACATCTTCGATTTACAATGCCGAACGCAGCTACTGTAAACAATTTTTGTAAAATTCCATGTAATTGTGAGACCAAGTATTATAGTTGTAAATGTATCAAAATGTGTCTTTTGTCTATATAAATATATATTTATGCGATAATTACGTGTGTAAATTTACATTTACAGGGTGTCCCAGATCACAATCTTGTGTGAGGACGTAAAGCGGATTGAAATGAATACAAAAGTCCAATACCGTTTTGCGATATTCGCAATAATTCTCAAGATATTAATTAAAAAAGATTGGTGAATGATCACGCGCGATATATATGAGTTGCAATTGTGCCGTTGTATACTTGTACATTAAGTCAAACTGAACAAAAAAGTCCTCTACCATTTCGCAAATAACGACATAGATTTTTAGATTTTAATTAAAGAAAATTTGTGCATTATGATACATAATCATGTAACAATTTTCTTTGATTAATATCTAAAAATCTATGTTGTCATTTGCAAAATGGTAGAGGACTTTCTTTTCAGTTTGACTTAATGTACAATGGAAGACGGCAATTGCAGCTCATCTACCATATCGCGCATTATCATTCACCAACATTTTTAATTAATATCTCGACTATTATTGCGAATATCGCAAAATAGTATGAGACTTTTATATTCATTTCAATCCGCTTTCCGTCCTTACAAGAGATTGCGAAGGTGATCTGCCCTTATAGGAATGTAATACTGATAAGTAATAATTTGGCCAGTGATAATTACTGTCGTTCAATAATTTTATTACTCGTACGAGTAATAAAATTATTGAACGACAGTAATTATCACTGGCCAAATTATTACTTATCAGTATTACATTTCTATAAGGGTGGGACACCCTGTGTAATAGTTGGTCTCAAAATTATCCACTATAATAGATGTAATTTTACACAAATTTTTTACAGTACAGCTACTGTATACGACCATTCTTTCGTGCCGAAGGACAGTCGCGCACTGAGAGAAAAAAATAGTTAGAATAACTATAATCTCATTATATTTTTTAGTTCGTTTTGGCCTCAAACATATATTTATAGTTCATCTAAACATGAAGATATAGCAGAATGAACACAGATTTATAGTCACCATTTTATTACTCGATGTGTATAGTAAAGCACACTTTGAGAATATAGTTACATGTACCTATATTTGTCAAATATAAACTGTATTGACTATATAAAATAGTTAATTTCTCTTATCATTCAATATTTGCTACCTTACTATATTTTTTATTTCAAATAATTACAATTCTTGGTAAAAATTTTACACGGGTCAGTTATGCTTATATTGTAAATATTACAAATATTATGGTAACATTTACTACAAAAATTATATTCTTAACTGTAATCTTTTTACTATGCCATTATAGTTCCAAATATCATACATTTTTCTCTCAGTGCACTGAAAGAAAAAGAATAGTTGGAATAACTATAATCTCACTATATTTTATAGTTCTTTCTGGCCTCAAACATATATTTATAGTTCATCTAGACATGAAGATATAGAAGAATGAACTCAGATTTATAGTCACCATCTTATTACTCTATATATATGGTAAAGCACCTTTTGGGAATATAGTTACATGTACTTATATTTTCCAAATATATCAATTGACTATATAAAACAGTTAATTTACTCTTACCATTCAATATTTGCTACCTTACTATATTTTTTATTTCAAATATAAAAGTTCTTGGTAAAAATTTTACACGGGTCAGTTATGCTTATATTGTAAATATTACAAATATTATGATAACATTTACTACAAAAATTATATTCCTAACTGTAATCTTTTTACTATGCCATTGTAGTTCCAAATATCATACATTTTTCTCTCAGTGCGGAAGCTCGTATTTCCGAGCGCACCTCTGCCCGACAGTCGCAACAATAAGCGCGCGTGTTCGTTCGCGCGGGCGCGCACTTAGGCGCGACCGGGACGCCGGCGAAGGAAGTGCATCGCGCGCCCCACCTCCGCCTTTTTCCCTCTAATTACATCGGCAATTATGAAAGCACCTTATTATTATCAGCTCGCTCTCTGGCTCGTCGGCTCGGGTAACGAGCGTGGAAGCGGGGCGAGCGGATGGACGGACAAACGGACGTTGCGCTATCGTATCCCGCGAATGTTTTCTTTTGTCGGTGGCGCGCCGGCGAGGCCGGCAGTTCGCGGGATCGATCGGGGTCGAAGAATAACACCGACCCGACAGGTCGGTCGGCCAGAGACCGGTCGCCGACTCCTGCAGAACAGTCACCTGCGATAACAGACATGCGGTTGAATTGATTGGCTGAGCGCGCGTTCCGACATACGTAACTGAAATTCTGATAAGTGGGAGTTTTTATTTTTGATGCTTCCATTTGCAAATGTACGTCGACAAACGTCGCTAATCGTCCAGATAAGATGTCCCGCGTCTTGTCTCTGTTTATTTGTCCCTCCTCTCCTTCTTTTGACATTCTGTTCCAGTGAGGGGATAAATCGCCCACGATCCTTCCTGAGAATAATGTAGATTGAAAGGGGATTTGAGAAAAAGTGAAAAAAAATTGAATTCCGTTCGAGAGGAACGAGTGATACACGATGACAAACGCGTTAACGAAGATTATTTGGCCCGCCATTTACGAATGCCGCGCTACATTCAGTTCTCTTGAATCGCGCGTCGAACCGATATTTCTTTTTTACTTTTTTTTTTCATCAATACCACGATAATGTCAATCCTGACGGTGACGTCTCGAAATAAATTGACAGCGCGTTTTCGAGAGTGTTATAAATAATTTGCAACGTCCGTCTGCCTGCCGGCACGTTTCCTTGCAATATATCACAATACGGCCACGTATCTCGCGTGAATAACCGATTCCGGGATTTATCACGAAGCCAAAAATTCTTTTCACGCGATTCCGCAAACACTCGCGATATTCCGTGGTATCCACTGATAGGTATGACATCGTCCCGCTAACTCCAGCTATGCTTCTCGTCCGCGGGAGGATTTTTCTCGAAGATATAAAAGTATTATTTCGAGCAGCGACGTCAAATAACATATTAATAACGTGCCATTGTCAGTGATATCATTAATGTGTCGTTAAAATGTCACTTAGCGTCATCATGTTTGCTAGGAAAACAGTCTAGCTCGGTTAGAATACACTTATGATGTAAAACAGTATTTTAAGAAGATACAGAAAATTTAGAGAGCAAAGAATCAAAAATTCTGTTTTCTTCAATAAAAATCTATACAATAAATTTATTTGTATAACAGATCATATTCAGCAATGGCTAGCAATGCAATGCAATCGACGCGTTTACAATTGTTCATTAGTGTCCTCAGTAGGGCAATGAATATTCCCGAGTAGAAATTAATTCCGAACCCTAAGTATATAGTGGCGCTAGCCAGAAATGCCCAGAAATAGACTTGGCTTTATAAAGTCTAGATATGGCTAAGATAGACAAATCTTGAATGAAATTTTGCGAATAGGTCATGAATTAATGTTGACTTGAATATCTCAAATGAAGCTTATGCTAATAAAACTTGATTAGTGGCAACCAAGATAACACAAAGAATTGAAAAAGAATTCAGTCGTATGTTATCAATTTTGAGTTTATTTTAAGCAAAAAATTCTTTTCACTGAACTAAACTCCGAAGAATTCTTTTTGCATCTGAAAATGAACTTAGAATTGATGACATACGACTGAACTTTTTTGAATTTTTTTTAATTCTCTGTACTATCTGAGAAGTTAGCCAACTTCTGAAATAGTTTCAGGGATTATTCATCAATAGCTAATGATCGATAATTATGAGGTAAATATTTTTATGAGTGTTGCTATATTTTAAGTAGTTAAGGTAACTATACATTGTGTGTGTGGTATTACAAAATTTGTTGCGATGTTAAATAAAAAATATGAATGGATAAATTAGTTAAAAAAAGAGAGAAAAAGAGATGTTCGATATTATTTGATTTATTATAACTTAAATGAATATATTAAAGTAGAATCTAAATTTCGACACTTCAGTCATATCAAGTTTGGCATATCAAGATATACTAGTATATTCTACGCAAAAAAATAATTTTGCTCTTTTAGCAAAATCGTCTTACTGCATATTCGTAGTGATAGCAAAAAAATTTAGTTGTCGTAACTAATTTTACAAATTATTCGTTATCAGAGCAGAAGTAGTTTCGTTGCCAGGATAGAAAAAATTTGTTGAGTGAATTTGTCCTACACGGAAAAAAAAGATTTGCTAATATATGGATAACTAAAAATATTAACTGCAGGAGCAAATTTTTTTGCTTTCATAGCAAAGTTATTTAGTTGTTATAGCTAAAAGATTTGCTAATATATAGACAACTAAAAATATTAACTGCAGGAGCAAATTTTTTTGCTTTCATAGCAAAGTTATTTAGTTGTTATAGCTAAAAGATTTGCTAATATATAGACAACTAAAAATATTAACTGCAGGAGCAAATTTTTTTGCTTTCATAGCAAAGTTATTTAGTTGTTATAGCTAAAAGATTTGCTAATATATATATTAGTAAATCTTTTAGCTATCACAACTAAATAACTTTGTTATGAAAGCAAGAAAATTTGCTCCCGTAGTTAATATTTTTAGTTGCCCATATATTAGCAAATCTTTTTTTTTCGTGTAAGAATTACGTTAATTTGCTATTGATGCAAAATAATGTATTTTTAGCAAATTTATTTGCTATCGGAGCAAAACTGCAACTGCTTATAAATGCAAATCCATCATGGTTCTTATAACAAAATAATTTGTTGATTCAGTAAATTATATCCAGCAAATAGTGATTAGTACTCTTAGCTTTTTGCTGTCCACATAATAACGAAAAGATTTTGCTAGACCAGCAGAAAATTTGCTGGGCCAGCAAATTATTTTTCTCCATATAGTCGCGCAAATTAAGTCTTGCAAATTGTATCATTACTATGCTATATTATTTAATGATACATAGAAACTGCGCTATCCCTCTAATCGATAATGTTCCAACGCAGGCGCTTAGTAAATCATGATTTTAGAGTATCATGCCAATTAGATGTACTTAGTTGGGTAAGTCTAGCGACGTGACGTGCCGCCAGATCGAAGCGCTTTGAACAGACGCGGACAACAATGCCATAATCTGCACTAACGAGGGATTAGTACGGTTCCAAGACGCTGCCTCTCAAGTCGACTTGGAGAACGTTTGTTGCGTGATTTTGTTTCCATGTCGAACTACACAATAATCTCTCTCTCTTTCGCTCTTTCACACACACAATACATTATTTAATACTTCAATATATTTACTTTGTAAAATATTAGTTAATTTTTTTACGTAGTAAAATATTTTATGTTAAATTTAACACATTTCACATGTTCAGAAATCCACTCGAATTTTTATGTTAATTTAATCCAAGGCGAGTATGTTAAAAAATAACACAAATATTATGTCAGAAATTAATTCGTTATGTGTTTGTAAGTCAAATTAAACAAAAAAGCCTTTCATTATTTTGCAAATAATCATGTAGATTTTTAGTTATTAATGAAAGAAAATTGCTAGAGATTGTTCAGAGAAAAAAAATTGTTATATGATTGTGCGCGATAATGCACCAATCTTCTTTAATTAATATTTAAAAATCTAATCATTTGCATTTTGATAGATGACTTTTTTGTTCAGTTTGACCTGACGTATACGACAGACGGCGCCACTATAATTCATCTACTACAGGTTGACTAATGGAAATGTGTTGAAAGTAAACGATTATTACTTCGCAACAAATGAGGCCGAATGGAATGAATAAAACGCCATTTTGTAGAGGAAACTTGTCACTTTTATTACTATATATATAAAAAAGAAATATAGTAATTTAATAATTGAAATATACATTATAAAAAAAAGAACAAAAATTTACTTGCGCGGATGAATTAATGATATATGTTTTCAAATTATTCATCGCAATCAGCACAGAACTATAATCGTTTTCGAAAACTATGAAATACATTATCTAACATAGATAAAGGAATGCTGCGAGTGCATTTTCGAATATTATCTATCAGCTCTGCGGTGTTTTGAGGTTGTACGGCGTAACATTTATCTTTAAGGTAACCGCAAAGAAAAAAATCATACGGATTCAAATCGGATAAGTAAGGAGACCACTCCATAAGCAAATTTTCTTACTTACCCGATTTAAGTCCGTGTAATTTTTTGCTTTGGGATTACCTTAAAGATAAATGTTATGCCATAAAACCTCAAAACACCACAGAATTGATAGATAGTATTAAAAAATGCACTCGCAGCATTCTTATATCTATGTTAGATAATATATTTCAAAGTTTTCGAAAACGATTACAGTTCTGTGCGGATTCCGATGGCTAATATTTTGAGAATATGTACATTAATTCATCCGCGCAAGTAAATTTGTGTCCTTTTCTTTGTAATGTATATTCCAATTATTAAATTACTATATTTCTTTTTTATATATATGGTAATAAAATTGACAAGTTTCTTCTACAAAATGGCGTTTTGTTCTTTCCACTCGGCCTATTGCGAAGTAATAACCGTTTACTTTCAACACGTTCCCATTCACTCAGTATATCGCGCGTATTAACCCATTAAGGCCCAAGAGAAACCCGCTAAGGATAGGCTTTCAAAAACCATCTAAATCAGGGCAAAACGTCGAAATTTGTTAAAAAGTGAAAAAAAATTTGTTTTGGATTTCAAAATTCAAGATGGCGAACCAATATGTCGGCCTGAAAATTTGAAATTTTGACCTATTTGGGTGAAAATCCGTATAGGGGAGGTTTGGGGTTCGCTGAGTATGAATATGCACTTATTTTTTCAAAATTCGTAATGGCGGATCCAATATGGCCGCTCAACAATGTGAAAATTTGACAGTTTTGTTATTTGGTGAAAAATTATACCAACCAAATTATAAGCTACCTTTGTTGAAAGTGTTTGTTTTGGGGTAAAAAATCATACTTTAGCAGAAGAAAAATGATTTTTTGATTTTAAAAATCAATATGGCGGCCAAAAATTTTTAATTTTGATTTATTTCAATGGAAGTACGTTTTGAAATATTTTGAAAAAATAAGTGCATATTTATACTCAGCGAACCCAAAACCATCCTATACGGATTTTCACTCAAATAGGTGAAAATTTCAAATTTTCGGACCGATATATTGGTCCGCCATCTTGAATTTTGAAATCCAACACAGACTTTTTGTCACTTTTTAACAAATTTCGACGTTTTGCCCTAATTTAGATGGTTTTTGAAAGCCTATCCTTAGCGGTTTTCTCTTTAGCCTTAATAGGTTAAGATTCGAGATTCTGATTCTGTTTATCATAAAATCGTATAAACTACAACTCATCTACCATATCGCGCATGATCATTCACTAATCTTCTTTAATTAATACTCCGTTTGTTATTGCAAAATAACAACGGTATATGATAAAAATAACGCTATGGCAAAATAATAACGGTACAGGACTTTTACGTTTACTTCAATTCGTTCTACATTCCCACAAAAATTGCGGAGGAGAGTCTGGCGCACCCTGTATATTAACCCGTAAACCTCAAATATTTTCTTATTATTTCTTTTTAGATGCAGACATCTCCAACTGAAAATACTCTCGTTCTCCATAATAAAGATGTCTACGTCGGCGGGAACTCCCGACAGCTCGAAGTCCTGTAAAGCAGGGGACGACGATCCGCGCTTCCCGGTCGAATTAGAAAGTTAAAAGCGATATTACGCCACGATGAAAATAGACAATATCGCTAAATGAAAAGACCCGATAGCCATTCGGCGTCGGCAACTGGCGCGCCGCGCCGCCGAGCAGGAAGCACGAAGCTGCTGCTCCCTCGGCGACGTCTCACAGCGCTTATAACTCGGGAGCTTATTTTCGCAGCGGTACGTGTTCTCCACGAGTGGGTGAGCACCCGTGGAAACGGTTTCTAACGGTGCCATCCTGACCCCGGTCACGCATCGCGGGGGCGAGGGAGCGTCGTTAGAAGATGGGATCTCGAGTCACTCGTGAGGCGCAAACGAACCTTCACGTAGGCTCCCGCTCTTTCTCCCCCTTCCCTTCTCTCTCTCTCTCTCTCTCTCTCTCTCTCTCTCTATCTTTCTCTTTCTCCCTTGGTCTCTTTCTCCCTTCCGCTCGCCGGCTCGACCGGCCGCCTAATTGCCGCGTGTTCTCCGCGGTTGAAATTAAATGAGAGCGGCGCGCGAAATTTCGCGAACGCGCCATACGCACCGATACGCGAAAATTGAATCTCACCGCATCCTTCATTTGGAGTAACGACTCTTGCCGGTTATACACTTTCAGCCGGTTATATTCTTTAGGCTTCGATCGATTGCTTGTATAACATTATACGGGTCGATAAAAAGTTTAATATACGATGGCGAATTTAATAAAATCAGTTTATGGAGCAAATTCATAAAAAAAAAAACTATAGAAAATTTCACCTTAAATATTTCATAAACGTCAGTGCAACATATATTTTACGCGATATTATGATAAACAGAATCAGAATCTCGAATCTTAATTTAAATTACTGATCTTTGGACGAATTCAATTTTTGCATCTGTAGATTAAATTGAGTAAAGTGAATGTAGCAACAGCTAAAGCAATTCTCTAATTAAGAGGACAATAAGAATGTTATGAAAATGTAATCACAAAGAGAGTTATTTTGCAATTAAATAAATTAAACGTTAGACTATTTTTTTAAAGTAAAAATCGACTGAACATTAACATTTTTCCGAAGAATATTTGTAAAAAATTGTATAAAAGAGGTTTACTGATATCTGGACATCTGTTTCATAAAATGAATTTTTAATAGAATTAACAAATTATAAACTTAAATTTTTTATATTTAATTTTATTTAAAAATTATTCTTTTTATACTTGTAATTCAAAATGCCTTAATTAATCTTACGAATAATTTATTATTTTTTGCTATTTGAGAAATCAGTAAATTAGAAGATTCTGACTTTGTTATGCTAACTTCGTTATGCTAAATAAATTAGTTAATAATTTTACAATGTGTAAATTTTACAGAAAGTATAAATTCGTATGAATAAATGTTTACTTATAAGTGAATAGTGTGACTAAAACTTTAAAATACAAGAGAACATTTTTATTCTACATTAGGATATTAAGAGTTTCTACATTAAGACTTGTTCTTACTTAAAGACTAAATTTAAATAAAGACGTTCTCTAAAGTTCGTATTTAAAGACGAGACAAAGTGTCCAAAGTTAGCGACATGCATCGGTACTTTCGCCTCTTCCTGTTGTCTTTTCTCTCTCACGGAAATACTCTCAAATGAGAGAAAGTTCCCGCTCGTACGATTCGTACGAAATAGGCTCGCGCCGTCAGTGCGAATCCGCAAGCGAACTTCGTTGGCGAGGATATCGCGGAAAAAGTAACAGAATAGGCACGCCGCAGAACTATCTGCATATCCTCTCACCGCACTCTGAACCGAATCTCGAAACGCTGTTTCGCACAAGAGCCGTTGTTAAGGTAGAGTAACCTCCGGCAAGCTCCGTTATGCAAATTGGAGCGCGTTACATATGGCGGCGTATGCAGAAACCACTTCCTGCGCCGCCGTACGCGACCGGTACGCGTGTAAATCCCGTTCCGCTCCTCTCATCATTGTCGCGATCTGACTTATACTTCTCGTCGGCCCGTCGAATTCATTCCCCATTCATTCCTCCCTTACCGCCCTTGCTTACGCTCCGTTCACCAGCCCGTCCTCTTTCCGACTAGAAATTGTCATCAGACATACCTGATTGCACAAGGTCCTAACTAGCGTTCGCGAGGCTATCCTTACTATAGTAAATCTAGTAATGTACTGATAAAAATCAAATAAGGAAGACCTTTGCAAGAAAATGCAAGAAAATGCAGTACTAAAAAGTTAATAAAAAATTCTGAAAAAAATTCTCAGAATTCTATGAGATAAAAATAAACAATTTTTATCTTTTACCATTTTTCGGTAAAGTTGATAGAATTCGAGTAAAAAATTATTGAAACCAATAATTTTGTAGATATTTTCGCAAATATAAAAAATAGGGATCGTAAAAATGGAAAAAATGGAAAATTTTTTCAAACAAAAGTTGTTTGTCTCTTTACGTAAAATAAAATTCAATAATAAAAAGTGCATATTTCTATTTAAAAAAACAAAGTTGACCTTGACCTGACCTTGGCGACGCCATTCAAGATCAGACTGACTAGATCAGTGAATAGATCATTTAAAACCTTATAACTTTTGTAGGAAACATTTTTTTCGATAATGTTTAGTTTTCGAGATACTTCACCGGTCCGGGACTTTTTACTTATCCTGTATATTAGGACTTTGTATTATTTCATAAAGTTTTATTGATCTCTCAAGTCCTTTTTAGGATCTTATTTATTTTACCTATTATGACTTGCATTATCAGTTTCTAATATTTTTTGTAACAACCTTATATATAGTAGGTTTGATTAATAAATTTTTATAAATTTTTTCATGAAAATATTTGTTATTTTTTTAATCTCAAATTATAAAAAGGTTTTGAAATATAAATTCACATATATTTTATATAAAAATTTTAAATAAACTTTTAAAAATAAATAAAAAATAAAAATAAATAGGTGAAAGTTTCTTATATTGGGAAACCAAGACAGGATTTAACACCGTTTTCCATATTTTTTGTCTTAATTCTTTCCTCCCAGTCTCGGTTACAAGCAATCTTAAGATCTTGTTAATTTCTTGATACTTTATTTTATTATACTTTATTTATTATTTAAAATTACACGTAACACTGAAGAGGGTTCACGGATGGATCGAAACGTTTGATGTTTTATCTTTAATGTTCAATAAATTACTTGGTTTCCCAATATAGGGAACTTTTAGGAACCTTAGGTTTCTTAGATTTCATAGCACTAAAATTACTGTACCTGAAATTCTATTAGCTCTTCTTTATGGTTATTTTTTATTTATATCTTTGAAGTTCTTTTATTTTTTAATAATCTTAAAAAATATATATATAATCGAAGAACATAAATATTGTTAGAATTAGAGAATTTTCGACTTTAATAATGCATGTCATATTCAGCAAAAAAGTCACTTGTTAAAGTCTATATAACACATCATCCAATTCTAATATTTATTCTAATATATATATTTATTCTAATATTTTTTTTTCTTTGATTTATAGTCTGTAGATATTCTTCACTAATTTAGAATTCCTTGCTCTTTATAAATCCTGATTTAATCATAATTCTTTCCATTATATGAAGTAAAATGTGATAAGGATTTAACATGTCCTGATGAGGACATTATAATGAAACCCAATTAAGGTTCTGATAACGACGCAGCGTTACATGACTTCTCAGGCCACAACAGTATAACCTTATATGGACATCAACGGGATAAACTGCACGGCAGATAGTAATGTATTGTAAAATATAAAGTAGTCGAAATATAACGGCGAGCGAAATTCGCTATATTCGTAACGTTGAAATGTCAATTACTACATAATGTCAATTAGCGCGTAAATGCAATTTCCCGTGTGAAGTATAAACTCTGTTCCCGATTAGAGGCGAACTTGGAGAATACGAACGATGTGGCAAGTAAAAAACATGTATATCGTTCTATGTGTCTCGATGATTTTATAGTTAGGGTCAACGCGATCAGGACTATGAGATAAATTTCTAGTCGGGTTCACGGCGACAAACCTAAATTTTTATTTGCGAGGGCGAGCAGAAACGTCCATCCGCGGCGTCTTAAGTGATTTCCAAAAATCCCCCCGTTTCTTTTCACCGCGCCCTGAGCGCGCCGCTCGCGATATCTATTTTTCGCCCGTGACTCATATTTACCATTTTTGCATCGTCGCTCTTAGCTCGGCTATTACGCCGCGGGACAGCTTTGCATTCATAAGAAATGAATCGAGATACAATGGCCAACATGTCCTGAAAATCGAACAATAGGACAATAGAATACGGCAGGTTTTATATCTTGAAATTGGGTCACCTAAATTATCGGGACGCATAGAACGATATATATGTTTTTCATTTGCCACATCGTTCGTGTAATCTCCAAGTTCGCCTCTAATCGGGAACAGAGTTTATATTTCAAGAGAAATTGCATTTACACGCTAATTGACATTATGTCCTTTCATTATTTTATATATAAATACGTTATTTTATATATTATTATATAAATACGTTATGAATATAGCGAATTTCGCTCGCCGTTATATTTCGACTACTTTATATTTTACAATACATTATTGTCTGCCGTGCAGTTTATCCCGTTGATTTTAAGTTTCGCTGGTTACATAAATCGGAATATAAGGTTACGAAATCATCGATGAAAGGATACTTTCATGTTGCAAGCACACAATTCATATTGCAATAGCTCGTAATATTTCTGCATTTTAATAGGGTAATGGAATCGGTTCTGGAATATCTCTATTTTCAAATCAACATTAATGCAACGTTAATGCATATCTCAACTTTCTAATAGCGTAATAAAATTGAGAGATATGTCACCTCTATAATATATAATATATACAATAAAGGAAAGTATTAAAAATTATTTGCAAAAAAAAGAATACAAAAGTAAACAACGACAAAATCAGAAAGTCAGATAGTATCAGAAAATTCAAGGAGCATTGATAACATAATCAATAAAGCGTAAACTCTTTTATTATTTAAAAGGTATCGTTTTTATAATTGTTGGACAAATATTTACATTAGAAAACTGCAGTTATGTATTAAAAAGTATTGTGCATAATTTGAACAGGAAATAAACATAATAAACAAAAGAACGAAAACTAGACATAATATATAAATCTTTTTTTTTCAAAAGATATTTAATAATTATTGGACAAATTATTTTATATATTTTAAAAAATGCATATTTTATATAGAAACTAAACATAATAAACAGAGAAACTAAACGTAATAAACAGCAGAAAGTAACAGAAGAAAATTTGTCTCATCTTTTCGCGCATATTCTTGGCAGTTATTTGTCTTTGCTATGAGTTATATTATCAGCATGTCTTGCATACCAAATAAAATTTTCCCATTGTCATTAAGAAGGTTGAAAATAGCAATTAAAACATTATTGAAACAACTATATTGAAAGTATACATTGAATATGAACATTAATGAGCTTACTTTAAGCAAGCCAGAGCAACTGTCACAACTCGATTGTCACAACGTTTAATTTTCAGACGAAACGCAAGTAGAAAAACGTTTATATTTCCATTTTTCATATAACGCTCAGTGTTACGTATGACGAGTTTTGTAATAAGTGAAACAATTTCTAGTAGTTACTGTAAAAGTCCAGTGCTTTATAGAGGAAATAATTACTTATTACATAATACCTATACCTATGGGGTGTTCCAGACTCTCTCTGAAATTTTTGTGGGAACGTAGATTAGATTAAGGTATATACCTATGATTTTTGCGTTAAAATTTGGTTATTGCATTTAAACTTGATAAAATTTTAACATTTGTCTTCTCTTTATTATATTAATAAAAACAATTTATAACTATTACTTTTTATTATTTAAAATTGATTCTATAACAATTTGTTATATATATATATATATATTTTTTTTTATAAAATTATATTTTATATTACAATTTTAAATATTACAAATAAAAAGAGATAAATATTTTTTATAATTTATCTATATCTTTATGTATTTATTACACTTATATATATATATATATATATATATATATATATATATATTTATACTATATAATCGATGCTTTTACTTTATATCAAATTAACATTGATTCCACTCGTGGCAATAAATTATTTATTGGTCTACAAGTTTATCTATTTCATCTTATTCTGCAATTACATCTGATTTGATTGTCATTTGATTGTCATCGCAATGACATTTATAAAAGTAACGCAGAAAATTTCCTGAGAAATAATTGGGATTCGGTCCGACTGCTTGCAGAAATTTCTTCTAAAATATAAGTCTGGCTGGGAATCTACGAATATCTAGATTAAAAGCCGTTTTTAAAAGGCACGGTTTTAACAGATCCCATTCACTCTTCGCGGAAATTCTCAAATATCTTTCTTTGGTTCTCAAATTTTTCTTGCAAATTTTGTGAAAAGAAACTGTGTCGTGTTAGAAAATGTTTGCGTTAAAATATTCTTATTGTATTTAAACTTGACAACATTTTAACATTTGTCTGATCTTTATTACATTAATAAAAACAATCTATAACTATTATTTTTTATTATTTAAAAATGATTATATAACAATTTGTTATATATATATATATATATATATATATATATATATATAACAAATTGTTATATAATCATTTTTAAATAATAAAAAATAATAGTTATAGATTGTTTTTATTAATGTAATAAAGATCAGACAAATGTTAAAATGTTGTCAAGTTTAAATACAATAAGAATATTTTAACGCAAACATTTTCTAACACGACACAGTTTCATATATATATATATATCTTTCTTTTTTATAACATTATATTTTATATTACAATCTTATTTTAAATATTACACAATCAAAGAAATAAATATTTTTTATAATTTATCTACATCTTTGTGTATTTATTACATTTCTATTATTAATTGAAATTATAAAACAAATTAAACTTCCAATAATTTCTCTTACCTAAAGTGTAATAATAATTAATGAATATTTCAATCGATATGAGCACAGCTTTCATCTTCTGTTCTTATTGCATTCAATAATCGATGTAAAAGAAGGGATTACTTAGTCTATTCCGTAAAAGTATATCGATTTTCTTCAGTATAGATACACGAACAGATAAAAGAGAAGTCGACGAGGAATTTCGTCTCGTTTTCACAGCACGCGTGCACTCGCGCGTCACGCGTGCCAGTCATTTTTTAAAGCCCGCAGGCCGAAATTCCGCAACTTTTGGCTGGCGGCAGTGACACCGGCGTTTTCTTCGTTATCCACGGGCAATTTCCCCTCGGCGACGACTCGTTCTCGACGGACTGTCGGAGGAAATTGCATTTGGCATCGCGGCACGTTCCATTCATCGCAGTACTGTCGCGAAAGATTTCCACGCGGACCCCTTCGCATTCCTGCGAGGGTGCCGTCGTCTCTCCCCCTCCCTTTTCTTGAGATAGCCGCGATCTTACCGTTTATTCCGCAAACGAGCCGGTCCTAACGTAGCGAGAGTCGAATATAAGAACGTCAAATTTTAGAATATATTAGCACAAAATGCTTCGATCAAAAAATTGCGTCGATGAAAACTGAAAGAGACACCAAAAAATAATGAAAGGACAGAATGTAATGTCGATAATAATATTATTTAAAATTTAAATAAATGTCTTGAAACAGAATATCTATTACTCAAAAATTCAAATATCTTGAAATAGAATATCTAGAACTCAATGAAATCTTATGTCTAATTTTTAGACATCTTTTAGATATCTTAAGACATCTGAAAGATATCGTTAACATATTTTTAAGATAACGTAAAGATATCTAAAAGATATCTATCAACACATTTTCAAGATATCCTTTAGACTTCTTACAGATATCGTTTAGATGTCTGAAAAATATTTACCAGACGTCATTAAGTAAAATATTTCAAAGTGTATCTATCACATTAATGATCAAGAAAGAAAGCTAGCGTTCTCGTAAAACTGAAATAAATGTTATTTTTCTTACACAACCAACACTTTAACAAGTATTTTCCCGCACATTTAATCCACCGAATTCGTAATTTTCTTCATAAAATTTTTACTTTGCTCGCGACTATATTTTCAACTTTGCTCATAAAAAATTTTAATATTCGAGGCAAACATGAGAATTAAAAATAAGCAAACATCAACATTTAAAACTGAAACATCTGGACATAATATATATATATATATATATATATATATATATATATATATATATATATATATATATACAATATATAGAGACATAATATACAAGATATTCGTAAAGTACTTTATCACAGAGAACTCGCGTTAGATCAAGTCAAATTAAACAAAAAATTCCTCTATCATTTTGCAAACCACCACATAATTACCATATATTATATCATATATTTATTTATTATCATATATTTAAAAATACACGTTTGACTTATTATTACAAAATTATATTAAATATTTGAATATTTTTTTATTCAATAGATAACTATTGAATAAAGATTAATAAGTGACTATTTACTCAATAAATGACTCAATAAATTTACTATTTCTATAGTAATCATATATATATATATATATATATATATATATATATATATATATATATATATATATATATATATATATATATAT
>NW_022639505.1:1202597-1212611 GCF_010583005.1 Odontomachus brunneus | reverse complement strand
TATATATATATATATATATATATATATATATATATATATATACTATAATGTTAATATAGTTCTGTACGAAGGACATCATAGAATAAAATATATTTTTTTTCCTAGAATATCTTCTACATTGATTTATCCTTATACATATTTTGATACATATATTATTTTTTTTATTTTGTATTGCACTGCATATTTTCACGCATAAGCTCTTATTGATTTTTCCTTTACTAATTTTCATAATTTTGAATATAAACAGAGCCTTTGACAATTTAATTTTTACAATTATGAACATTGCTAACATTCTATTAAGCTGCTTTCGTTTAATTTCTTTCAATTTCAACGTTTCTCCAACTTGTCGAGAATTTCTCAGAAGCAAAATTCTATTCAACAAATCAAAAATTACGAATCAAAAATTGTTTTATTATGTGAAATTAGGCTTGTGGCAAGATTATGAAATTAACATTTATTATTTAGATTGTTAAATAAATATATAAAAACGTAATTTCGCTCGATAAAAAATAGTGAACTTATGATTAGTTCCCAACTGAAAATACAGCTCTTGGGTGATTTGAAAAAATATATATCTGAAAAGATATCTGATGAATAAATTCCTTTAATGGACTGCTTAGATTTGCGAATGTGCCGTTTTTGATGCTAAAATGTCACTTTTGTAGCATCTTTCTTTTGAATTTGTCAATCTGTCATTGCCAGCACCACGACGAAGTAATAAAAAACGTGCTGTTTTACGATGGCGAGCATGAAACGCCGCTCCCTGAAGAGAGTCCGGCGTTCCGGTTCGTGGGAGAGGACGCTCTTTGCGCCGCAATAACGCGGCTCGGTGACATCGGCGCGTCGTGTCGTTTCGAGAGAGAAAGAGAGAGAGCGGCCTGCATTAAAATATCGCGGCGATATTACGCGGCGGCAAATGCGAATAGCGTTGCGGGCGTGACCGGTCGAGGAGCAGGAGAGCGGCAAAGCGCGCTCCGTGCGCTCTCCTGGCGCGAAATTGCTCATAGATATCCTCGCCCCGACGTGCCACCTTTTGCGCAGCGCGCCGGAAGTTGCGGCGCGTGCAACGCGCGTACACTCGTAATATCATCGTTCAAGAGGAGGACCGCAAGAATCACCGGCCGGCCGGCCGGGTCGGGCCGAACGATTCCCCCGGAAGCGAGGATCCGGAGAGATCCGCGGCGTTATTTCGGATCCGACGGCGATACGCATTTGTTTCGTGGACAGTTATTATCCCGGAGCTGCGCGCAGCAGGAATAACGCCACCGGGATCCCGAAGCGTGTCGGTAACTCGCTCGCTCCTTGTCGATCATACAGTTCAAGGAGTTTATTCACTTGAACCAAAATGCTTAAGGGGATGCTGAAGCTGAAAACTTTACCGACAGAATACTGATATTTTTCCGCAAAGTTTACATCGTATTGGTTATATAGAATTACAAATGCTTTTACGCAATGAAAGTAAGTGCAAAAATAAATAGGAGTATTGCCCGATATGTGACAAAAACGAACAAAAAATTTTTAATGTAAAATCTCAAGCTGTCAGTTAGTGTAATATTTGCCTAATCCAAAAGTTTCGCAGATTGTACATACCGAAAGTGTACAAACAAAAAAATTTTTAAGAATATTTACTTCCATATCTGCATTTGGAAGCTTAAGAATATCGACAAAGTTTGCAGAAAAATTTCTGTACATATATGGTTAGGTTCTTCGTTGAATATGGTAAAACAATAGACAGCACAATTGTCCAAAATCGAGTCATAAGACGTCTTTAAGGCAACTTTAAGACAATACTTTATAAACTTGTTTTAAAGACAACTTAAAGACGTCTTAAAGACGTCTTATGTCCCACTTTTAGACATTGTGCTGTCTGGGAAGGCAATACATCTTTATTTAAGTTCTGTATATACAAGAAATACGAAAAGGATAGCGTGATTATGTTAGTGACGATTATCTCTGCATTATCGATATTGTCCGAGTTCGTCATCGACTTCAACATCCCCTTAAAAGGACTGGAGGGTCAAGTTGCCTGAAAATTGTGCTTGTTCTTTCACAATTTTTTATGACAAACTGAATGAATATGCGAAAGTGTTGTTTTAACGTGTATTTATACAACATATAAAGAGAAGAAAAATATAATTTTGATGATCAAATACTCTATATAAGTGTACGGTACATGCAGTTAAAATATATTTCGTTTTTTTTTCAAGATCGTCATTTTGCAGTAATATCTTGACTCTCGGTGGTTCAATTAGTTGAAATGTAGGTAAAGGATTTCCGTAAGCTTGTCGTTATCGTGTGAACCATTGACAAACTCATGAAAATATTTAATTTTGAAATATTAATTTTTTTACTATAAAAGAACTGAAAATTTAATATTTCATTAAGATATTTACAATTTTGTTAACTTTTATTCAATTTCTATTATAGTAGTTCACCTGATAACGACAAGCTTACGGAAATTTTCTACCTAAAATTCAATTTAATTGAACCACCGAAAATCAAATTATTGTAAAATGACGACCTTGAAAAGAAAAACGAAATGTATTTTAACTGCATGTATCATACACTTATATTGAGTATTTGATCATCAAAATTATATTTTTCTTTTTTTATATGTTGTATAAATATATGTCAAAATAACACTTTCGCATATTTATTCAGTTTGTCATAAAAAATTGTGAAAAAACAAGCACGATTTTTAGGCACTCCAGTCTCATTAAGGTTTCTGGCTCCTCGTATTGTCTATCTCTTTTTAATGATGTCAAAAGCGAGAAAATACATGCTAAAAATTCTTGCAAAATACGTTGAAATAAAAATATATATCCATAAAGTAACACTTGCAATTGATAAAACAAATTTGTTTAATTATTAATTGTAATTTACAATAAATTATTGATTGTTAGAGCAAAAAGGGACTGCATGGAATATCTTATAAATTTGTTTAATCGATTGCAAATGTTACTTTATGGATATATATTTTTATTTCAATGTATTTCGCAAAAATCTTTAGCTTGCATTTTCTTGCTTCTGACGTCATTAAAAAGAGATAAATAATGCGAGAAGCATGGAGCCATAACCCCAGAACACACACCTTGCTGAGCATCCAGGAAACACACACCATGGGTCTAGGAGACTCATGTAACTTTGATGGACTGTAACTTCAGTTCAGATGAATATTTTTGGACTATTTTTTTTATTTTAAAGCCATGAGATTTAAGGATATGCCTGAATGGGTTATAATTCGGAGAAATTTTATTTTGTTAAATTATAAAGTAAAAACTAAACATGAAAAATAAAACATTCAAGAAAAATTGCGATTTTGTACAAAAAATTATATCTTTGAAAGAAAAAGTTTTGAAAAGTCTGCAGTCACACATTTTGAAGCTTAAAAACAGTAGTTTAAAAAAATATATTTATATAATAAGGTATATGTGACGCATTTTCATCATTTATTCTAGATATCTAAAATTGATTTATTTTATAGAAAATGTGTGTTGCCAGTAAATATATAATAATGTTCATATTCAATTTTTTTACACACGTACATGAATACGTTAGCCTTTCCAAGCCCAAGCGCTACGTTACATTACATTAGATTAAATTAGGTTGAGTTTTTAGATTAGGTTAAAGTTATCATATATATAAGTTTCAGATATTATTTTTGTGTCTTATACTTTTATACAAATAGCTTTTTATATTTTTATATCGTAAATATAAGAACAAGTCACACATGTCAAACATTCACAAATGCTTTTTTCCTATTATATATATATATATATATATATATATATATATATATATATATATATATACACACACAAACATTCACACATATTTAAATTATTACACAAATACACCACCTTATATAGGTTTCAGATCTACCCAAATTTCAATAACGTGTTACTTGTCAAACATTCGCAAATGCTTTTTTCCTATTATATATATATATATATATATATATATATATATATATTTAAATTGTTACACAAATACACCACCTTATATAAGTTTCAGATCTAACCAAATTTCAATAACGTGTTACTTGATATTTTCTCTATTAACAAAATTGGTCGACGTTGCGATCAAAAACGAAATTATAAGCTCCCTCTTTCCGTTCTTTATTTTCCATTTTTTCCCTTCTTTTTCTTCAAAAGAAGTAAACAAAATTACAACTAGATCTGAAAGACCTATGGTGTATGTTCTAAAATTAAAATTATACAAAAACTTAACGTAATATATATCGCAGTAAAGCACGTTCGTAGTAAAAATTTCATGCGATTTGTCTATACTATTCCTGAAAACTTTAATACTGATTACCACAATTTTGCACTAAGCTTATAATAGAAGTAATATACGTGGCCATTATTCCATTATAACTTCGTAAAAAGTGATACTGTAAAAGTGATTCAAATAAATTCTAACCGTTATAAACGTTACATATTACACGAAAAAACAATTCCATCGGTGTAATTAAATTTTTTATTATATTTATGTGACTCAGATCAGAAATTTAGTTGTAGAAATTGAAAGATTTCTGTAATAGGTTTCCACTCAGTACGGAAAAAATTGTTCGTTTGATTCGTATAACTGAATGAGGACCAGACAAACAATTCGCTGACGAAAAACAATATTTCTATTTCTATGACCGAAAACATTCGTTTGTCGAGTTTGTCATTTGGTCCAACAGAAAATTCAGTTACAACAACGGAAATGTCTTTTTTCCAACTAAATTAATGTAATATATCAGCTAATAGAAGTAAGTTGCAAGATTTAGTTTACGTGATTAATTTTTCATTTTGATAAGATAATAATGTCTCCCAAAATGAAAAATTAATCATGTAATTTAAATTTTGCGACTGATTCCCATTGAATAAAATATTACATTAATTTAGTTGGAAAAAAATTAATTTTCGTTAGTGTAAATTTCTGTTACTTGTGGACCAAATATATACTATAAAGCGCCATATTTTTAATATTTAATATTTAATATTTAATATTTAATATTTAATATTTAATATTTAATATTTGTTCCTTTTTTCATGAATCAATTGCTCTAAGTTACCTCAATCGAGTTTTAATACAGTTAGATGTTTAGACAAATATTTCAATTACTGTAACAGAGATATTATTTTTTGTCAGCGAATTTTTCGTCTACTTCTCTTTTCCCCCTATTCTGTTACACGAGTTAAAATTGTTTCCGTGTAGGAAACGCGGCATACAAGGAAAAACAGTATTCACTACATTGTTTTTTTTTTTTTTAGTCAATTGTAGGCTAGAGAACTGCTGTTTTATGCTTTGAGTATTGTACTGAGTGCACAGAAAAAAAATTTCAGCTCGTGCAACTGAACGGGAGACAAGGCGAACAACTCGCCAACGAGAAGTAGTACCTCTGTCACTATGACCGAAAACATTCGTCTGAACATTCAGTTGCATTAAAACTCGGTTGAGATAACCGAGGGCAATTGGCTGAATAGAAACTTACTACAGGAATCTTCCTGTTCCTATTGACTTTCTCATCTGGTTCTCATATAAAAGAAAATTTAGTTATACCAATAGAGTTGTTTTTCCGCATGAAATGTGGCAAGGTAATACCATGAAATTAGTTTAAAATTAATATTTATTATTTAGATTATGAAATAAACAGAATTGGGTGCATTATTTCAGAAAAAGTAACGCATTATCGTTACTAAGAAAGTAACAGTTTGTTATTTTTTTATAATGTTAAAATAAAATACGTAATTGATTTTAAGACAAGATTATTGCTTTTGAGCTTAAATTATTAATTCTAGTGTATAGCTACTCAAAAAGAACTAATTATTTAAAACTGCAATAATCCTAATTTGGAGAAATAATATTTCTTTCTAAGCTTGATTCGATCTTCTTATTTTTCATTCTTCTTCACATAAAAATTATTGTCGGTACAGAGCTAGATTTTGCAATTTAGAGCTCTCAAAAGTTTTTAAGAAATTTAATAATAAGTATGCATAGTGTAATATCCACACACACGCTCTTGTTCCATGGTTTCTTACAAGGAAGAGTAAACTTTGTACTAAACATACCTATTATTAAATTTATTAAAAATTTTTAACAGCTCTAAATTGCAAGACCCGACTTTGCACTAATTTTTACATGAAGCTTAAGATAAAGCCACGTACTGTCTTCCAGCTAATATCAAGATATTTCTATCCAATCAAGAATATTTCAGTAATTTAATAAACGCTACTGGAGCATCATCTATTGAATAGAGATAACTAAAATAACGATAAAAATTTCCATTCAATAGATGAACACGATTTATATAACATATATCTATTGTTCATAACAATAGATATAACACAATTTATTGTTATTGTTATATTTTTAATTTATTGTCATATTTTTACATGTAAAGTACACTGAGGGAAAAATTATCTTAAAATCAACAAATATTTCTTCGATGGATGCCATTAACATATTTAAATCGAAATTCTCTTTATTTAAGTCGAATATTGCTTACTTAATTTAAGTAAACAATATTTGGCTTAAATAAAGAGAAGTTAGATTTAAATAAATATGTTAATGGCATATGTTAAACCCATCAAAGAAATATTTGTTGATTTTAAAGTAATTTTTCTCTCAGTGTATAAAGTTGTGTCACTTGTTAACACATCTGTGTTGTTTGTGTTGTGTGTTGTATGCCATGTTTAAATTAATTCTGAAATTAGAGTGGATAAATTGGAACATGTGAAATATGTTTATATTTCACATATTATATTAAATTTAATACAAAATTTTATACGTAGTGTGTTTGTGTGTGTGCGAATATTTCGCGAATACGAGAAAAAGGAATATATCTGACAACGCTATATGCAAATTTAGCACGAGAATATCTCATGCGATACGGCGGTCACCATTGAATTAGATATCACGAAATGATCCACTCTGCGAACTCTCCGCGCGGCGCCATTCATCATCATAAACCAATTAGATCAATAGACTCGACGAATGTAATCCATCGCGTGTCGAATTCTAAACTCAGCCGCCAGGGTGGAATCGCTGATGCGTGATCGCGTTTCCCGCGCAATATCTAATTCCGCGGAACGCAACAATGTATTTTCCGCGTAACCATTTAATTCCCTACGAATTAACCAATCATTACGCGAAGCGGCTGGCGAACCGTAACAGTTCACTTCAGAATTTCACGAGGCGAATCCGGCGAACTGCGATTCCTGGCCGGCAGTTTGAAATCCTAAAAGAGAGAGTACGAGAGAGAGAGGGGAGAGAGAGAGAGAGAAAAGAGTACGGGTGGGTGGAAATGTTACGTTAGAGTAGCAGTCTTGGGACAAATTCACAGAGATGCCGTAGTTATCTGATTTCCACGATTCTCGTGGATTCCCGCACACGTTCGATGGTGCACAACGCGCGCGCATACACACATAACACTTACACACACACACATACACACACACATGCTCGCACACGATGCGTTGCGCGCTCACCGCCAGTAACCGCCCTTTGTAGCAGCTAAGCGCGACAATGGGGCAATATGACTATAACCATCTTGGGTGGAATAGTAAACGGGCGGAGCGCGTATTTCTGATTTCGGCCACTACTACGGAAATCCCATTCTACATGTTATTACACTCGCGCAAATAATAGTTAATTCGGCAAATTGTTATCGGGTTCCTCACAGAAATACAAAATGCGAGCGCATAGACGGAATAATACAGTTGTCCGTGGATGTGCTATTATCACGGTATTGTTATGTATCGCCCGTTACTGTGTGTGGCTATTATGTTTCGGTGAATATGTTACGCGAACAGAGCTCAAATCGATAGACACATCGAGACCGACGCGCTGGCTCAAGTCTCTCTCGGATTGGATCGCTGAAGAGGCTATGTGAGTGTGTGTTTGTGTGTATCGATAAATATGTAGCTTCGATATAAAGAAATAAATTATTCCTTCAGTGACCGCGCGACTGAAAATTGGAAATTCGACTCGACAAACTTTATCATCGCCTCGAACATCGAGTAGAACGAACACGTACAGTTCAAGTTAATTTTAAATAAGATAAAATGTACGTGCACAGCATTAAAAATACTTAGAAATTAAAATTGGAATTACATAGAAAAAAATATTAAAAAATATTTAAAAAATACTAGAAAAATATAGCAAATTTATTTGCGGGATGAAAGTTTATTCATGGAAATAAACTTTCTTTTACAGAAATCAACGTTACCTACCACAAATAAACATTTTTATATATTCTTTTTTAGGGTAAGTGTTAATTACGGATTTCCCTAAAAAGACCGGAGGATCAGATTGCCCGAAAATCGTGCTTGTTTTTCACAATTTTTTATGACAAACTGAATGAATATGCGAAAGTGTTATTTTGATGTGTATTTATACAATATATAAAGAAAAGAAAAATATAATTTTGATGATCAAATATTCAATATAAGAATATGGTACATGCAATTAAAATATATTTCATTTTTCTTTTCAAGTTCGTCAGTTTACAGTAATATCTTGAGTCTCGGTGATTCAATTAAGCTGAATTTTAGGTAGAAAATTTCCGTAAACCTGTTGTTATCGTGTGAACTACTATAATAGAAATTGAGTAAAAATTAACAAAATTGCAAATATTTTAATGGAATATTATTAAATTTTTAGTTTGTTTATAATAAAAATATTAATATCTCAAAATTAATTATTTTCACGAGTTTGTTAGTGGTTCACACGATAAAATAAAATTATTGAAATAGTTTTGCAGATATTTCCGTAAATATCTTAGAAAATGGAGGACGCATAAAAAATATTAAAAAAAAGTTGTTTTTTTCTTTACGCAAAATAAAATTCCGCAATAAAAAATATATATGTTTCTATTTAAAAAAGCAAAGTTCATCTCGACCTGACAAAGTCAGTAAATATATCATTTAAAACCCTACAACTTTTGTAGGAAACATTTCTTTCGGAAATACTTAGTTTTCAAGATATTTCACTGGTCCGGGACTTTTTACTCACTCTGTATATTTAAAAACTTAAAAAATAAGCCTATCAATTGTCATTGTGCGCTCAAAGCGGCAGTAATTGAAACAGTTACCCCAGAGGAACCGAACTACGGAAATATCCTACCTAAAATTCAGCTTAATTGAACCACCGAGAGGCAAGATATTACTGTAAAATGACGACCTTAAAAAGAGAAAATATATTTTAACTACATGTACCATACATTTATATTTAGTTATTTGTTCATCAAAATTATATTTTTCTTCTCTTTATATATTGTGTAAATACACGTCAAAACAATACTTTCGCATATTCATTCAGTTCGTCATAAAAAATTGTGAAAGCAAGTACGATTTTCAGGCAATCTGACTCTTTGGTCCCCTTAAACTGGTTTTAAGTCGCTCTATAAATACAGTCATCGCCCACGAGCCAACAAAATAAAGGAAACTGTGCTGAGGGAATAATTACCTTAAAATCAACAAATATTTCTCTGATGGGTGCTATTAACATATTGATTTAAATCTAAATTCTCTTTATTTAAACCAAATATTGTTTACTTAAATCAGGTAAACAATATTTGATTTAAACAAAGAGAATTTAGATTTAAATCAATATGTCAATGTCAATATGGGAATAATTACCTTAAAATCAACAAATATTTCTCTGATGGGTGCTATTAACATATTGATTTAAATCTAAATTCTCTTTATTTAAACCAAATATTGTTTACTTAAATCAGGTAAACAATATTTGATTTAAACAAAGAGAATTTAGATTTAAATCAATATGTCAATGTCACCCATCAAAGAAATATCTGTTGATTTTAAAGTAATTTTTCCCTCAGTTTGCCACTTTCTCATAGACGCAAACCTGTCGCGATCGCGTTCCTCCCGAACCACTATAATAGAATTTAAGTGAAAGTTAACAAAATTACAAATATCTTAATGTGGAATATTATTAAATTTTCTTTTATAGTAAAAAAATTAATATCTCAAAATTAATTATTTTCACGAGTTTACCAATAGT
>NW_022639505.1:1185412-1202587 GCF_010583005.1 Odontomachus brunneus | reverse complement strand
TCGCGATCGCGTTCCTCCCGAACCACTATAATAGAATTTAAGTGAAAGTTAACAAAATTACAAATATCTTAATGTGGAATATTATTAAATTTTCTTTTATAGTAAAAAAATTAATATCTCAAAATTAATTATTTTCACGAGTTTACCAATAGTTCACACGATAAAATAAAATTATTGAAATAATTTTGTAGATATTTCCGTAAATATCTTAGAAAATGTAGGAAATGTTTTTCGAGATATTTCACCGGTTTGGGATTTTTTACTCACCTTGTACATTTACAAACTATAAAATAAGCCTATCAATTGTCACTGTGTGCTCAAAGTAATTGAGACAGTCATCCCAGAGGAACTGAACCACGGAAATTTTCCTACCTAAAATTCAGCTTAATTGAACCACCGAGAGTCAAGATGCAAGTTACTGCAAAATGACGACCTTAAAAAGGAAAACAAAATATATTTTAACTGCATGTACCATACACTTATACTGAGTATTTATCAAAATTATAATTTTCTTTTCTTTACATGTATTAATACAAGTCAAAATAATACTTTCACATATTCAGTTCGTCATAAAAAATTGTGAAAACAAGTACAATTTTCAGGCAATCTGACCCTTTGGTCCCCTTAAACTGGTTTTAAGTCGCTCTATAAATACAGTCATCGCCCACGAGCCAACAAAATAAAGGAAACTGTGCTGAGGTAATAATTACCTTAAAATCAACAAATATTTCTCTGATAGGTGCTATTAACATATTGATTTAAATCTAGATTCTCTTTATTTAAACCAAATATTGTTTACTTAAACCAGCTGAATAATATTTGATTTAAACAAAGAGAACTTAGATTTAAATCAATATATTAATGACACCCATCAAAGAAATATCTGTTGATTTAAGGTAATTTTTTCCTCAGTATGCCACTTCCTCATAGACGCAAGCCTGTCGCGATCGCGTTCCTCCTGTGACACTTCATATGCATAATTCCGACAAGGCCGTGAACGTTGTTAACAGTCACACGTAAATACGAACTGCGCGCCCCGTCGCGTTCGTTACGCATCTCTCCTGGCTGGCACGCAAGTCAGAATTAAACGATGGTTGTCGGTTTTCGAGGGTGAAGGATCTCCTGAGAGCGAGGGTTTCCTCGCGAAACTTGCGGTGACTGTTGTTTGTCCCGCTATTTGCATGAACGGCGTGCGCGCGCGCGCGCGTGCGCGCTCCCATACCTACGTATGTGCGCGTACGTGTGTAGTACGTGTGTACAGTGCCTTGTACGTCATGTCGCTGCCCACGTTGACTACCGTTGACAGCGCTGCGCGGGCGCCCTGCTTGCACGACGTCGCCGCCGACAACGGCGATGATGATGCGAACGATACGACTTACAAACTAGCTGCGCCGGAGAGAATACCCGTGTCGGTCGTTTTGTATCACGCCTCGGCGACGCTACTACGCGCGTCCTGGCCGTCGTGGATTGCGCGAGAATGCGCGCTACCGGAGCCCGTTAGAGCCCCGCGAAACTACCGACCAAACGCGTTCCGTAGCCTCGCAATGTAAAAGCCGCCGAACAACCGTCCTCGGATTTGCGTTCGTTATCGCGGCCGTAATCGCGACGCCACGAAGATTCGTCGGGGAGAAATTAGGGCAAAGGGCGAGCACGACGACTCGACATATTCGAAAACGGGTAAACTGACGCACAGTGCGACAGGAATCCCGAAAAATGAAAACAAATTTATTTTTCAACAATTTGTTTTCATTTAAATAAATACAAGCCTATTTGGTAGTACTAAGGAAATTCTAGCGCTAAGGGCCATATTTCCAGTAGCGTATCAAGAAGGCATCTCGTAAATATATTATTTGTCAATAACAATTTCGTTTTTATACACACTAGAACAATACATGCGCGCGCTACGCGCACGCCATATAGCTAATAAAAAACAATAAAAAATGTAAAATAAAAATAAAATTAAAATTAAATTAAATTAAAATATACTTTAATTAATTAGTAATTATAGGGAGAGACAGGGAGAGACAGAGAGAGATAGGGAGAAACGCGGAGAAATGGGGAGAGACGAGGAGAGACGAGGAAAGACAGGGAAAGACAGGGAGAGACAGGGAGAGACAGGGAGAGACAGGGAGAGACAGGAGAGACAGGAGAGACAGGGAGAGACAGGAAGAGACAGGAGAAGCAAGGAGAGACAGGGAGAGACAGAGAGAGATAGGGAGAAACGCGGAGAAACGGGGAGAGACGAGGAGAGACGAGGAGAGACAGGGAGAGACAGGGAGAGACAGGGAGAGACAGGGAGAGACAGGCAGAGACAGGGAGAGACGAGGAAATACAGGGAAAGAGACAGGAGAGACAGGAAGAGACAGGAGAAGCAAGGAGAGACAGGGAGAGACAGAGAGAGATAGGGAGAAACGCGGAGAAACGGGGAGAGACGAGGAGAGACGAGGAGAGACAGGGAGAGACAGGGAGAGACAGGGAGAGACAGGGAGAGACAGGCAGAGACAGGGAGAGACGAGGAAATACAGGGAAAGAGACAGGAGAGACAGGAAGAGACAGGAGAAGCAAGGAGAGACAGGGAGAGACAGAGAGAGATAGGGAGAAACGCGGAGAAACGGGGAGAGACGAGGAGAGACGAGGAGAGACAGGGAGAGACAGGGAGAGACAGGGAGAGACAGGGAGAGACAGGCAGAGACAGGGAGAGACGAGGAAATACAGGGAAAGAGACAGGAGAGACAGGAAGAGACAGGAGAAGCAAGGAGAGACAGGGAGAGACAGAGAGAGATAGGGAGAAACGCGGAGAAACGGGGAGAGACGAGGAGAGACAGGGAGAGACAGGGAGAGACAGGGAGAGACGGGGAAATACAGGGAAAGAGACAGGAGAGACAGGTAGAGACAGGAGAAGCAAGGAGAGACAGGGAGAGACAGGGAGAGACATATCTCTTCTATATTTGTTTTCGTGACCTAACAATTGCAATAAAAGCTATTTGCCTGGTAATTTGACAGGCGCAAACGACACGAAGCAAGCCCACATGAAGTGAACTAAGCGAGGAAACCAATCAGCATCGCGAAAAAGCGGCAACAATTAAATCTCTTACATGCCTTTTTTTAGAGAGGATTTTTTTTCCGTAACCTAATCAATGCAATGACAGCTATTTGCCTGGTAATTTGACAGACGCAAACGACACTAAGCAAGCCTATATGAAGTGAGATAAGCGAGAGAACCAATTAGCATCGCGGAAAAGTGACAATTAAATAATTTTACATGCCTTTTTTAGAGAGGATATGTTTCATTAATCAATATAATCAATATAATCAAATAATAAATGTTAATTTGAAGCAAAATCGAGGTAAATATATATAGGAATAAGATACACAGTAATGTTTAGGTATATATATACATATATGTAATGTTTAAGTTGCCGCAGCTACCGTAAATGCAGATACGCAGGCGATCTCTTCTGTATATAAAAGTATAAAGTATCAAGTATAAAATAGAGTAAGTCCGACTTACGAATCACGACAAGTACTTTTTCAAAAATCGATGTGTTGTGAAAGGGAGCGTCGACATTTTCGTACAAGCGAACTAGATTTTGCAGCGTTATTATATAGTAATAAAATTATTTATTTATAATTTATTATATATTGTTAGAAAGAGGAAGAATCGTAGAATTTATTTGTATACTAGCGATTATTATTTATGTCTATTTCGTGGCTTGTTTTATTCGATGAAAATACAATTCATATCATTCGAACATAATATTCGTTCTGCTGCTTTAATATATGTCGTAGAAGAAAATTATTTTATATCATTTCAGTTTAACATTAATACTATTAAATAGGCTTGTATTTATTTTAATCAAAAAATTGTTAAAAAATTGATTTTTTCCATTTTTTGGAATTCCTGTCCCGCTGTGTGACGCGGCGCTGTGGAGGGCGCGAGGTAAAGATGGACGTATGAGAAAGTTGTAGGATAGATGAATGGCATACGATCGGTCTATCGCGAAGTTCGTATTGCTAAGATGAAATGGCACGCGTTAATAGATTTTATTGTGGCGGAAACAAAAAGTTCTTGCTATAATTGAGAAAAACTTTGTAAATTCTATAGTAATTTTTACTATAAAATTCTATTTTCTAGTTTAATGTGCTTTGGCATGAGATCTGCATCACTCTAAAAAAATTAATCATAATCCGTAAAATAAAATGAACCTCTTTTTTATATTGAACGCACTTTGGTCTATTTTCTAGTTTATTTAAGGATATATAATAGTATATTTCATAACTTTATTATTTAATTATTAGTGTATTAGTAATTATTAGTGTATCTTAAACATTTTTAATTCAATACTAAATAAATTATCAGGCTCGCAAATGCACTATCAAACATAAATTAATAAGCTCAATAAAGTCACAATGTCTGTTATAAAATATACCATATCCTTAAATGAACTAGAATATAGGACAATGGATGAAAAATCAAGCACACGTTTTGGTCGTAATTCCAACCCTTCTCAGTGAAAATAGAATGAAGAAATAATACATTAAGGCTACAATCTTAGCACAACGTATGAAACTTTCTATTTTTCTTCTTTCCATTTTTACTGAAGAGGATCGAAATGAGGCTGAAATATTTTGGTGATTTTCTTGGTTTGATGTCATATTTCTTTGTTCATTTGCGAATATAATGTATTTCGTAATCGACGTCGTTATTCTTATTATATCATATAAATCGTTATTCGTAATTATATCATATACGTATTATTAATAAACATATGCTATCATAAAGTAAAATATCACTAAATAGCAAAGATTCTATCAAAATTGTCAGAAATTATAGTTTATCGCCAAATATTTTGTTCTGCAGAAAATTTGTAAAACGGTCTCTTAATATATTTTGTATCGTCTCATAAATTATTTATCTTTGATTTAACGTTGCTAAACTATTCAGCATTACGATGCAATTTTAATATGCGAGCTATCTTAACCAATACACGTTACTTTAAACGGAATTGTTGGAAGTACATAAATATTCATTGCAAAGTCTCAATTCTTTTTTTCGAGGCGCGAGTAGAGATGTGTGATTCATGAAACTGTGTATCGCGATGTGATCTCTTTTAAGAATCGCAATGAATGCGATATATCGTATCACAATTTAATATTAACTAATGCGATTTTATATTAACACGATTTTTAACCATAAGGAATTCTGGCATGATGGAAACCGTAAATGTTTAAATGAATGTTAAAAATAAATAAATAAATAAATGTTAAAAATAAATAAATCAACTTTTTCTTTGTGCTGTACTAAAATATTCTTTAAAATATCAATTATATTATAAGAAAATACAATAATTACTGTGAATAGTTAAAAATAAAAACATAATAAAGTTAAATGACGTTTTTTTAAAAACGTCACTTAATCGGATTATATTTTCTACGCAAAATGGAAATATTTTATTTCCGAGTCATTAAATTTCGAACGTTTTTAAAAATGACTTATTAAGACATGTAATATATAAGGATGTGTTTATGGGTTATTATTACGCGTTTAATTAATTATAATTATTTATTGACAACATTTTTCTCACAAAAAAATAAGACTACCATTTTTATTACCTGTTTTTACTAAAATATTACTGACAATTAATATTAAGTGTAGCAATCTTTGATAATCTTCAAAAATTCATATATATATTTTATTATATATTATATATAAAAAGAAATAAAGCAACTTAACATTTTAAAGCTGTTAATGGCATAATCCCATTATGCTTCTAAATGTGTAAGTTTGAATTAGATATAAAATATTATAGATTGTCACGCTATATTTGCACAGAGATACTTAACCAACATGACGAGTGATTTTGAATTGCAGACGCGATTTAGCGATGAAGATCCAGTTGCGTATCGCATTGCGATTCAAGGAAGGGAAAATTGCAGTGCTTGCAATATATCGCAAAGTCGCACATCCCTAAGCGCGAGCCAACTTTCCGAGGGAGAGATCAGCCCCGAATGAATCTTTCAGCGCTCTCCAATTCCCGTCAGGACACGCTCCGTCTGTCCCCCGGCGCGAAAGTTTCGCGGCCCGATGCGCGCCGATCGATATTAATCCGTAATTGTTAATTAAACAGGAGAACGGCCACTCGCGGGTAAGCGAGAGACCGCAATTCTCTCTAACGCGGCCGCGCGCGCATCGTCGTCGGGAATTGTCGGTGGATCCGATCGCTTTAAAATTACAATTAGCGCTTTGCTCGCGGGCTTTATACAAACTCGCGCTTTGACCAAGCCGGAGTTAGGAGCGGGCAATGATTCTCTGGTTTTGAATCTATTCCTAGTCTGGCCGCGCGGCCGCAGGCATTTCGCCGCTCTGGTCATTTCTGCGCTCGCACTCGTGATTATCTTCTCGACGTTTCTGCCTGCGGAAGAAATTACGTTACCACGCCGCGGAATATTGCGCGTGATGCTACTCAACGCTGCGTCACTGCTGTGCTGCTACTGCCATCACCCGCACGAATTATTTCGTCACGCGTGACAGTCCGAGGTAGACAGTTCCTCTGGGGCGACTGTCCCAATTACTGTATCTTAATTAGTGTATCTTAAATATTTTTAATTCAATACTAAATAAATTATCAGGCTCGCAAATGCACTATCAAACATAAATTAATAAGCTCAATAAAGTCACAATGTCTGTTATAAAATATACCATATCCTTAAATGAACTAGAAAATAGGACAACGGATGTCCTGAAAAATCAAGCACACGTTTTGGTCGTAATTCCAACCCTTCTCAGTGAAAATAGAATGAAGAAATAATACATTAAGGCTACAAACTTAGCACAACGTACGAAACTTTGAGCACACAGTGACAATTGATAAGCTTATTTTATAGTTTGTAAATGTACAAGGTGAGTAAAAAATCCCAAACCGGTGAAATATCTCGAAAAGCATTTCCTACATTTTCTAAGATATTTACGGAAATATCTACAAAATTATTTCAATAATTTTATTTTATCGTGTGAGCTACTGGCAAACTCGTGAAAATAATTAATTTTGAGATATTAATTTTTTTACTATAAAGGAAATTTAATAATATTCCACATTAAGATATTTGTAATTTTGTTAACTTTCACTTAAATTCTATTATAGTGGTTCGGGAGGAACGCGATCGCGACAGGTTTGCGTCTATGAGAAAGTGGCAAACTGAGGGAAAAATTACTTTAAAATCAACAGATATTTCTTTGATGGGTGCTATTAACATATTGATTTAAATCTAAATTCTCTTTGTTTAAATCAAATATTGTTTACCTGATTTAAGTAAACAATATTTGGTTTAAATAAAGAGAATTTTGATTTAAATCAATATGTTAATAGCACCTATCAGAGAAATATTTGTTGATTTTAAGGTAATTATTCCCTCAGCACAGATTCCTTTATTTTGTTGGCTCGTGGGCGATGACTATTTATAGAGCGACTTAAAATCAGTTTAAGGGGACCAAAGGGTCAGATTGCCAGAAAATTGTACTTGTTTTCACAATTTTTTTGACGAACTGAATATGCGAAAGTATTATTTTGTCTTGTATTAATACATATAAAGAAAAGAAAATTATAATTTTGATAAATACTCAGTATAAGTGTATGGTACATGCAGTTAAAATATATTTTGTTTTCCTTTTTAAGGTCGTCATTTTGCAGTAACTTGCATCTTGACTCTCGGTGGTTCAATTAAGCTGAATTTTAGGTAGGAAAATTTCCGTGGTTCAGTTCCTCTGGGATGACTTTCTCAATTACTTTGAGCACACAGTGACAATTGATAGGCTTATTTTATAGTTTGTAAGTATACAAAGTGAGTAAAAAATCTCGGACCGGTGAAATATCTCGAAAATGAAGCATTTCCGAAAGAAATGTTTCTTACAAAAGTTGTAGGGTTTTAAATAATCTATTTACTGACCTTGTCAGGTCAAGGTCAACTTTGCTTTTTTAAATAGAAACATATATATTTTTAATGCGGACTTTTATTCTACGTAAAGAAAAAAACAACTTTTGTTTGAAAAAATATTTTATACGACCTCCATTTTCTAAGATATTTACGGAAATATTTACAAAATTAGTTCAATAATTTTATTTTATCGTGTGAACCATTTGCAAACTCGTGAAAATAATTAATTTTGATATATTAATTTTTTTACTATAAAAAAACTGAAAATTTAGTAATATTCCATTAAGATGTTTGCAATTTTGTTAACTTTTACTCAATTTCTATTATAGTAGTTTATACGATACGACGGAAATTTAAATTTTATACCTTAAATTCAGCTTAATTGAACCACTGAGAGTCAAGATATTACTGTAAAATGACGATCTTGGAAAGAAAAACAAAATATATCTTAACTGCATGTACCATACACTTGAGTATTTGATATCTATATTGAGTATTTGATCATCAAAATTATACTTTTTATATGTTGTATAAATACACGTCAAAATACTTTCGCATATTTATTTAGTTTGTCATAAAAAATTATGAAATAACAAGCACGATTTTCAGGCAATCTGACCCTTCAGTCCCCTTAAGTGAGTAGTCGTATTCTGAATCGATTTATTTTCATTGCTATTTAGATAATATGATGAATTTTGTAGCTAATACTAAAGCTGGTATTGCTGTATTAAGTTCTTTTAAAGTATATGTGAAGACGGAAAAAATTTCAGAATAAGCAGAAATGCAAAGTTTTTAAACCGAGCATGTCCGAGCACGAATGATCTTCTTCTTCACTTTAAGAGTTAATATAAATGATTGGAGATCTATTACATTCTTATTACTGATTTTAATAATCGACAGATTGTGCGGTTTATGAATTCGAAGCGAAACATAGGAACCAGGCGCGTTCTGCTAATCTACATCACCCAGTTTTATAATCGCATTATTAGCTCCGGTCCGGTGAATTTTTAGTAAATCGATGCATTACAATGACGCACGCGGCCGCCGCGTGCGCGCTCGTGAACAGATATAAATGGATCGCTATCTGTTAACCGGCGATAATGTCGAAAATTCAATCGCCGTCAACAACGTGGGAGCGGTGTCGCATTTTGAAAGCGCGCGCGCGAGTGAAAAACGGCGCGCTAATTTGGATCGGCGAGATCCGTTTACAATACGCCGCGCGCAAATACGAAAGATTAATTTGCCGATGTGTGTTGTGCGACGTGTAAATCGCATTAAACTAAAACGGTAATAAAGTATCAGTGCGAATACATTTCGCACGTTAACGAAATATTCATCCTGTTTTTAGCCGACGTGATCGCATACAGAACTGATAAACACGCATATCGCATTTTGCTGAAGTTACACTTTATTGAACAAATAATTGAATAAATTGGTTTCACCCGTCGGGGCGGGGGAAGGCAGCGGCCACCGCTGAAATTAGGCGTCGCCCACGAACCGCGCTGCTCTCCGCATATTTTTCAAATTAAACGAAACCTTCCTATCCGCGGGAAAGCGTAACGCACGATAAGAGAAAATAAACGTCTCAGCTTAGTGGGAGTAAAAATAGCCACGTGTGTTTCGATTGCGCAAAGTAAACTCTCTCCCACGGCAATCGGTATATCGGTAACTCTGCGAGGGAGTTGAAATTTAATCGACTTTTCGCGGTTGGATTCGCGGTTGATAACTACGGTAAACCAGTGCAATTATCATGAAAGCCCCGGCCGTATCACTGGGCGAATTGCTTTTACACAGTGTATACACTTGAAGACAGTAACACTTGGAATTTGGAAGTTACCAGAACGCACAACGTGCAAACAACGCCGCACAAACATTGTACGCAGATTGCATAAAGGAATAATTGCGTGATAATACAACATATCAGTTTAATTAAGAGGTTTGTTCCTGTTTCTTTCCTGCTCTCAATCGTACCAAAACTAAACATATCAATAATTGTATGTAAAACACAGGTTTGGGAAAGATACTTTTTAAAAGTACCTACAGTTACAGTTACTCAAAAAGTAACGAGTCCTTACTTTTAAGTTATTTTCTTGAAATGATTGTAAATTATTATTGTAAATACAAGAATCTTACATTTTAAGCTTTACTAAAATGTAAGGATTGAATTTTATAAATAATATCTATCACATTAATTAGTTTATCTACTTAACAAATTTCAAATCTATACTTAACATAATAAAAATTTAATAATAATCTTGTAGAGATAAAAGAATTTAATCACATGCTCCATAAATACGTTTATAAATTTATTAAATTAATATACAATTACTATATAATTTTAATTTCATTTTATGTTCCTCAAGTAACTATAAAGTAACTGTTAAAAAAGTTACAAGTTACTGAAAATAAGTAACTAAGTTAAGTTACAGGTGGGAAAAAAGTAACTAAGTTACAGTTACCGAAAAAATGTAACTTTGTTACAAGTAACGAGTTACTTTCCAACTCTGGTAAAACATTGACATCTTCCTTAAACACTGACATCAGAAAAACTTGGTTTTTTTTGCGACCTGATTTTTCAATTTCAGTTGTAGAGATCTTTCTTGTATTAATTATAGAATACATGCAAGAAATTTGATTACAATATTACTTGCAGTGAAAATACCGTGAAAAGACGAACGAATATTTTGTTTACATATATTATTGTACTCAACAGAATAAAAGATTAACGAAATAAAATGTTTTTAAAATACTTTAAGTATTTTATATTTTACTGAATAACGATATATTATTTAAAAAGAAACAACGTGTGTTTTGTTCAATTCTTATGTTATCAATTTTTTAACACGTTCGCTACGACGGTTTATTTAGAACTCTTCCTCACCTCATATTTCTTATTCTGTATAATTATTTAAAATGGACTTAATTTGATAATGTGGATGAAGAAAAACATTTTATTGTCACATACAGTAATACTGATAGCAAACATTATTTAATAATGTATCAGTTAATATTTTAATAAATGCGAATTGGACAGACGGAATAATTTCATTTATTAATACCACATTCAACGAGATTCTATTTTATTTTATTAATATCTTTATTACTAGACATCATTTTTTAATAGATATAATGAAGCAATTTTCTATTGACTTAAAATCTTTCAATTTAAATTTATTCTGAATTATATAAAAAGAGAATTAGTGCGAAATGGCCGATAAAAATCAAAGAAATTCACATCCCAACTTCTAATACATTAGCCAAGTTATTCTGTATTTGAATCAAATAATATCGTTATTCAGTAAAATATAAAATATTTAAAATATTTTAAAAACATTTTATTGATTTTTTATAATCTAAACAATATAAGAATGAAGAACAATAAAAGCCAATTGCGAAATTCGCAATTTATTGTTTGTTTCTATTTGAAGAGCCTTACAAACATTTTTTGTTTAAATAACATGGCATCCCACATAAAAAATTTCTTGGAATCTAATTCCAAGGACTCCAGTCCGGTTCCCCAAAATAATTATGGGTTCTGGTAAGAATTGTAATGTTTTAAACATGCGATTCTAAATGAATAAACAACGCTTTAATCGACATTCTTTCTCTGGTCTTCATTTTAGATTAGAGTTGAACAAAACATATGTTGATTTTTTCAATAATTTCATTATTCAGCAAAATACTTAGTGTTTTAAAAATAAAAATTCATCCTTCGAATTTTTTGTTCTCTTGATACAATAGTTGGTATAAAAATGGTATTTCCTATTTGATACCAATAAAAGTATACTGACGTTACCAATCGAAAAAAAAAGAAACACGAGTCTATAGTATTTTTGTTTCGATCCCAGATGAAAAAAACAACTTCGTTTATATAACTGAATTTCTGTTACTTGGAGGGACCAAATGAAAAATGCAGTTATAGGAACAGAAATATCCCTATAAGAAGATTTTAATCAGCCAATTGCTCTCAGTTATCTCAAGCGAGTTTTGAAGCAATTGAACGTTCAGACGAATGTTTTTCATCACAGTAACAGATATATTATTTCTCGTCAACGAGCTTTTCGTCTGGTATACATTCAGTTACTCGAACTGAAAATTTTTTTTTCTGTGTAGACAGAGAATCCATGTTTGGACAAGAATGGGATTCCTGATTGGTACAGTAGTGGAATAACCAATTCTGGAGCAAATTTGAGCATTCTAAACGAAATCTGTGCTATTTGGGAATATCTTGGAGAATTTCTATGTGAGATTACAAGAGCATTTTTTTTGAAAAACTTTACGTGTAATCACATACAGTAACATATAGTTAACTGACAAGAAACTCAGCTTATGTGAAAAATCTCAACAGTCAAGGGGTTAGAGTAGAGGCAGATTCTGTGCAAAGCATGATGCAATGGGAAAAGAGAGTAGCTCACGATGATAGAATGAATTCTACGCCAGATTATAATTCGGTTGAGGAGGCGCTACAAGGTGGCGCTCAAGGTGGCGCGAGGGTTGGCCGCTTTGCACGCCGGGATATCCCGCGCCATTATTTCGATTGACTGGGCCGTCGCGCGAGATAAACAACCCCGAGGGCTCAGGACGCGAGCGCGATATGCAGCGTGGGATCTTGAGTGCGCGTTTTCCATTCGGCGATAACAACCGGGATCGATGAGGAACGCGGCTCGTACGTATCGCCACTCCACCAGGATGGTAGCGGAGCACCCGAACATTGGCATCGGCATCAAGCGCCAGCACCATCACCAACCATCACTACCACCGCTGCCGTTGCCATTGCAGTTACGTGCGCGCGGCCATTATCGCGCGAACGTAGCAAATCCAAACCGACGAGTCAGCCCATCGTAAACACGAGCACAACCGGGGAGTTTAATTCGATTAGGACGCGATCATCGGATTGCTCGATCGTCCGGCATCGAATTCCCTCGTGCCTCGCGCCTCGTGCTTCCTATCCTCTTGCTCTCTCCTGCCTCTCTTTCTCTCTCTCTCTCTCTCTCTCTCTCTCTCTCTCTCTCTCTATACGTATCGCTCGCTTGCTCACTCTCGATCCTCACAGTCGCCCCTTACCCTCTCTCTTGGTCTCCCCTTACACTCTCCACGTGAGCGGATACAGATACAAGTATAATACACACACATATACGCCGTTCGCCGACGAGGGAAACGCACGCTGAATCCACCCCCTCCTCTGTGTCTATCTACCTGTCCGATTTTATCCCACGAGCTTTGCGAAAGCCGCTCCCATGTACGCGGTGTGCGGAAAGTAGCATCTTGAATTCGTCATTGAATTAATCCGTGCGAATTAATCGACCACGCCCGACCACGCAAATTTCTCGAGACAGCCATGGAAAATTTCAGAATCACTCTCGTCCCATTCTAAACGCGTTCAAAGTGTCTCACAGGTAGAAAATATTTGTTGAATGAGGTAGTGTACTAATTGTATAATTTCAAAAACTTGTACTAATGTATAAATTAACAACTAAAATTAATAACTAATGTACAAATTTATATATATTCAATAAAAAATACATATTTTATTCAAATAAATTACTTTGTTTCAAGTATTCCACAAGTTTATATTGTGTGTCTTTTATATACATATATATATATATATATATATATATATATATATATATATATATATATATAATGTAGAGTGCACAAAATGTATTGAAATCTCTAAATATCTCACCAATAATGCCTTCTTTGAAAAAAAGTATTTTAGAAAAAGTAATAGAGTTTAAAAAATTTATTAGTTGGTAATATTTATTTCACTTTGGAATGATTTCGAAAAGCCGTTGTCAAGATCAAATTTAATTTTTTTTCAATAGAATCATATGGTCCATTGATATAGTTAGAAATGAGTTTCATTGATATAGTTAGAAATAGTCTCTTAATATACAAATTTTTTAAAATTTGTAAAGAGTATATTAAGACTTTCTCTTTAAGAAAATTCTGTCTGCTGAAAATAATTATTACTTAGAAATGAAAGTAAATCGAGCAAGTTTTTCAGCAGTGGCATGATATCCTTCTATGAAATATGTGTGTATATATGACAACAATAAATGAATAATTTGATGAGATATATTTTATTACTCGATATATACATATATAAATTTACTATACCTGCAGAAAAATATCAGGAAAATGTGTCTTATATTAATTAACCTATTTTCGGATTGCTCGTTATTCCTAACGTGAATGTGGTAAGAGATTTTATTTCGTGTGAGTAACTATTGTGTAACTATTGTATAGTACTGTGTATGCACGTCTGTGAAAATTGCAAAAAAACGGAATATTCGTTGCTCTTCTGGACAGTGATAAACAATTGTAATTGTACCAATTGTATTGTATTGATTGTCATTATTTGCAAAGGAATTCTTGCGTATAAATTTATTACATAAGTTTTTGTTTGAAAGAAGGATGTTTAGTTCCTAGTTAATTCGATTCTGAAAACCAGGAATTCTGCTTCCTTCAATTAAAATACATTTGGTTCGTTTATTGTCAAGTTAAGTTTTTTTCCCGTACAGCTGTAGAGCATTGTATATGTATAAAAGATGCAATTCAGTATGAAATTTTTTTTATACGTTTGAAAGCGTGAAAAAGTTCCATACCTGAAAAATCTTATTTCATGTAGACACATACAATTTTATTCCTTGTTCTCTATATTTCCTATACTTTATTCTAAATTTTTTCTATGTTATAAACAAATGGAAAGAATATTATAGTATTATTTATATAAATTCTTTTCAATTTAAAATAAAAAAAATTTACTGACAATCTCGCGATTCCTTAAAATTGAAAATATTAAAATTAAATTCTATCTTGTTAAAGGACACTATAAATTTCGCTGGAAACAAATTTTTTATAATAACAGCTTTTTCAGTTCCCCAAATATAAACAGCACAGATGAAATGAAAGAATAGTTAATTACTGCAGAATGTCGATCTGTTCCTCGGTACAAAATTCTAATAATTTTTACTATAAAATTCACGTGTATATCTCAGAGCGTGGCGAAACTGTTATGGCTACATCTTCGGCGAAAGAACGATTGCACCTTCAAAAAAAGATTCCCTGCTTGCTTCGAGTGGTCTCGCGCTTGCTACTTGCTCGCGTATCACGCGCAACCAGATTGTATCTGCTTAAGCGCATAACCGATTACAATTAATCGTCGTGCGACATAACTCACGGTGTATTTGCACAAGACGTCACGACCAGCAACAGCAGAAGCGGCGGCGGAGGCGGCCGCCGCCTCGCCGGACACTCTGTAGATGTGATGCGCGCAGCGGCGGGGAGAATTTTGCCGTGCATTGTCGAGGATCTCGATTCTATTCGATTCGATTCGAGTACGTGCGCGCCGAACGAGCCGGAAACCGACGTTTGCGCGAACACGAATTTACCCTACTGTCCGGCCTAATGGCACGGATTTCATTATGCCGGGTTTGCACGGACGCATCCGGCACGTAGGGGATGGCTGGGGGTGATTCGGGGGCGGCGGAAAGGGCGAGCGGAGCGCGGCGCGGTGCCGCGCGGGCTCGGTCGACAGTCAACCGATTTGGAATGCAAAACTGTTGTCCCAGCGAATTTGCGACGCCGCGAACGGCATTGCCGGAAATATTATCGCTACACCCATTACCCGTCGCGCCCCGGGATAATGCTGATAAATACCGTTAAGTCGACTTTCGACGAGATAGCCGCGCGGCGTCGCGCGACTCCCGACGCCCGCTGGCCGCGCCGGCCACGCATCTATCTCGCGATTGCGAGCGATTTGTTACTGGATAATAATCGAAATCATGCTCGCTGGAAGTACGCGCACGGCGAAGGGGACAGGGTGAGCGGCGCGGAGATGATATCGCGGCCAATAATTATCGGTATCGCTCTGGCGATTCTACGTGACCGATAACGAGCGTTGAATAATAACGGCTAATTTCCAAACGGTGCTACGGTCCAAGCGGACGATCGCCCTGATTGGACGTTTCCGTGGACAAACTTTTTAGCGCTGGAATGTTCGAGAACCACAATCCGCTTTGAATGCCCGAAAGAGTCATTTTAACTCTTCTAATATTTTAAAACTTTATCTCTCTCTCTCTCTTTGCTTCTCATTATTTGTATCAACAGTGACTTCTGCACTGTAAACACTGATGTGTTAAAGGAGGGTATGACTTTTAGGCGATTTGGGGACTGCTAGGTGAACGCAAATTTCCTATTTTTTCACGTAGAATTCAAAAATCGACCTTAAAGTTACGCCAAGTAAAGGGAAAAATAGTTATAGACATTTAAACGTTGATTTTCCCTGAAAATCATGCATTTTCTACACTGCCATCTTAAATACCTTTGATCTTTTTAAAGGTGTTAAATCTCACGTTACATAGGAGACTTATTTTCTCAAAACTTGATAATGATATGAGAATATACTCTAAGCAGCAGAGAAAAAGCAGCAGTCAATTAGAAAAATATTAACTTTCAAAATAGTACAAAAGTGATTTTGTAATTCAGCTTTTTCAGGATTATACAGAATGACTTGCTTTTATCAAGTAAAAGTTGATAAAGACAAATCAGGTACTCAAGACTCGTTAGAATTCACTTGGTTCACAATCATCAGTGGGCTGCCAATGTTTGTGTGATATAATTTTATGATGACATTGAATTTCAAAAAGTAAAAGAATAAATAAAACATCAGAATTTTTTATTTACTAATGCTTTTATAATCCTGAAAACGCTGGATTACAAAATCACGTATTTTGAACGTTAATCTTTTTTTAATTGACTGCTGCTTTTTCTCTGCTGCTTAGAGTATATTCTTATATCATTATCAAGTTTTGAGAAAATAAGTCTCCTATGTAATGTGAGATTTAGCACCTCTAAAAAGGTCAAAAGTATTTAAGATGGCAGTGTTAGAAAATGCATGATTTTCAGGGAAAATCAACGTTTAAATGTCTATAACTGTTTATAACTATTTTTCTAACTGTTCTAACTGTTTTATAACTACTTTTCCTTTTACTTGGCGTTTTAAGGTCGATTTTTGAATTTTACGCGAAAAAATATGAAATTTGCGTTCACCTAGCAGTCCCCAAATCGCCTAAAAGTCATATCCTCCTTTAACATTTCATGTGTCCCAAATCTTCCACTCTCATTTATATGTAAATTCAACACAAAACAAATGTGATAAAAAGTAAACGTATAATATGTAAAAAATAAATACAAGAATTTAACACTTGAATACCGTCAGGAATCACAGTTTGTGTTCAA
>NW_022639505.1:1170533-1185402 GCF_010583005.1 Odontomachus brunneus | reverse complement strand
ATATATATATATATATATATATATATATATATATATATATATATAATGTTAAATTAACTAAAATAAAACGTTACTTTAACATTTGAGAGAAGTATTAATCTATGGTTTTGATGAAATAAAAATATTAAGTTGACATAATTTATGTCTGACATATTAAATATGTCAATTTAACACAACTTGTGATTCCTAACAGTATTCAAGTGTTAAATTCTCGTGTTAATTTTTTCCATATTATGCGTATTACTTTTCAACACATTTGTTTTGTGTTAAATTTACACATAAATGGGAGTAGATGATTTGGGACACATGAAATGTGTTAAATTTAACACATCAGTTTTTACAGTGTGAACATGTCAGGAATATAATTTGCAAAATGTAGATGTATTATATTGCAAATATATTCTCATAATTTTTCCAAACTTTTAATTTCCTATAGTAAGATGTATTATAATAATTACTTGCCCTCTATAATTAATACACGTAAATATTGTAGTAAAAATTATGTTAAATTATGTAAAAAATTATATTTTTTACAAAAAATTGGACTATATTGAAATTGTATTTTAAATTACTATAGAAATAGCAAATTTGAAATAGAAATAATAATTTGACGATCAATCTCTCCTCTTGTATTCAACATAAAAAATATTCAAATAACAATGATTCTATAGTAACATATCAAACGTGTGTTTTTGACAAATATACCTTTTCAACATTTAAACTAGTATACATAATTTCGACCATAATTTTGTATGGTTCAAGATTACGAAAATTTGATTGTAATTTTTACTACAATATTTTTTCCGGGTACAAAAAGATCTGTAAGTAAACACAAAATAAGATATAAACTTAACCGGAATTAAAAACCTGAAATCGCAAGTAATAGTTTGTATACTATCCTAACAACACTAACAATTAAATAGTCAAAATGAATCTTTTGGACATTCAACGTAAGTTAAATAATAATATATTCATCACAATATCATCGATCTCTTCCATTAGTCTTTCAGTGTATTCTACTTAAAAAATAATTAAATATCACGAGGATTTTTTTCTAAATCACGAGAAACAGAAATGGTAATAACTGAAAATCTTAAGAGGACTTTAAAGGATTCAAAAAGATTTAAGTTCTAAAGATCTTAAAGACCTTAAAGGATTTAAAAAGACGTATATTCTAGTATTAAAATGAGCAGTAAATTCGCACGCATGTGATGTTTCTACGACGCGCAAGCCTTCGGAGATACGTGCACTATTGTTATGTTGTGACATAACAATATTTTGTAACATTGTTAAATTTGATACTATGATTATATTATTGTAAACAAATTGTTAAAGCTTCGATATTCCTCTGCCAATCACAATATTACCATCCAAATAGCAAAGAGAATTTCAAAAGAATTCATGTTTATGTCATCAATTCTAAGTTCTTTTTCATATGCAAAAAGAATTCTTTTTATTGCAAAAATTTTGCAAAAAGAATTGGTGATATAAATATGAATTGTCTAATGAATTCTTTTTGAATTTTCTGTGCTATTTGGACAGCGACGTGTGCTCATTCAATTGCAATCATAACAAACAGTTCTTTTCTTCCAACATTTTGTATAAAGATCAGTTTACGCTGGAAAAGTGACAGTAACAATGTTAATAGCAAGAAGCTGGTAACAAAAATGTTTCTAACAAAATAGTGTTCTCTAGAAAACGACTTACTGAATGTTCCTAATAAACTGTGCTTTTAACAATGTGGAGAAAACGCAAATGTGTGACTAAATTTTAGATAAATTTTTTTACCATGATTAAACTGCCAGTAGCAATATTATTAATAGAAATAACGTTCTCAAATGTTTTCAATATTTTGAGAAAACATTTAATAAAATATTAAATTATTCTCTTTGACAATGTTTGTATCTCTTTCAACTCGGGAGAAAAGTTGAGTTAAATTTCTTACTCGTTGCCATTTGATAAATCATTTGGTTAACGTTACTTTTCGGCATAGTCAAGTCAACACCATGATTAACCAAATGTATTGAATATTTAGTTTGTTTGATACAAATGAGAGATTACAAGAACGTCAAAATTATGTAAAAAAAATTAAGACAATTAATTCACCCACATACAACTCAGAAATTGAGTGCGCTCGACTTGATCCTAATTATTCCGATTGATCTTCTTTTATAGTGTAGAACGTAACACTATTGAGGATGTAGAAGTTCTTAACGTTCTCGATTTTATAGGGAACATTAGGGACAAGAAACTGTTATTATCTCGCTGGAATGAGCGTGTTTGTCTCCTAGTATTGTACTCTGAGGACAGCCTTCACTGACCCAAGTGACCATCTTTCTCTGCTTCTTCACTTCCTTTTTGCTTCCATTCTCGTGCATTCTCGCTAGACATCTAGCTTCACAATAATATTAATAACTGAAGGACAATAATTATACGATAGTTATACTCTCGCTTAAAACGTTCGACATGTGGCGGCTCTTACTTGTCTAGTTTTGCTTATACTTCGATTTTTTATCGAATATCATAAGAACCTTATAAAAAATAAATAAATTTTCATGAATTTTCTATTTTTCAGAACCAAAATTTAAAATTTTTTCCTAAATCCATGCTTCAAATCGAACTTTTAAAACACTATCTATATGCCAATAGATATGATATCGCTCTATTAAAATAACACTAAATTTCTAAAATAAAAACCCTCTAAGGATTAAATCCAAGATAGGGATTTGGTTCGACGTAGATTGGTAGCTAGTGGTGTGAATATTTGCAGACCGTCCCCGCGTCCTATACGGAAAATATGTTTGTTTAGATTAACCAAATGTGTAATAAAATTTTTTCTATATAGATTTTATAAGATATATTGGCAACAAAGAACCGTATGAAGTCGAAAACGTTTAAATTTTTTTTTCTAGTGAAATTACCCATTTAGTTGTCACTTTTGAGGATCGTTGCTCACGAACTTGCATGATAATTGGTTATGTTAGAAGCTGAGCTAATAGTACGTAGTGTGAAAGTAAATTTTACCCTGTTAACGTGAAAATATGTTTCCACATCTGAGAATATTTCGAATTAAACTGTTGCAATAGTGATGCTCGGAGAATTGAAGAATTTTATGTTTCAAATATAAGAAACAGCCATCAATATCACCTAAATCGCAAAATCCAGCAAAAATAAGTAAGTATGAAAAAACGCGAAAGCACTTTCTCTCTCTCTGCCTCTCTTTCTCTCTTTCGCATTACTTTCTTGCTTACATTTTTCCTGGGTTGTCAGGTTGGATATCTCTTATATTTTAAACACAAAACTTTTCAATTTTTTGACCACTATTACAACAATTTAAGCCGGAATGCTCTTGAATGTTTAGAATGTTAACATATAAGTGTTATCAAAGTAATATGAGAGTAATATCAGAGTTGTCATGTTACTCTAATAAAATTTGCTTTCTCACCACACTGAAAAAGGATTTGGTTATTGAAACTAAAATTTGGTTCAAATGGGATCAACCAAATGTTTGGTAATTGCAATAAAAAAATTTGTCGCCATTTTGTTTTGTTCAATGACTAAATAAATATATTACTGAGAACGTAAAACAAAATAATAAAATAGCGGTAATTACATTTTTTGTTGTAATTACCAAATATTTGGTTGATCCCATTTTAATCAAATTCTGGTTTCATCAGCCAAATCTTTTCTTCAGCGCATATATTATTATTTTGGTCTATCATAACCGATTATCACGCAAGTCCGTGAGCAATAATTCTAAAATATAACAACTAGATGAGTTCACTAAAAAGAAAAAAATAAAATGTTCAAATCATTTCGCTTTTGACTGTACATTGTACGTTGTGATTATGTTGGAAATGCACGAGTTATGCTACCTGTATTGTACAGACAGCATCATGGATGCCTTAACATTTACTAGATCGAGAGTTAGTAGATATTCTGGAGCAGACACATTCGTTTCTAGAAATGCGTAAACCATAACTATAGATTACCCAAGGAAACGGCAACGATGTCCCAACGAATGAGCTTCTAACAGCTTGGAGAGCTTATCATTTGCCAAATCAGAAAATCTGCCAAGCCAATTTTTTATAAAATTGAGATACTCATTTCAGCCGACTTTTTCTCGAGATTTTGCACCGTTTAAAAAAGCTTTCTCAATTTCATTAAGAATTAGAGTTAGAAAGTTTTCTAATTTGGTAAACGACCCGAGCAGAAATGTATCTAGTAGAGCAGATTTCAAGATTAGTAGCTAGATAGTAATGACTAGATAACTTTTCTAATCAGTCACGAGCTCGTGACTGGCTAAATATTCTTACTCAGTTTTTTGAATGTCAGGACTATCTAGTAACTATACCAATTACATAGATAGTGGCTAGATGAAAAAGATTACACAGTAACGAGATAGAAAGTCAGTAAATCCTGAATAGAAATTGGATATCAAAACTATCTTACACCAATTATAGTTACAAATTACTTTTTTGTATCTAGATAATTTTTCTGGTACAGCTACTAGGAGAAGTGAGCGTTACATTCCTGGCTAGTAATGATCTAAGACCCAACTTTTCTGTGTCATTACTAAACAATCACTAGATTCAATTCCTGCTCGGGGACAAGCTGTGCGAGCACAGACCCACCCGTTAGTACATCGTTGCCGTTTCCTTGGATCAATAGTCATGGTATACGCATTTTTAGAAACGAGATGTGTCTGAGAATGTTTAATAACTCTCGATCTAATAAATATTAATCCATGACGCCGTCTGTATTAGATATTAGTACCGCCAAAAAGCAGCGAGTGGCTGAGGAACTACCAACCGTCCGTTGGTAGTTCCGTTTTCTTGCGAAGTTGTCGCAATTAGTAAAACAAAATGAAAGGTAGTCAGATAATATAAAATTAATTTAATAAATAGAGAACGGAATACATTTAATAAATATTAAAAAGTTAATAAAATTCTAACTGAAGGACACAGAATTTCTGTGCTGCTTATGACTGAAATTTAGTACTAAGAACCAGAGATTCCGTTTCCTTCAACCAGAACTCATTGGCTCGCACATCAAACCTCACGTTAATACAACCAAATTTATTTTCTCCGTGCGAATTTGTGCATAATGTTAAAAAGAGATTTTGTTTACGTGTACTTAGGTAAGGAAATTGCCAGTTATTATACTAAAACAGTTTGTCCTGATGAGTACTCTTTTGAACATCTAATAAAATTATTAATATCTTATTACGAAGTTTATCTTGCTTAGCAGTGATAAGAAGGTAATTTGGTATTCATGAAGGGAAAGAAAAACTTATCTAAAATTAAGGTCCACTCACATACACACACACATTCGTACACGCCAATAGAGGGTAGCTAGAAGATTCCTTGCACACAAAACTACACGCACACGCACACGCACACACACACACACACACACACACACACACACACACACATACACACACATACTATCAGAACGGTGACCTTCCTGCTTAAATGCACCCCGTACTTCGCGGTGGACGACAAACTTAGGACAAACGATCGAGATTAATAGAACGAGGCTAGGGCCCCGTCTGCGATACTATCGATCCACGCCGGCACGGCGAACGAGATACACGGGGCGACTCCCTGCGGGATCGTAAATCCACGTCGAAGATTTACTTACTTAGCAGAGTCGCCGACACCGCTGCTGCGGCGACGACGACGACGGCGAGGACGACGAGGAATCTGGTTTCCTTTATAGGCGCACAAACAAGCCACTGGTGAACTCACTTTTTACGTCCACCCGATACATAATACTTTGCATGGCATCTTTACTCAAAACGACATCAATCTCGACAGTTGAATTCCAATTTTTTCCGGAGCTCTCTCTCTCTCTCTCTCTCTCTCTCTCTCTCTCTCTCTCTCTCTCCCCCTCTCTCTCTCTCTCTCCCACTCCCATCTATTTCCCCTCTCTCCCTCATTTTCACACTCTTTTCCTCTCTCTCTCTCTGTCTCTCTTATTTCTGAATTGTTAATTGAGGTTCTTTAGAGAGATATATTAAAGAATTATTTAATTTATGAATATAATCCTTATTTAATTTATGAAAATTGAAGTATTAAAATGCAATATTATATGAACTTATATTTCCAACAAAAGAAGCGATATCAGAAAGTTAAGCAAAAAGTGCCAACAATTTCTGCAAAAATTTAAAATGCACACTAAGGCCAATATTCATCGTTTGATAAATATGATCTTAAGTTTGTAAACCTCTGATTGTAATATTTATTTTATACAACAAGAAATATCGACAGTTGGATTATAGATAATGAATCTAAAATTATTATTTTCTCAGTAAAAATTCGTAAATATTTACAAGTACGAATACGACTTAAGTTTCACAAATGTTGCGACTTGTTTCTGTAGTAATGCATTTCTTAGGATGAGACTTTCACTTTGAATCCATCAAGGAAATCTAAGTTTATATAATATTTCATTTTAATACCTCAATTTTATTTATGAATATTAAACAATATTCATAAATTAAATAATTCTTTAATATGTCTCTCTAAAGAAGTCTTTCTCAATTAACAATTCAGAAATAAGATTTTCCTTTAAGTTTCAAGAAAACGGTAATTACTAATCATTTTTCACTTACTAAAATCTAATATAACTTCCTTTAACCTTGTTCCTTGTTATTGTAGTACATTCAAATCTCTCTCTTTCTCTCTCTCTCTTCTTTCTCTATTGTTCGAATACGAGCAAATTAAGTAAAAAATATTATGCACGTTACATACTTTCACAAGTATGCTCAATATATAACATAACAATATAACAATAAGTGATATATAAATAAGTATATAATATAACAATAAATTACTCAGCAAACACACAAAGTAACAGTGACATAACTGTTTGTTATAATTTCCCATTCACAATGTAACTGTTACATAACACACATGTTATATTACATTCACATTGTTGAGTGGGAACTTATAATTAATAGTTATGTAATTGTTACTTGGTGTTTGCTGGGTATGTACCGCTAAAAATTATAAAATATTAATTCAGCTCCACCCGAATAGCGATTTTAATCACGACATTATAATCGTATAAATGTATTCCTCTTAGATTTTAATATTATTATGAACCAGACATGACAACGAGTAGAAAAAAACAAGTCGACCCGCCACGGAGTTAGAACTAAAAGAATAAATTTTTCATGGGCTTTCGGCCAAAATAGGCATTGTAGTAAAATAACACTTATGCGCGTAAAATTATGCATATAAGCTGTGGTTTCATTTGTGACTACACTCAGTTGTGACACTGGCAGTGAACTAAGAAGGTTTTGACGCTATTTTCTAGACTCTAGACAATTAGTATATTATTAATAAAGCATCTCAAAATAATAAAATAATAAAAAATAATTTTACAACGATATGAGACAAAATTCATAAATGTTACAATATGTAATCGTTTATTCACTTTAAATGTAATAAAATAAAAGTTGTAAGACACTTGGTGTCGATACCAATTGTAAGAAAAAAATATACATAAAAAATATGTACTGCATAAAATGCAGTCGTATTGTGTTTGATGAATGATCAACATAATTTAACTTGAATTGAAAATGTATAAATGTTACGTTAAAATGAATAAAAAAACAGAAATAAATATAAAAGTTACATAATAAGGTTGTTTCAAATCGGTTATGTAACTTTTTTCTACGAGCGGAAACGTAAAAAGTGGAACGTTTCATGTTTACATTGTTCGAAAAGTTACATGATCGCTAAAGTCGTGAAGTTCACGTAAAACTTTTTACTTCTCACGAGTTCATGCTAGGGAAAAAGATACATGATCGATGTCCTGGTGCTAAACTTATGCTAACTTATCATGTATGTGATATTGGCATGTTTCCACTCGTATATATGTCGCGAATTTCTCATCCAAAGGTCCAAGTTTCTTTTCAATTTGACGATAAGTTCATGTGATACTTCACTAAAATAAATTTAAATATTCACTAAAATATATTGAAATGTTTATTTTATTATTATAATAACATTTTAAACTCCTATCTTATATACAAATATACTGAATTAGAGGAAATTTGTGATATTTTAAGGATTCTATATTTGAACAACACAAATTTACAATAAAATATTTCGGAAAATAAAAATTGTTGAAATTTCTGTCATGCATTGTTAGGTGGATTGTCTCTTATATCGTGTACATATTGTAAATTTATCTTTTATTTGATCAAACTTTAAAACACTTCCTTAACCTCTTCATTGTGGAGAGCAAAATGGGCCAAAAATGTGCAGGGCGTTCTATAAGATGCATTTTCTATAAGAAAATTTTGCATATAACTATTTTTGACATTGTTGAATACGAATCTGAGGTTGAGATTAGAAAATTCAAAATGGCAGATCCAAAATGATGACAAAAATATGTTAAAAAATTCAATAAATTGATGAATTTCTGTACAGCTCGGTAGGGAGCTTTCTGGGTTGTTGAAAATAAATTAGGAGTCAAAATTAGAAAACTAAAAATGGAGAATTCAATATAATGGATCAAAATGTCAAAAACTTTAAATAATTGGTGGATTTCTCTAATATTCAGTATATTGCAGGGTTTTTAGATTCTCAAATATGCACCAGCTAAATGCGGGAGTAAAAATATTATTTCGATTATTTCGCTATTTTAAATTGAACGAAACGATATAAAATAGCATCATAATAAAATTGTCAAGAGCTTATTATCTACAATTAAGTGCCTATTGTCAATTTCAAGAAGGTCTTCAAAATGGCTCTACCATAAAAAACTTTTAAATTTTGACCTCAAATTTATATTCAGCGATCCTTAAAATCCCTTAGTGCCAAGTTTTGTGCAGATCCGCTAATTTATTTAACTGTTATTGAATTTTTTGTCAATACGTTTATAGACGTATTCCACAGTTTGAGTCCACCTAGTCGAGTACGTTTATAGACGTACTCCACAGTGGAGGGGTTAAGAAGTTCAGTTACATCTTAAAAATCTATCAGGAATAAAATAAACAACCTTTGAGAGTTCAGGCACAGGTGTTATAGTGCGATATCAATCTAAGTATTAGTGAAAGTCCTCAGTACGGTGAGGAGTTTATTAATTCGACATACAAAAAATCACCAGACGCATTTCGGTCGTATTCTCAGACCCTCTTTATTTTATTTATTTGCGTATCCTCCGACTTCTGTCTGCGATTATTATTTTACCTTGTCTTACTTTTTTTTTTGTCGACAACTGACCCATGTATTATTTCTTTTGTGACAATTTTTTAATTTTTTCACCACTGAAGAGTCTGAGAATAAGACCAAAACGCGTTTGGTGACTTTTTGTATGTCGAATTAATAAATTGCCTCCTCACTGTATTGAGGACTTTCACTAATACTTAGGTTAGTTGATGTCGCACTATAACAACTGTGCCTCAAATACAGATCTGTATTTTATTTCTGATTTGTTTCAAAAGAGTTTTTTCTTGTTTTAATTTAAAAATCTAATCTAATCCTGTGATTTTTTTTCTTGTGATTGTTCAAGCGTGCGTAACGAAACAAGCGAATGGTAATTAATGAGAAGAAATATATAAAGTCTCTCTCGACTCAATCGCGTTCATTTAACTTTTACGCTCACGACCGCCGTACTCTAATCGCTGTCTCGTCGCGTAATCTTTTAATTCATCAACGGCGAAAGCTTGCTCATTATCATTCATGGGATCGGCCGCGTTTGATGAAGGAACGATTTGCGCGCAGAACTACGGGTGTAAAACTCAAATTGGAGAAGTGCGGCCGAGGAAGAGCGCGCCCGCGAAGGTCGAAGGTGAGCCGCCTTCGTTTTCATTACGAGATCTGACCAGTGTAAGCGCTGTAAACCGAAGACGTAAACGTACCCGAAGCTCCGTTCTTTCGGCCAGGCAGAGAAGGTTCGTACCTTTTACGTCGTCGTTTTACGCCTCTTTTTATTGACGCGATCGATGAAAATTTCAGGAATATTTTACACCGTCAGACGCGCAATAGCACAAAGATTTCCCGCGTTATTCCGTTCTTGTGCAAGAGAGGGAGAGAGAAAGAGAGAGAAAGAAAGAGAGAGGGAAATAGACGAAGAGAAAAACAGAGAGAGAGTGGAACGCGAGCTGTCCGTTAAGGTCCTTACAGGTAGAATTTTATCCTTCCAGTGATAAAAAAAATGATAAAGAACTTTTATTGTGCGCACAAGTCCACCGTACTTTCGAAATTAAACGAGGAAATAAGTGCGAGCGCGCGGGAAAACGAGGCGAACGCAAGTACGAACTTCGCGTACGTCGTACATAAAAGATTCATTACGTGCCCCGTGAAAAGCGAGCTGAAACATATCTAAAAGGAGAGATCAATTCGAGACGGCATCCTTCCCTGTTTAGAAGAGGAAAAACAATATTATTTTACCATTCCTGCACGCGATTACGCCTCAAACAGGGAATTCCAAATGAGACGGAAAAAGCGCGTCTGAAGAGAATGAAATAACTTCGATTCGATGGAATAAAATCTACAAAGGCGAAAAGGCGTGGGAAAAGGGTAACGATTAAATTCTCCCTTTTCCACTAATAATATAACTCGACGTTCGTTACCTTTGTAAGAGGTAACTCTGCGTAATTCTTGTGTAGAAAAAAAAAGGAGAGAGAGAGAGAGAGAGAGAGAGAGAGAAAGCAAAAAGAAATATCTGAGAAAGCTCCGTGCAACGACGCAGAAAGGTCTCTTTTTCAAGCACGACAATGAAACTTAATTTTATGGCAAGATAATTTGCCGTTCAAACCGAGCGGAGACGACGCGCGCATTGCGATATCGTGACTACACACACACACACACACACACACACACACACACACACACACACACACACAATGACAAAATTTCCAGCTCACATAAAGAAATACATACTGCATTCAAGTAAATGCCATTCGTTTCAAATATTTCATAAGTTTATACAGTCCTCTCCATAAGTCTGGAAATACAGATAAAAATAAGGATATTAGAACAGATATTTTATTATATAATCCAGTTTCGCGGTTACCTTTATAAGATCGGCATTTATGTCATTTGCAGGATTGAGAAAGTTACTTTTTAAAAAATAACTAATTACAATTACAGTTCCCTTTGCTGAAAATGTAATTAGTTACAGTTATAAGTTACTGGCTATGAAAAGTAACTCGTTACAGTAACAAAAGTAACAGTTACAGTTACTCAAAAAGTAACGAGTCGTTACTTTTGAGTAACTTTTTTGAAATTATTGTAAATTAGTATTGTAAATATAAAAATCTTACATTTTAGTTTTACTAAAATGTAAGAATTGAATTTTATAATTAATATCTATCACATTAATTAGTTTACCCACTTAACAAATTTCAAATCTATACTTAATATAATAAAAATTTAATGATAGTCTTGTAGAGAGGTAAAAGAATTTAATCACATACTCCATAAATACGTGATTTTCACGTTGATAAATTTATTAAATAAATATACGATTATTATATAATTTTAATTTTATTTTACGTTCCCCAAACTATTAAAGTAACTGTTAAAAAAGCTATAAGTTACTAAAAATAAGTAATTAAGTTAAATTACAGTTACAGGTAGTACTAAAAAAAGTAACTAAGTTAAGTTATAGTTACTGAAAAAATGTAACTGTAACTGTAATTTCGTTACAAGTAACGAGTCACTTTCCAACCTTAATCATTTGATAGAGCGAAGTTTCAAGTTCGAATCCGCGTTCCAAGTAAGAATCCACTTTTTGTATTGCTGTGCAATAAAGTTTAATGGAGTCATGAGAAGCCGGATTCAAAATGCTCAATTTTATTTTAACCCTTAGAAATGTGGAAACATAAAATTGTAGAGAAATTTTTTTATAAAGTAAATTGTATAGAAAACTTCAATTTTTTACGCAAAAGAAACTAAAAATTTTCTCAGATTTTTTCTTGCGTTCGTGGCATGTCTCAAATTGAGAAGAAAATTTTCCATTTCGTTTTCATAAAAATCAAATTACACTAGGCGATTGGCGATTGACGATTGAAGATTGGGACTGGACCAATTGGCACAAAGCAAGCCAAGGCTGAAGCTCGTTGATTCGTCAAAATGTAATCTTAAATCGTCAATCGCCAATCACTAGTATAATATGGTCTTTATGAAAACGAAATGAACAAAATGGAAAACTTTTTTTTCAATTTGAAACTTGCCACGAACGCAAGAAAAATTTGAGAAAATTTTCATTTCTCCCGTGTAAAAGATTGAAGTTTTCTATACAATTTATTTTATGAAAAAATTTCTCTACAATTTTGTGTTTCCGTATTACTAAGGGTTAAAGTAAAATTGAGCATCTTTATTTCGGCTGCTCATGACACCATTAAACTTCATTAAACTTCATTGCACTGCAATACAGAAAGTGGATTCTTAAACTTGAAACTTCGCTCTATCAAATGATATAAATGCCGATCTTGTAAAGGTAAACGCAAAACGCAATTATAATAAATATCCATTTTAATATCCTTATTTTTTTCTGTTTCCAAACTTATGGAGGGTATATATCCGTGAATCTATCAGAAATTTTCATTCATGACATCAAATCCAAAATATATTCTGAATCTCAGTAAGAAATGTTTCACATTTCAATCAAGAATATCAAATTAAAGCAAAAATTTAATTTGTTTATTATATAGAATATTTAATTCCACTGAAATATCAAACAAACACAAGAGAATTGCTATTTATAGAATTGAGCTGATCTCAGGTCTTTCCAAGATTATTCTAAGATTGAATGAGTGTTACTATTTTCCTTTTTCCCTTGAAATCATACAATGTTTGCTTAACCCACTTTTTTCTATAACTTCTTTTGGATATTTAGACATGCAATTAAAATGGAAAACCTTGTATAATATCAAACCAACTTCTTTCTCAATATTTTATAATATTCTTGTAAAGAAAATAATGCACATAGTGCACTATTAGAGCATTAAGGCGAATTCATAGTGTTTTGAAAAGGTTTTGAAATCAAATATAAGAATGCGAAATAAAAACTGGAGGTTCCAATCTAAAAATTTTTAGGCGGCCTTGACCTGACCTTGAGGATACCTTCTCATGGTCAACCAAAGTCACGATCTTCTTTCCTTTTAAAAGTTGAGCAACTTTTGTCTGGAACATTTTGATCTCAAACTTAAAGGTTCTGAAAAATTTTAATAGATTCGCTAAAATGGCTCACCCTGTATATGTAGAAGAAATACGGAAAAGATAGCTAAAATGGCTCACCCTGTATATGTAGAAGAAATACGGAAAAGAGAGATTGTATTAACAATTATCTCTATGTTATAAATATTTTTCTAATTTATTATCTAGCGTCTCCTTAAAAGAAAGAAGTGATTTGAGCATCCGTTTTTTCTTAACAGATATTTTTTCAGTAGAACGGCACTTCTGCGTGCAGAGACGTGAACTCGCCGTATCTTTTACGGTTCGCTTCGATATCGACAAATTCGCTCCGATAATGAGAATATTTCGACACGAACGAGCGCTGTCCACACCGGGACCGCGTTTTTCCCACTAAGAGCATCTCGTTGGCAGAGATCAGGAGAGCACGTCACGCCGTTAATGAGAACGAGCGCCGAAGGAGAAAGACCACAAAGTGGACGTCGATAAAGTCGCCGGGGCTGCAGGATGTTCGATAACGCCGTCACGACGACGGAGGACGTCTAGCGCGGAACAAATTAAATTTTCTTCATTGACTAGTCCGAATTTCCACGTGGAGTCCTTCCTCCAGCGGCGCGCGTCCTCTTTTCCTTTATTCCTTCCTTCCTTCCTTCTTTCCTTCCTTCCTACTTTCTTACTTTCCTTCCTTCTATTCTTCCTTGCTTCCTTCCTTCCGTTCGCTTTTCTACGCTCGTACATCTCTCGGCGACTTTCTTTTTGGCAATCAAACGAGCAGAGAAGCCAACCAAGCCTGTACCATCACCGTACTCCTGAAGACACACTCGCAGATGGTCGAAATTTCCGCTTTCTCCGCTTTGTTTCCCCGCGACGACGTAATCGGCGGTTGCCCTGGCAAATTGAAAAACTGCTCTGACGGAAAATCGAGTCCCGCGCAAACATGAATTTCATCCGCGAGCGCACATTTGATTTCATTGCGGCCGTTCGCGCTCGAACGGCGTTTGTATTTCTGTTCTGTCCCATCGACTATAATGCCACGTGAACGCAATATGCAGTAACATAATTATGTAATATATGTGACGTCTCGTTGGGATTTGAAAAGGAAAATTGCACGACGTTCGCATTGCATAGAAACGATCGGAAGAATAAGGAATCAATCAAGTCGAGATTTTGGTTTCATATTAACTCTGCAAACACATCGTTGAATTTGAAGGAATGGAGAATGTCGAAATATAACGTTATGCACACGCTATATATTGTCGTATCTTGATATTAAAAATTGTTACTTATTGCCTTTCCTCCCATGTTGAAGCTTGAAGAAGCGTTTGTATGATAATTACTTAACATTCAATTATCTCTCTACGTCCTAATAATACTCAATATTCGGTTCTGCATTAATTCTTTATCTTTTGTAATACTTGTTAATTTTAACAAGTAACATAGTAATTATGTAATTTATTCAACTGCAGATAAAACGCGCGTAAACATCAAATCTTAAGAAATTAATATGAGTAAATAGAATAATAAATTTTTTGTTTTATATATAATAATTTCTCCATTATTATTTTATTTATATTAACGGAAATTTTAATATGATATGGACATTCAAAATAGATATGGAAAAGGAGGAGTTGTAAAGGTAGGTCAAAGGTAGGACTTGCGTAAACATCAGCAAGGAGAGAGCCGAGAGAGAGAGAGAGAGAGGGAGAGGA
>NW_022639505.1:1165705-1170523 GCF_010583005.1 Odontomachus brunneus | reverse complement strand
TATGTCGAATTAATAAATTGCCTCCTCACTGTATTGAGGACTTTCACTAATACTTAGGTTAGTTGATGTCGCACTATAACAACTGTGCCTCAAATACAGATCTGTATTTTATTTCTGATTTGTTTCAAAAGAGTTTTTTCTTGTTTTAATTTAAAAATCTAATCTAATCCTGTGATTTTTTTTCTTGTGATTGTTCAAGCGTGCGTAACGAAACAAGCGAATGGTAATTAATGAGAAGAAATATATAAAGTCTCTCTCGACTCAATCGCGTTCATTTAACTTTTACGCTCACGACCGCCGTACTCTAATCGCTGTCTCGTCGCGTAATCTTTTAATTCATCAACGGCGAAAGCTTGCTCATTATCATTCATGGGATCGGCCGCGTTTGATGAAGGAACGATTTGCGCGCAGAACTACGGGTGTAAAACTCAAATTGGAGAAGTGCGGCCGAGGAAGAGCGCGCCCGCGAAGGTCGAAGGTGAGCCGCCTTCGTTTTCATTACGAGATCTGACCAGTGTAAGCGCTGTAAACCGAAGACGTAAACGTACCCGAAGCTCCGTTCTTTCGGCCAGGCAGAGAAGGTTCGTACCTTTTACGTCGTCGTTTTACGCCTCTTTTTATTGACGCGATCGATGAAAATTTCAGGAATATTTTACACCGTCAGACGCGCAATAGCACAAAGATTTCCCGCGTTATTCCGTTCTTGTGCAAGAGAGGGAGAGAGAAAGAGAGAGAAAGAAAGAGAGAGGGAAATAGACGAAGAGAAAAACAGAGAGAGAGTGGAACGCGAGCTGTCCGTTAAGGTCCTTACAGGTAGAATTTTATCCTTCCAGTGATAAAAAAAATGATAAAGAACTTTTATTGTGCGCACAAGTCCACCGTACTTTCGAAATTAAACGAGGAAATAAGTGCGAGCGCGCGGGAAAACGAGGCGAACGCAAGTACGAACTTCGCGTACGTCGTACATAAAAGATTCATTACGTGCCCCGTGAAAAGCGAGCTGAAACATATCTAAAAGGAGAGATCAATTCGAGACGGCATCCTTCCCTGTTTAGAAGAGGAAAAACAATATTATTTTACCATTCCTGCACGCGATTACGCCTCAAACAGGGAATTCCAAATGAGACGGAAAAAGCGCGTCTGAAGAGAATGAAATAACTTCGATTCGATGGAATAAAATCTACAAAGGCGAAAAGGCGTGGGAAAAGGGTAACGATTAAATTCTCCCTTTTCCACTAATAATATAACTCGACGTTCGTTACCTTTGTAAGAGGTAACTCTGCGTAATTCTTGTGTAGAAAAAAAAAGGAGAGAGAGAGAGAGAGAGAGAGAGAGAAAGCAAAAAGAAATATCTGAGAAAGCTCCGTGCAACGACGCAGAAAGGTCTCTTTTTCAAGCACGACAATGAAACTTAATTTTATGGCAAGATAATTTGCCGTTCAAACCGAGCGGAGACGACGCGCGCATTGCGATATCGTGACTACACACACACACACACACACACACACACACACACACACACACACACACACAATGACAAAATTTCCAGCTCACATAAAGAAATACATACTGCATTCAAGTAAATGCCATTCGTTTCAAATATTTCATAAGTTTATACAGTCCTCTCCATAAGTCTGGAAATACAGATAAAAATAAGGATATTAGAACAGATATTTTATTATATAATCCAGTTTCGCGGTTACCTTTATAAGATCGGCATTTATGTCATTTGCAGGATTGAGAAAGTTACTTTTTAAAAAATAACTAATTACAATTACAGTTCCCTTTGCTGAAAATGTAATTAGTTACAGTTATAAGTTACTGGCTATGAAAAGTAACTCGTTACAGTAACAAAAGTAACAGTTACAGTTACTCAAAAAGTAACGAGTCGTTACTTTTGAGTAACTTTTTTGAAATTATTGTAAATTAGTATTGTAAATATAAAAATCTTACATTTTAGTTTTACTAAAATGTAAGAATTGAATTTTATAATTAATATCTATCACATTAATTAGTTTACCCACTTAACAAATTTCAAATCTATACTTAATATAATAAAAATTTAATGATAGTCTTGTAGAGAGGTAAAAGAATTTAATCACATACTCCATAAATACGTGATTTTCACGTTGATAAATTTATTAAATAAATATACGATTATTATATAATTTTAATTTTATTTTACGTTCCCCAAACTATTAAAGTAACTGTTAAAAAAGCTATAAGTTACTAAAAATAAGTAATTAAGTTAAATTACAGTTACAGGTAGTACTAAAAAAAGTAACTAAGTTAAGTTATAGTTACTGAAAAAATGTAACTGTAACTGTAATTTCGTTACAAGTAACGAGTCACTTTCCAACCTTAATCATTTGATAGAGCGAAGTTTCAAGTTCGAATCCGCGTTCCAAGTAAGAATCCACTTTTTGTATTGCTGTGCAATAAAGTTTAATGGAGTCATGAGAAGCCGGATTCAAAATGCTCAATTTTATTTTAACCCTTAGAAATGTGGAAACATAAAATTGTAGAGAAATTTTTTTATAAAGTAAATTGTATAGAAAACTTCAATTTTTTACGCAAAAGAAACTAAAAATTTTCTCAGATTTTTTCTTGCGTTCGTGGCATGTCTCAAATTGAGAAGAAAATTTTCCATTTCGTTTTCATAAAAATCAAATTACACTAGGCGATTGGCGATTGACGATTGAAGATTGGGACTGGACCAATTGGCACAAAGCAAGCCAAGGCTGAAGCTCGTTGATTCGTCAAAATGTAATCTTAAATCGTCAATCGCCAATCACTAGTATAATATGGTCTTTATGAAAACGAAATGAACAAAATGGAAAACTTTTTTTTCAATTTGAAACTTGCCACGAACGCAAGAAAAATTTGAGAAAATTTTCATTTCTCCCGTGTAAAAGATTGAAGTTTTCTATACAATTTATTTTATGAAAAAATTTCTCTACAATTTTGTGTTTCCGTATTACTAAGGGTTAAAGTAAAATTGAGCATCTTTATTTCGGCTGCTCATGACACCATTAAACTTCATTAAACTTCATTGCACTGCAATACAGAAAGTGGATTCTTAAACTTGAAACTTCGCTCTATCAAATGATATAAATGCCGATCTTGTAAAGGTAAACGCAAAACGCAATTATAATAAATATCCATTTTAATATCCTTATTTTTTTCTGTTTCCAAACTTATGGAGGGTATATATCCGTGAATCTATCAGAAATTTTCATTCATGACATCAAATCCAAAATATATTCTGAATCTCAGTAAGAAATGTTTCACATTTCAATCAAGAATATCAAATTAAAGCAAAAATTTAATTTGTTTATTATATAGAATATTTAATTCCACTGAAATATCAAACAAACACAAGAGAATTGCTATTTATAGAATTGAGCTGATCTCAGGTCTTTCCAAGATTATTCTAAGATTGAATGAGTGTTACTATTTTCCTTTTTCCCTTGAAATCATACAATGTTTGCTTAACCCACTTTTTTCTATAACTTCTTTTGGATATTTAGACATGCAATTAAAATGGAAAACCTTGTATAATATCAAACCAACTTCTTTCTCAATATTTTATAATATTCTTGTAAAGAAAATAATGCACATAGTGCACTATTAGAGCATTAAGGCGAATTCATAGTGTTTTGAAAAGGTTTTGAAATCAAATATAAGAATGCGAAATAAAAACTGGAGGTTCCAATCTAAAAATTTTTAGGCGGCCTTGACCTGACCTTGAGGATACCTTCTCATGGTCAACCAAAGTCACGATCTTCTTTCCTTTTAAAAGTTGAGCAACTTTTGTCTGGAACATTTTGATCTCAAACTTAAAGGTTCTGAAAAATTTTAATAGATTCGCTAAAATGGCTCACCCTGTATATGTAGAAGAAATACGGAAAAGATAGCTAAAATGGCTCACCCTGTATATGTAGAAGAAATACGGAAAAGAGAGATTGTATTAACAATTATCTCTATGTTATAAATATTTTTCTAATTTATTATCTAGCGTCTCCTTAAAAGAAAGAAGTGATTTGAGCATCCGTTTTTTCTTAACAGATATTTTTTCAGTAGAACGGCACTTCTGCGTGCAGAGACGTGAACTCGCCGTATCTTTTACGGTTCGCTTCGATATCGACAAATTCGCTCCGATAATGAGAATATTTCGACACGAACGAGCGCTGTCCACACCGGGACCGCGTTTTTCCCACTAAGAGCATCTCGTTGGCAGAGATCAGGAGAGCACGTCACGCCGTTAATGAGAACGAGCGCCGAAGGAGAAAGACCACAAAGTGGACGTCGATAAAGTCGCCGGGGCTGCAGGATGTTCGATAACGCCGTCACGACGACGGAGGACGTCTAGCGCGGAACAAATTAAATTTTCTTCATTGACTAGTCCGAATTTCCACGTGGAGTCCTTCCTCCAGCGGCGCGCGTCCTCTTTTCCTTTATTCCTTCCTTCCTTCCTTCTTTCCTTCCTTCCTACTTTCTTACTTTCCTTCCTTCTATTCTTCCTTGCTTCCTTCCTTCCGTTCGCTTTTCTACGCTCGTACATCTCTCGGCGACTTTCTTTTTGGCAATCAAACGAGCAGAGAAGCCAACCAAGCCTGTACCATCACCGTACTCCTGAAGACACACTCGCAGATGGTCGAAATTTCCGCTTTCTCCGCTTTGTTTCCCCGCGACGACGTAATCGGCGGTTGCCCTGGCAAATTGAAAAACTGCTCTGACGGAAAATCGAGTCCCGCGCAAACATGAATTTCATCCGCGAGCGCACATTTGATTTCATTGCGGCCGTTCGCGCTCGAA
>NW_022639505.1:1157000-1165695 GCF_010583005.1 Odontomachus brunneus | reverse complement strand
GAGAGAGAGAGAGAGAGAGAGAGAGAGAGAGAGAGAGCAAGATTTGAATGTACTACAATAACAAGGAACAAGGTTAAAGGAAGTTATATTAGATTTTAGTAAGTGAAAAATGATTAGTAATTACCGTTTTCTTGAAACTTAAAGGAAAATTTTATTTCTGAATTGTTAATTGAGAGAAACATATTTAGAGAGACTTCTTTAGAGAGACATATTAAAGAATTATTTAATTTATGAATATTGTTTAATATTCATAAATAAAATTGAGGTATTAAAATGAAATATTATATAAATTTTCTTGATGGATTCAAAGTGAAAGTCTCATCCTAAGAAATGCATTACTACAGAAACAAGTCGCAACATTTGTGAAACTTAAGTCGTATTCGTACTTGTAAATATTTACGAATTTTTACTGAGAAAATAATAATTTTAGATTTATTATCTATAATCCAACTGTCGATATTTCTTGTTGTATAAAATAAATATTGCAAGTAATCAGAGGTTTATAAACTTAAAATCATAATTATCAAACAATGAATATTGGCCTTAGTGTGCATTTTTAATTTTTGCAGAAATTGTTGGCACTTTTTGCTTAACTTTCTGATATCGCTTCTTTTGTTGGAAATATAAGTTCATATAATATTTCATTTTAATACCTCAATTTTCATAAATTAAATAAGAATTATATTCATAAATTAAATAATTCTTTAATATATCTCTCTAAAGAACCTCAATTAACAATTCAGAAATAAGATCTTCCTTTAAACTTCAAGAAAACGGTAGTTAGTAATCGTTTATAACATCCAAAGGCAATAACTCGTATGATGTTACACTTCGAGATTCTCCTTCAAGATTGAAATAGGAAGATATTACTTCTTCAAGTTTGTCGGAATTCGCGGAGTTAATGTAGAATCAAAATTTCGACTCGGGTAGAAGGGAAATGTTTTACGATGCGGCGGGAAAATATTGGCATGTAACCGTTCCTGAACGATGTCTGAGATAAATCACAGATGAAACGTAAAAAGGCGGGTAGGAAGATGAAAAAGCGACTGAATGTAAAATCCCTAAGATGCCATCGGAGCGAAGATATGAGGACGCCCGGCGGCTTATCCAGTTTGCATGGAAGTGTTCTTTGTGAATAAAGAAAAAGTGTGAAAGCCGTGGAAATTCGCGTTATATATCGTGCATATTTCTCACGAAAAGTGAGTGCAATCGGAATGACATGCGCGATAAGATAAGAATCACGATGAGAATCTTATCAACCTTCATTTTGCGTAATTTACAACTTGTATAATTCTCACCACGCCCACTCATAATTCCTAGCTAATAACATTCTAAACGAAAATACTTATAATCTCTAATTACAACATAATTAGAAATTAACTCGAAATACATAATTTCACGTAATTACAATACAATTGGCAATTAACTCGAAATCAATAATTCCACGATTATTGGTTTAGTACTCGCTGGTGTTATTACTCGAGCAAAAATTGGATCTAGTTATTGTCTAGTAATGACACAGAAAAGTTGGGTCTTACATCGCTACTAGCTAGGAATGTAACGCTCAATTCTCCTAGTGGCTGTACCAGAAAAATTATCTAGTAGCTGGATACAAAAAAGTAACTTGCAACTATAATTGGTACAGTTACTAGACAGTTTTGATATCCAATTTCTATTCAGGATTTACCGATGATTTTCTATCTCGTTACTGTGTAATTTTTTTCATCTAGCTACTATCTATGTAATTGGTATAGTCACTAGATAGTGCTGACATTCAAAAGACTGAGTAGGAATATTTAGCCAGTCACGAGAGCTGATGACTGGCTAGAAAACTTATCTAGTCATTACTATCTAGCTGCTAATCTTGAAATCTGCTCTACCAGATACATTTTTACTCGGGCAATACTCGATACCAAACCAGTTGAATTCTGTAAGTCGTTAGGAAAGAGAACACAAGTAAATTTACCCTCGTCGGGGATGAAGTGACGATTTCGGAGGACAAGTCCTCCTGATTAATGTTCGCTTAAAATTAGATTTTGTCCTCACGGGCGCTTTATTCCGTCGACGCGCACCTCCTCTGTGTATTCACGCGGAAGCGCCATTCATTGCGGCAACGCTGGGAACGCGGCTACGCTGATATTTGATTAATTTTAACCGCCGTATTAGTCCTTTGGCTACGCCACTGCGTGAGCGCTTACCCCCGTGTAAACGGGGTACAAACTACACGTGTAAGACGATCTCGGAGGTGTGTACGTGTGTGTATGCATGTTTGCGCGAATATACAACGAGCGTGTGGTGGCTTAGCCACCGGCACTCGTCTACGTATATACAACTTACCTCGAGGAGTTTGCCGGCGTTCTTGCTTGCATTTGCCTAACCGCGTTAACGGATCCCGATCCAAATATCAGGCAACGAGCCTCCAGAAACCCTCTGTGGCTCGCTTTCCGCACGCTGGCTCGGGTGCCAAAACCGGCAACCAGCCTTTGTCCCCTGCGAATCCCCGCAAAACAAATCCCGAGTTTCGCGATTCACCATTTAAACAGCGCGCATGCGCTGCCTTTGCAGCAAAGTATTACTGCTAATTACTAAAGGAAATAGCAGTCATTAATCACCGCTCAGTGGTTCAGTGATTATTTGCCAACTTACTATACATATAGTGATTATTTGCCAAATTACTATATGTATATCTTTGTTTTTTTTTTTTTACTATATATGTTACTATACAGGGTGTCCCAAACTATCCTCCGTAATTTTTGTTAAAATATAGAACGGATTGAAAGTAAACATAAAAGTCCCATATTGTTTTTTTGCGATATTCACAATAAATCTCGAGATATTAATTAAAGAATGATCACGCGTGATGATAGATGAGTTATAGTGGCGCTGGTTGCTATTGTATATTTATATATTAGATCAAACTGAACAAAAAAGTTCTCTGACATTTTGCGAATGACCACATAGATTTTTAGATCAAAGAAGATTTGTGTATTATCACGCACAATCGTGTAACAATTTTCTTTCAATAACTAAAAATTTACGTGGTTATTTGAAAAATAATAAAGGGTCTTTTTTGTTCAATTTTATCTAATGTATACTCGCCATCGAAAAGGTTGTCTAGTTTTTTTTTTTGTAAGTTTCGAAACCTATTTGTCTTGTCCAATGAGAGAGTTCTTTTATTGGGAAATAAATTTTCTCATTGGACAAGACAAATACAATGGTTGATCAAATTATTAGAGACACACGCATAAATTAACGATTTCATAAGTTAGTATTGAATACCTGTTTGCTGTCCCTGGCCCAGGAATGGTATCTATATTATGAATATATATTCATGCATGATTCTGCACAATGTCATAAAGCTAAAAAGGTCACAGGATTTTTGAATGAAAAAAAAGTGAATGTTTTTGACTGGCTAGGAAATTTTCTAGACCTCAACCTTCTAGCAGCTATAAAAATGAAAAATATCTAAGAAAATCGTTACAAATAAACAGCGATTAATTGAGCGTCTGATTGATATATGATACAGAAACGAAAAATATTATCCCAGTAAGAACTGTAAGATATTATCCCAGAATGTGCTCTAAATGCTAACACTATATGACCTAAATAACCTGCAGTAATATGACCGACTTGCCAATGCACGAGAATCCGACATTCCTACGACGCTAAGTTAGATCTAACGTTATTAACGCGACTTTGGGCTATTGGAAAGTTATTTTCAAGATTCTGAGTGTGTTACTGAAGGAGTAGAGTAACATTAACGCACATTGTCATCCAAGAGACAATGCAGAGCATAATACGCACACTTCACGTCATTTTCGAAAATACACCTTTGCAAACGCGAAAATTTCTTTAAGAAACATTAAAAAATTATCCTAGGCTTAACTAACTCGGCTGAATAAATTAGCGAAGATTCAAAACACTTCGGTTCGAATCTCGGCTTAATAATTTTGCTGAAGCGCGAAACATTTCGGTTGAATCTCGGCTTAATAATTTATCGGAGTCTCAAAACACGTCGTTTCGAATCTCGGCTTAATGGTTTAGCGGAATCTCAAAACACTCAGGTCCGAATCTCGGCTTAATAATTTAGCGGGAAAACGAGACATTTTGGTTCGAGTCTCGGCTTAATAATTTAATTTGTTGTCTTTAATTTGTCGAAATTTAATTTGTTGTCTTGTCAACAAAAAACGCGTATACATAAGAAAATATCTCCGAAGAGAAAGTATGTCGTATATAATACGACATAACAAGTTATAAAGTTATAAAGTTATAAAGTTACATTAATCAAATAGTATATATAGAGTATACATAGGTTATATGTAAAACATATATACAGCATGAAAGAAGCATATATAACATATTCAAAGCATAAAAATATAATATATTGAAATATATCAGTTTAATGTATTATTAAGAAATAATCCGACGAGAAAGAAGCCTGCCGAGTCGAAATTTCAATTGGCCATTGTTATGCAAGAATGATCAAATTCAAAAAAATTATAAACTTTTATCAGTGGATACTCCATTAACAACTTTTTAATCCAAACAAAAAAATTCAACCCTTATAGGTGCTTGAAATGAACTAAGAAATAGTTTTTTTATTGTTTACCAGTCGCGTATTTTTGCACATTTTACTAAGGATTGAGCTAGTCAGTACTCCTAAAGAAATGGAAATGCTTGACTCGTTGAACTATTGTGAAAATCTCAGAGCTAAATTCTTTGGTTGGATCATTCTTACGTAATTCCAGCGAATTACAAATTCCAGTTCTTACTTTACTTCCCGTCGGACCCAATGCGATTTACGTCTACGAGCATGCAATCTACGTAAAGTGACGCTTTGTGTCTACTATATGAGCGTCTAAATTGAGCGCTCACCATTGCGCATCGTCCCACGGTGTCCAGGGTCCACCAGCCATCCTGTCGCTGCATCTGACACCGCAATGGTCCTCGCATCCCACGTCGCCTGTAATTCACTCCCGACCGCGTATCTAACGGAGGTTTCACGAAAAATCCCGCTTCTTTTAGGGAATACACTCCGAGTTACGAATTGCGTATGAAATATCGCGAACTGCGTCTTCGAGGAAATGTCGGCCTTTCGGATAAACGACGAGTATGTGCGACAAATTCAGCAACGGTCCGATCGAGTTGATACGTATCGCTTTGCGCGACGCGAAACGCGAAACGCGAAGAAAACGGAATTCGCGAGCAAAGGGAACACGCGACGCGAATCGAAGGTCGATCTCGCGAAATCTTTCGACGCGTGGGTGAACTTCTGTGCGAAATTCTCACGTACGACGAATATCCTTAATGTAACGTTTCGATGGTGCAGCATAATAAGCTGCGATACAGCTCTGCAATATTTTTGCGGATAACAACTTCGCAATACCTTTGCGAAGACAATTCCGCAATATTTTTTGCGGATAACAGCTCCGCAATACTTTTGCGAAGACAATTCCGCAATGCTTTTGCGGATAACAACTCCGCAATATTTCTGCGAAGTTCGTTCGCGGCTCTTCCGCAAATACGGTCCGGTGAAATTTGCAAACTTATCAAATTAATAATCGCGAACACGAACGTGAATGAAAAATTAAAAACTATGAAAATTGTGACGATGGAGATAAAGATTATATTCAAAATTCACGCGAAAAAACTGTTATCGCGTGAGACATATGTTCTCGTTCAATGGAACTTGTCGCGGGCCGCGTAAATAAACAAACAACTGCTCGCATGTCTAACTTGTGCACATTGCGTTTTTCGCGAGGGATTAACGCTCGCTAGCATGGTCTCTATTGTATTCCGCGTTAGGAAACTCTAAGTGAAAAATTTAAACCTGAAAATTTTCTGACGATCTTGAAATTAATTTTGCGAGCAGTCTATATAATCATAGTTAGATCGCTTCGCACAGGTGCCACATGATATCGAATTTTACTTAATAACGAAGTACGAACTCTACTTAATGAAATTCAATCGTGATTCAAGTTCACGTGAGAGAGAAAATCGAGAAAATTAACGATTGGCGGAAGATCTATGACGCGAATGATGTGATTGCGTTCTATGGCGCACTGTCTGTGGCGCAATCCTTTTGCTTGTTGGCGCACTGCTCGAGACACTTGAAAGATCGCATTCAATAAAACTAAATAATATTACAAAATTTTGAATGTTCAGAGTGTATACTTAATATTTTAAGCATCTAGTAATAGATAGTGTTGGAGTTTGGTTAATTAAAATTTCCTCCGACAAAAATCGTCGACCAATCAATAATTTAAGTTAATCAATAAATATATGTACATTAGGAGAAAAATACTTGAAAATTTATTTGCTAAATTTATGTGAAATATGCATTATCACTAAAATTATTATTTGAAAAAGCAATCTTTAAATTATTTCGAGCAGTATGATTTTTATTGGACGATACGTACACATACTATAACTACAACAAAGTAAATCGCATTGATAGACATGCACTACATCGAAAGATCTTTTGTCTTTCTATTATCAATATTCTATTATCAATATTCTTGTTTTGACTCACCAAGCCGCCGATCAGGGTAGCCACATTCTGCTTTCGTTTCTGGAACAAAAAAATGTCATTTCGCCGATTAAATTCGTGCATTGATAACAATTTGAGTGAAGAACTTTGAAGAGTTAAAAAAATAAACGCGTTATTTTTCACACTGAAAGAATTTTTTGGAATGCATTTACACTTGGAATATTCCACTTTACTTTTTCTCGACGTTGCAAATAAATCTCTTAATCAGAACAAATCAAAATTTTTCAAGTGGCGATATTACTTAGAAAAAATTCTCTCCGCGTGTAATTACGATTTAACGCGATCTTTGATTCGATTCAAGTTATCTCGATTTCGAGTGAAAGAATTATCAATCTTGTCGGATTTCTAATTACAAATGCTAATAAATGAAACTCACCTTCAAGCTAACCCCGCTTGGCACGAGCCAGATCCTCCGGCGCAGCATTCCTCAGGCATCGCATTCCCCATCAGGAGCCGCAGACTGCGTCTGCTCCATTGGATCTCTGTGACAGAAATTTAATTTAATTTAGTAATTTAATAATTTAGTATCAATTACTTACACACGATAGCAAAACAAGGAAAAGAAATTATAGTAACGACACGCTCGAGTTCCTTCCCAATGCGCAATGAGAAATAATTAAATCATAGCTGAATAAAGAAGTAATAATACCAGATTAATATTAATGATGATATTAATATCTGAACGACAACCGTATAATAATATCTGGTAGTATCAATTAACACACGACTGCAAGACGAGGTAAGGAAATCGCCGTAATGGCACGCTCGAGTTACTTCCTAATATGCAATAAAAATAATTAAATGACAACCGAATAAAGAAGTAATAATACTCAAATAATAAATGGATGATGATAATATTTGATCGGCATTGAGGAACGCGATGTCTCTCTATCTAACAAGTAAAAAAGTAAAAAAGTAAACGCCGTAATTACCTGTCGCAGTACAGCCCGTAACACCTGCTCGCGTGAGGAGTACGCGTCTTAATTTGTCTTAATTATCGCGTCGATTGTCGCGAAGTCGAAACGCGGTATTGAAAATCGGCACGGAATTATCTAGAAAATAACGCGGCAGCTCCCGATGTGCTTGTCTCGACGGTTGAGAGTGTTATGGCATAACGCTGAAGCACGTGTTCGCGCACGCGTGTTTACATGACCGGCCGCGCGTCTCCCCCCACTCTTCCCCCCGCCGAGCGGCGCTCAGTCAGCGGCACGAACGGGCCGTCACGAGAGTTCGTTTACCTAGCCTTTGTGAAGCCTAGAGTTTTTGTTAGAGCCGTTGCCCAGATATTGTTATTATCGATTATTCGATCATCATTGTTTTGTTATTATCCACTCGCGGATATTATCACACGATTGTTGAACAGATATTATTATCGCTATCATGTAATATTCGAGTATTATTACTTCTTTATTCGGTTATTACTTAATTTATTTGGTTACTATTTAATTATTGCTATTACGCATAGGAAAGCAACTGTATAATAATACTCTTGAATAACAAATGGTAGTGATAATAATACCTGATTGATTAGGTAACTTACCAAGAGGTTGAAACAATCGGCTCTTATTATGAAAAGCCTATAACATATGGTAGAAAAACTACGCAACGACATCGTGATAATGACATTGTCGTTAGAATGTTATAGAATAAGGCTACAGAATCGCATGCGTATTTAGCTGTACATTGTTCACGACTATTGCTTCATCCAGAAAGCGAGAACTTAATTCGATGATAAGGCCGAGAACACATAGAAAAATTTAAACAATAGGACGTAAGCAGTAAGCAAATTGTCCAATCACAGTCGCTGATCCTTGGACCATAAGAAGAACCATCGACTTTGATTGATCAATCTGTTTATTGCTTACATATTACTGCTTAAGTGTTTTGTATGCCTCCGAATTTACTGTCGAATTAAACCACACGTTCTCGCTTCTAGGATAAATCAACAGTCGTAAGCAATGCACAGCTAGATACGAATGCGACTCGAGAAGTTCTAGTAACTACTGATCTATGGAGTGGTAAAGCACCAGGGAGAAGGCGGCCGAGCGCGCCACCTTATACATTACAGTGCACACTTTCGGTACTTTGCGTCATCGATTGTGTGGTCGTCTTGTATATCGATCTTTTCGCAACGAGCAGCCACAG
>NW_022639505.1:1150315-1156990 GCF_010583005.1 Odontomachus brunneus | reverse complement strand
AATTACCGTTTTCTTGAAACTTAAAGGAAAATTTTATTTCTGAATTGTTAATTGAGAGAAACATATTTAGAGAGACTTCTTTAGAGAGACATATTAAAGAATTATTTAATTTATGAATATTGTTTAATATTCATAAATAAAATTGAGGTATTAAAATGAAATATTATATAAATTTTCTTGATGGATTCAAAGTGAAAGTCTCATCCTAAGAAATGCATTACTACAGAAACAAGTCGCAACATTTGTGAAACTTAAGTCGTATTCGTACTTGTAAATATTTACGAATTTTTACTGAGAAAATAATAATTTTAGATTTATTATCTATAATCCAACTGTCGATATTTCTTGTTGTATAAAATAAATATTGCAAGTAATCAGAGGTTTATAAACTTAAAATCATAATTATCAAACAATGAATATTGGCCTTAGTGTGCATTTTTAATTTTTGCAGAAATTGTTGGCACTTTTTGCTTAACTTTCTGATATCGCTTCTTTTGTTGGAAATATAAGTTCATATAATATTTCATTTTAATACCTCAATTTTCATAAATTAAATAAGAATTATATTCATAAATTAAATAATTCTTTAATATATCTCTCTAAAGAACCTCAATTAACAATTCAGAAATAAGATCTTCCTTTAAACTTCAAGAAAACGGTAGTTAGTAATCGTTTATAACATCCAAAGGCAATAACTCGTATGATGTTACACTTCGAGATTCTCCTTCAAGATTGAAATAGGAAGATATTACTTCTTCAAGTTTGTCGGAATTCGCGGAGTTAATGTAGAATCAAAATTTCGACTCGGGTAGAAGGGAAATGTTTTACGATGCGGCGGGAAAATATTGGCATGTAACCGTTCCTGAACGATGTCTGAGATAAATCACAGATGAAACGTAAAAAGGCGGGTAGGAAGATGAAAAAGCGACTGAATGTAAAATCCCTAAGATGCCATCGGAGCGAAGATATGAGGACGCCCGGCGGCTTATCCAGTTTGCATGGAAGTGTTCTTTGTGAATAAAGAAAAAGTGTGAAAGCCGTGGAAATTCGCGTTATATATCGTGCATATTTCTCACGAAAAGTGAGTGCAATCGGAATGACATGCGCGATAAGATAAGAATCACGATGAGAATCTTATCAACCTTCATTTTGCGTAATTTACAACTTGTATAATTCTCACCACGCCCACTCATAATTCCTAGCTAATAACATTCTAAACGAAAATACTTATAATCTCTAATTACAACATAATTAGAAATTAACTCGAAATACATAATTTCACGTAATTACAATACAATTGGCAATTAACTCGAAATCAATAATTCCACGATTATTGGTTTAGTACTCGCTGGTGTTATTACTCGAGCAAAAATTGGATCTAGTTATTGTCTAGTAATGACACAGAAAAGTTGGGTCTTACATCGCTACTAGCTAGGAATGTAACGCTCAATTCTCCTAGTGGCTGTACCAGAAAAATTATCTAGTAGCTGGATACAAAAAAGTAACTTGCAACTATAATTGGTACAGTTACTAGACAGTTTTGATATCCAATTTCTATTCAGGATTTACCGATGATTTTCTATCTCGTTACTGTGTAATTTTTTTCATCTAGCTACTATCTATGTAATTGGTATAGTCACTAGATAGTGCTGACATTCAAAAGACTGAGTAGGAATATTTAGCCAGTCACGAGAGCTGATGACTGGCTAGAAAACTTATCTAGTCATTACTATCTAGCTGCTAATCTTGAAATCTGCTCTACCAGATACATTTTTACTCGGGCAATACTCGATACCAAACCAGTTGAATTCTGTAAGTCGTTAGGAAAGAGAACACAAGTAAATTTACCCTCGTCGGGGATGAAGTGACGATTTCGGAGGACAAGTCCTCCTGATTAATGTTCGCTTAAAATTAGATTTTGTCCTCACGGGCGCTTTATTCCGTCGACGCGCACCTCCTCTGTGTATTCACGCGGAAGCGCCATTCATTGCGGCAACGCTGGGAACGCGGCTACGCTGATATTTGATTAATTTTAACCGCCGTATTAGTCCTTTGGCTACGCCACTGCGTGAGCGCTTACCCCCGTGTAAACGGGGTACAAACTACACGTGTAAGACGATCTCGGAGGTGTGTACGTGTGTGTATGCATGTTTGCGCGAATATACAACGAGCGTGTGGTGGCTTAGCCACCGGCACTCGTCTACGTATATACAACTTACCTCGAGGAGTTTGCCGGCGTTCTTGCTTGCATTTGCCTAACCGCGTTAACGGATCCCGATCCAAATATCAGGCAACGAGCCTCCAGAAACCCTCTGTGGCTCGCTTTCCGCACGCTGGCTCGGGTGCCAAAACCGGCAACCAGCCTTTGTCCCCTGCGAATCCCCGCAAAACAAATCCCGAGTTTCGCGATTCACCATTTAAACAGCGCGCATGCGCTGCCTTTGCAGCAAAGTATTACTGCTAATTACTAAAGGAAATAGCAGTCATTAATCACCGCTCAGTGGTTCAGTGATTATTTGCCAACTTACTATACATATAGTGATTATTTGCCAAATTACTATATGTATATCTTTGTTTTTTTTTTTTTACTATATATGTTACTATACAGGGTGTCCCAAACTATCCTCCGTAATTTTTGTTAAAATATAGAACGGATTGAAAGTAAACATAAAAGTCCCATATTGTTTTTTTGCGATATTCACAATAAATCTCGAGATATTAATTAAAGAATGATCACGCGTGATGATAGATGAGTTATAGTGGCGCTGGTTGCTATTGTATATTTATATATTAGATCAAACTGAACAAAAAAGTTCTCTGACATTTTGCGAATGACCACATAGATTTTTAGATCAAAGAAGATTTGTGTATTATCACGCACAATCGTGTAACAATTTTCTTTCAATAACTAAAAATTTACGTGGTTATTTGAAAAATAATAAAGGGTCTTTTTTGTTCAATTTTATCTAATGTATACTCGCCATCGAAAAGGTTGTCTAGTTTTTTTTTTTGTAAGTTTCGAAACCTATTTGTCTTGTCCAATGAGAGAGTTCTTTTATTGGGAAATAAATTTTCTCATTGGACAAGACAAATACAATGGTTGATCAAATTATTAGAGACACACGCATAAATTAACGATTTCATAAGTTAGTATTGAATACCTGTTTGCTGTCCCTGGCCCAGGAATGGTATCTATATTATGAATATATATTCATGCATGATTCTGCACAATGTCATAAAGCTAAAAAGGTCACAGGATTTTTGAATGAAAAAAAAGTGAATGTTTTTGACTGGCTAGGAAATTTTCTAGACCTCAACCTTCTAGCAGCTATAAAAATGAAAAATATCTAAGAAAATCGTTACAAATAAACAGCGATTAATTGAGCGTCTGATTGATATATGATACAGAAACGAAAAATATTATCCCAGTAAGAACTGTAAGATATTATCCCAGAATGTGCTCTAAATGCTAACACTATATGACCTAAATAACCTGCAGTAATATGACCGACTTGCCAATGCACGAGAATCCGACATTCCTACGACGCTAAGTTAGATCTAACGTTATTAACGCGACTTTGGGCTATTGGAAAGTTATTTTCAAGATTCTGAGTGTGTTACTGAAGGAGTAGAGTAACATTAACGCACATTGTCATCCAAGAGACAATGCAGAGCATAATACGCACACTTCACGTCATTTTCGAAAATACACCTTTGCAAACGCGAAAATTTCTTTAAGAAACATTAAAAAATTATCCTAGGCTTAACTAACTCGGCTGAATAAATTAGCGAAGATTCAAAACACTTCGGTTCGAATCTCGGCTTAATAATTTTGCTGAAGCGCGAAACATTTCGGTTGAATCTCGGCTTAATAATTTATCGGAGTCTCAAAACACGTCGTTTCGAATCTCGGCTTAATGGTTTAGCGGAATCTCAAAACACTCAGGTCCGAATCTCGGCTTAATAATTTAGCGGGAAAACGAGACATTTTGGTTCGAGTCTCGGCTTAATAATTTAATTTGTTGTCTTTAATTTGTCGAAATTTAATTTGTTGTCTTGTCAACAAAAAACGCGTATACATAAGAAAATATCTCCGAAGAGAAAGTATGTCGTATATAATACGACATAACAAGTTATAAAGTTATAAAGTTATAAAGTTACATTAATCAAATAGTATATATAGAGTATACATAGGTTATATGTAAAACATATATACAGCATGAAAGAAGCATATATAACATATTCAAAGCATAAAAATATAATATATTGAAATATATCAGTTTAATGTATTATTAAGAAATAATCCGACGAGAAAGAAGCCTGCCGAGTCGAAATTTCAATTGGCCATTGTTATGCAAGAATGATCAAATTCAAAAAAATTATAAACTTTTATCAGTGGATACTCCATTAACAACTTTTTAATCCAAACAAAAAAATTCAACCCTTATAGGTGCTTGAAATGAACTAAGAAATAGTTTTTTTATTGTTTACCAGTCGCGTATTTTTGCACATTTTACTAAGGATTGAGCTAGTCAGTACTCCTAAAGAAATGGAAATGCTTGACTCGTTGAACTATTGTGAAAATCTCAGAGCTAAATTCTTTGGTTGGATCATTCTTACGTAATTCCAGCGAATTACAAATTCCAGTTCTTACTTTACTTCCCGTCGGACCCAATGCGATTTACGTCTACGAGCATGCAATCTACGTAAAGTGACGCTTTGTGTCTACTATATGAGCGTCTAAATTGAGCGCTCACCATTGCGCATCGTCCCACGGTGTCCAGGGTCCACCAGCCATCCTGTCGCTGCATCTGACACCGCAATGGTCCTCGCATCCCACGTCGCCTGTAATTCACTCCCGACCGCGTATCTAACGGAGGTTTCACGAAAAATCCCGCTTCTTTTAGGGAATACACTCCGAGTTACGAATTGCGTATGAAATATCGCGAACTGCGTCTTCGAGGAAATGTCGGCCTTTCGGATAAACGACGAGTATGTGCGACAAATTCAGCAACGGTCCGATCGAGTTGATACGTATCGCTTTGCGCGACGCGAAACGCGAAACGCGAAGAAAACGGAATTCGCGAGCAAAGGGAACACGCGACGCGAATCGAAGGTCGATCTCGCGAAATCTTTCGACGCGTGGGTGAACTTCTGTGCGAAATTCTCACGTACGACGAATATCCTTAATGTAACGTTTCGATGGTGCAGCATAATAAGCTGCGATACAGCTCTGCAATATTTTTGCGGATAACAACTTCGCAATACCTTTGCGAAGACAATTCCGCAATATTTTTTGCGGATAACAGCTCCGCAATACTTTTGCGAAGACAATTCCGCAATGCTTTTGCGGATAACAACTCCGCAATATTTCTGCGAAGTTCGTTCGCGGCTCTTCCGCAAATACGGTCCGGTGAAATTTGCAAACTTATCAAATTAATAATCGCGAACACGAACGTGAATGAAAAATTAAAAACTATGAAAATTGTGACGATGGAGATAAAGATTATATTCAAAATTCACGCGAAAAAACTGTTATCGCGTGAGACATATGTTCTCGTTCAATGGAACTTGTCGCGGGCCGCGTAAATAAACAAACAACTGCTCGCATGTCTAACTTGTGCACATTGCGTTTTTCGCGAGGGATTAACGCTCGCTAGCATGGTCTCTATTGTATTCCGCGTTAGGAAACTCTAAGTGAAAAATTTAAACCTGAAAATTTTCTGACGATCTTGAAATTAATTTTGCGAGCAGTCTATATAATCATAGTTAGATCGCTTCGCACAGGTGCCACATGATATCGAATTTTACTTAATAACGAAGTACGAACTCTACTTAATGAAATTCAATCGTGATTCAAGTTCACGTGAGAGAGAAAATCGAGAAAATTAACGATTGGCGGAAGATCTATGACGCGAATGATGTGATTGCGTTCTATGGCGCACTGTCTGTGGCGCAATCCTTTTGCTTGTTGGCGCACTGCTCGAGACACTTGAAAGATCGCATTCAATAAAACTAAATAATATTACAAAATTTTGAATGTTCAGAGTGTATACTTAATATTTTAAGCATCTAGTAATAGATAGTGTTGGAGTTTGGTTAATTAAAATTTCCTCCGACAAAAATCGTCGACCAATCAATAATTTAAGTTAATCAATAAATATATGTACATTAGGAGAAAAATACTTGAAAATTTATTTGCTAAATTTATGTGAAATATGCATTATCACTAAAATTATTATTTGAAAAAGCAATCTTTAAATTATTTCGAGCAGTATGATTTTTATTGGACGATACGTACACATACTATAACTACAACAAAGTAAATCGCATTGATAGACATGCACTACATCGAAAGATCTTTTGTCTTTCTATTATCAATATTCTATTATCAATATTCTTGTTTTGACTCACCAAGCCGCCGATCAGGGTAGCCACATTCTGCTTTCGTTTCTGGAACAAAAAAATGTCATTTCGCCGATTAAATTCGTGCATTGATAACAATTTGAGTGAAGAACTTTGAAGAGTTAAAAAAATAAACGCGTTATTTTTCACACTGAAAGAATTTTTTGGAATGCATTTACACTTGGAATATTCCACTTTACTTTTTCTCGACGTTGCAAATAAATCTCTTAATCAGAACAAATCAAAATTTTTCAAGTGGCGATATTACTT
>NW_022639505.1:1149886-1150305 GCF_010583005.1 Odontomachus brunneus | reverse complement strand
GCATAGCTACTAGAGCGCGTCGTTGTCGAACCGCAACATCGTTCACGTTTTGGCGCGCATTTTCGGCACTGCGTCGGTGATTGCGAGGCCATCTTGGATATCGATCTTTTCGTGAGCAACTTTCACTGGCACATCGCGATCGACATCGCTCCGCGTTCTACGCATCTTTTATCTATCAAAAGTGAGCGCGGAAATAAATATCGAGAGTGCCGAAACAGCGACGTGCGATCGTCGGGATTTATCGTGAGTACATTATTAGGAAATAATTTTGATTTTCAACACATACAGCCGGTATTTGTCGCGGCGTCTATTGCACTTCTCATTAACATTGACTTACTTAAGGGGATGCTGAAGCTGAAAACTTTACTGACACTTTTGTGAACACTGATATTTTTCTGTAAAGTTTTCATATTGGTTAT
>NW_022639505.1:1149745-1149876 GCF_010583005.1 Odontomachus brunneus | reverse complement strand
GCGATCGACATCGTTCCGCGTTCTACGCATCTTTTATCTATCGAAAGTGAACCTGGCGCGGAAATAAATATCGGGAATGTCGAAATAGCGATGTGCGATTGCCGAGATGTATCGTGAGTACGTTAGAAACA
>NW_022639505.1:1149486-1149735 GCF_010583005.1 Odontomachus brunneus | reverse complement strand
ATTCTCTCCGCGTGTAATTACGATTTAACGCGATCTTTGATTCGATTCAAGTTATCTCGATTTCGAGTGAAAGAATTATCAATCTTGTCGGATTTCTAATTACAAATGCTAATAAATGAAACTCACCTTCAAGCTAACCCCGCTTGGCACGAGCCAGATCCTCCGGCGCAGCATTCCTCAGGCATCGCATTCCCCATCAGGAGCCGCAGACTGCGTCTGCTCCATTGGATCTCTGTGACAGAAATTTAA
>NW_022639505.1:1141264-1149476 GCF_010583005.1 Odontomachus brunneus | reverse complement strand
GGTCCGTCAGCGAGAGTGAGAGAGGCATAGCTACTAGAGCGCGTCCTTGTCGAACCGCAACATCGTTCACGTTTTGGCGCGCACTTTCTGCACTTCGCGTCGTTGATTGCACGGCTGTCTTGGACATCGATCTTTTCGCAGCCTTCACTGACACATCGCGATCGACATCGTTCCGCGTTCTACGCATCTTTTATCTATCGAAAGTGAGCCTGGCGCGGAAATAAGTATCGGGAATGTCGAAATAGCGATGTGCGATCGTCGAGATGTATCGTGAGTACGTCATTAGAAAGCAACCCCTTGATTTTCGATACACACAGCCGGTGCTTGTCGCGGCGTCTATTACACTTCTCATTAACATCGATTCGCTCAAGTAGTAGTAGAATCCGACAATCGTCGGATTTATTAACGAGAAGTTAGAATCGCGATGATAATCCGAGGAAAAGAGAAAGACAAAACGACGCTAGAGATATGCGCGACGTCAGATCTCGCGCGATTGGTCCGTCAGCGAGAGTGAGAGAGGCATAGCTACTAGAGCGCGTCGTTGTCGAACCGCAACATCGTTCACGTTTTGGCGCGCATTTTCGGCACTGCGTCGGTGATTGCGAGGCCATCTTGGATATCGATCTTTTCGTGAGCAACTTTCACTGGCACATCGCGATCGACATCGCTCCGCGTTCTACGCATCTTTTATCTATCAAAAGTGAGCGCGGAAATAAATATCGAGAGTGCCGAAACAGCGACGTGCGATCGTCGGGATTTATCGTGAGTACATTATTAGGAAATAATTTTGATTTTCAACACATACAGCCGGTATTTGTCGCGGCGTCTATTGCACTTCTCATTAACATTGACTTACTTAAGGGGATGCTGAAGCTGAAAACTTTACTGACACTTTTGTGAACACTGATATTTTTCTGTAAAGTTTTCATATTGGTTATACAGAATTACAAATGCTTTTACGCAATGAAAGTACATACAAAAATAAATAGGAGCATTGCTTGATATGTGACGAAGACGAACAAAAAATTTTTAATGTAAAATCTCAAGCTGTCAGTTAGCTGTCAGTTAGTAATATTTGCCTAATTCAAAAGTTCCGCAGCTTGTACATACCGAAATTGTGGATGTTTCAAGTGGACAAATTTTGAAGAACATTGCTCTACCTTCGCATCCCTGGTAAAAAAATTTATAAAGAACGATAGAATAAAAATAACCATTTTTTATCGTTTTGAATATGGAGTTTGATTCGTGAATTTACAAAATGTGAATAGTATTCTATCATATATTCAATTGAATATAATAAATAGTAATAGAATTTCTATCGTTAGTTTCCTATAGAATACAAAATCGGGTATAACCAGATAAAATACGATAGAATTCATACACAGAAAAAACAATTCTGTTGGTGCAACCGAATTTTCGGTTGCTCAGGGATCAGACAAAAACTCGGCTGTAGAAACAGAAAAATTCCTTTATGAGAATAATACTTCTGTATAGTCAATTGTTCTCAGTTGCCTCAACCGAGTTCTAATATCGTGTAATGTTTAAACGAATATTTTCGGTTGCGACAACAGAAATATTAGTTTTCATAACAGGGTTCGCTTCTGATCACTTAATTTTCAGTTGGTTCTTATTTGGTTGCATGATCTCAACTGAGATTTTTTTTGCGTGTATCTGAATTTGCGAGCGTGAACGATACATCTTAAAGAAAACGATTCAAATTGATAACGCTATCAAATTCCTTTAAGCTTTGTATCTTTCACGCTCGCAAGTTCAGATATGAATCCTATCGTATTTTATCTGGTTATATCCGATTTTGTATTCTATAGAAAACTAACGATAGAAATTCTATCACTATCTATTGTATTCTATGATATACGATAGAATACTATTCATATTTTGTAAATTCATGAACCAAAATCCACATTCAAAACGATAGAAAATGGTTATTTTTATTTAATCGTTCTCTATAAATTTTTTTTTACCAGGGATCTGCATTTGGAAGCTTAAGAATGTCGAAATAGTTTGCAGAAAGATTTCTACACATATATGGTTGGGTTTTTCATTGAATATGGTGAAACAAAGCAACACACATTCATATAAGTTCTGTATATACAAAAAATACGAGAAAGATAGCGTGATTATGTTAGTAACAATCGTCTCTGCATTATCGACATTGTTCCAGTTCGTCATCGACTCCAGCATCCCCTTAAGACACCTAATTATTTTATGTTTAATTGTGTAATTGATCGTGGGTAAGACACATCCATTGACGCTCTCTATTTATTAGTTTTTTTTACCATCAATACGTAGTTAAATTCCATAGCATACAATTTAGGGGAATTTTCCGTTTAAGTCTCTTTCAAGAGGAGTCGTTGGTTCAAAAGATCAGAGGCTGATGAGTCTTGAGTCGTCCTTTATACCTGCAGGCTGCAGATTCAATTTCTTCCTTTATAGTAGAAATTATATATAATACGTATTTTTGTCAAATTTCAACAAATTTATCCATTGAGATGATTCAAATAATCTACGTTAGATCTTTTCTAAAATAACAAAAAGATTGGCGTAATTTCGATTCTGTTTATACAATGCATTTCACACGACAAACGACTCAATTTGGTTTACATTTTCTGTTGCAGATGAGTGGCAAACGGACCAGAAGTTTCAAATGCGCCGTGCACCATCGGGATCGCGAAGTCTGCTCCGAGAACGATTTCCATCTGCTCGTGCATGAGCCGCCTCTGTTTCACAGGTACGATTAGTCTTACGCGTTGTACACTAAATAAAATGTCTGGTAATTATTATTAAATGTATTTAGTTACAGAATTTAAAAATTCTAATAATTAATACCAGATTTGATAATAATAACCAGACATATAATAGATTTTATGTACAAAAGATTTTTAATCACAGTCAAATGGACTAAATTTGGATTTTAGTAATAACAATCAAAGATTTAAGATCTTTTACGAAATATTTGATGACTATTATCGGATATTTGATAAACATTATGAAATCATCTAATTCTATTTGACAAAATATTTGATAATTATTAATATTTATCTTATTAAGGCAACAAAATATTTAGTGACTATCAACTGTATTTATATTAATATATATTATTTATTAATATTCGTCGCCTATCGACTATTGTTAAGTTGTTTTCAATATTTGCTAATAAACATGGCATCGCCACCTCACACAACACATAATATCTAAAAGATGTCTTAAAGATGTCTCTCAGACGTCGAAATATAAGACGTTCCCAAAACATATTTAAGACATATAGTATTCAAGACGTCTTATGTCCCGATTTTAAACATTGCGTTGTGTGGAACGTTTCTTGAAAATACTTTAAATAGTATGAGATGAGATTTTTTTAAATAAAATAAAAAAATTATCTAAAACAATTTTCATTTCGAGTATAAGCTTTAGTAATATTTACCAAATATCTCATTGTTTATTACCAAGATTTGATATAAATTTCCAGAATCTAATTTGATAACCTAAATGTGTAGTTCAAGTAACTGAATCTTGGTTCTGAAAGAACTATACATTTGCTTCATACAACTAAATTATTTTCTAATTATCATCTTGTGTTTGACATTATTTGACTGAATAATTTATTAACAACCACCAAATTTTGTTAATTATTACAAAATCCTTTTTTAGTTTATATAGAAAAAAGCCTTGTAATAGATAACAAATGTAATTATTTGAACATTTCAGTGCAATATTTGGTAATTAGCACAATATTTGCATAATTAGTATATAATGATAATTGCCAACCATCTGGTAATAATTACAAAATGATTAGTAAAATAAATTTTTTATTTAGTTGAACCAATAAAATTGTTTGATTCATGATACCAAATAATTTGGTAATAATTAATTGTCATAGTATTTGGTCAATAATTATCCAATATTTAGTCACATTTCGTATATTTATCACATAATGTGGTAAGTATTATTAAATAATATGGTTTTATTTAACAAACTGTTCGGTAATATATGCTACATAAATTGATAATAATCACCAAGTCTTAGCAATACAAGACTTTGCAACAGATACTACAAGTCTTGCTAAAGTTATTTGTTAATATTTATCAAATTACTTGATTATATTTGCCTGCATGTTTAATTGAAACTATCTCACCAAAACACTGGTATAAGGATTGTTACCAAATTTTTTTTTGGTATACACATTCTCAACACATAGCGAGACGCAACTCTGACGCTTCGTGAGACACGCGTTTTCCATAAAGTACGATTTTTCTTTTGCTTTCTTTCTTTCCTCTTTCTTTCCTCTTTACTTTTTATTCTCCTCTAATATTAATACCTTACTTTGCGGATTAGGCCACGTAGAAGCGCATCCTCTTTCACCTCTTCGCGTGCAAATATTTATTATATACTATTCTATTTTTTTCCACATAGACTCCCGAAACACACGATAAAGCTATCATTGATACTGTTATTATTATCAAGAAACTCTTGATTATCTCGCATCGAGTATAATCCAACATACATTTTCACGATGAACTCTACTACGTATCTTCTATAGGAAAAAGAAATGAATAATAATTCACAATAACGTCATTTTGTCTACATCATTGCAGTCGAAATAATCACTCTTCGTTTAGACGTCCGCGCATCTTTTAATTAAATTGGCTTACTTAAAATTATAACGATTTCTCTTTTCAAAAGCATATTTGTTCCTGTAGAAGATATATAGTAGAGTTCATCGTGAAAATATGTAATGATAATAATCATTACATTTATTCTTTCATCCATGTGGAATTTCACCATACCACATGTGGAAGGCATAATTGTATAAATTGCTTATGTATATTGTATATATACAAATTTTCTCGATTCATCGATCTACTTGGTAAAGAGTTGTGAAAATATCAATTAAATTTCTGTCAATTTAATAACTTATTTAAACAAATACGTCTCAATTCAACTAATTGACAATTGATTTGAGAAAACAAATTAAGGAATATTTAACTGACTGAATTAATTTCAACGAATTAAACAGAATCTTTAATTAAATTTGCTTATTTCAATTATTAATCGAATCTTGTATTTTAGTTGACTTTTAGTTGAATTTGTTGAAATCAGTCGAACAATTTTCGATTGAATTTGTTCAAATTGTCAATTAAATAACCTCCAATTGAATTAGCTCATATTAATGGTCAACTAAACACGATAATGAATTTAAAAATTAATTAATTATTCCCAACTTTGATTTAACTCTCCTAATACTTTTAGACGTTGCCTGATGCTTTCTTTTGTAAAGAGTAAGTGTATTAATTGTTTTAATCAAAATTATTGCTTGACAGGTTACTTTCTATTCATTGTATATTAGAGGGTTTTTAATCTCGCCAAAATGTAAATAAAATAAAACTTTTATGCGGGACATTATTTTAGATTCCTCGAGAATTCTTGTACTTATCGACCTTACGATATAAACCGTCGGATTCCCGATGTTCTCGAAGCGACAGATCCACTGTGCCGAATATGTCCTGAAAATTCTGAAAGAAAACTTGATCACGCGAATTAAAATTCCATCACGGGAACGTTCTTCGAAGCCACCGCGTATACTTTGAGTTAAGATAGCATGGTGAGTAGAAATGGGGATAAACCGATTCTCGTGGCGCGACGTCGAAAAGTGAGAAAGAGGAAAAGGAGCATGACGAGGGAAAGTGGATAAAACGAAGGCACGAGTAGCGAAAAGTCTTGCATTTTATTATTCCGGCGGAATATCCGACGTGAGCGACGACGACGGCGTCGACGACAGCAGCGCGGACGAGGACCGTTCTTACAGTATTTCTGCTGTGCATTTTATGCCGCGCATCGTTACCCATGCGAGAGAGAACCCCGAGGAGGTACCAACGTACCACGTACATTGTACGAACTACGAAACATCAACATCTTCCTGCTTCCTATGACCTGTCGCCGCTACGATGCTCGTCCCGTGCTCTTTTCACCTCATGCCTTTCTTACACTCGTGTTTCATGTGTGTGTCCTCCCATGAAATTATAAATGCAACGATATCTCACGCTGTTTATCGATATACACTTCGTTCTGGCAACTCTGGCAGAAGTGCTTCACGAAAACGCGATATTTTGATTTACATAGTTAGTTTAACTTTCCGAGAGAGTTCTCGAGGGAAACCTCCATGAAATATAAAGGAAAGGGCGAACTAGTAAGTAAGTAAGAAAGGGAGAGAGAGGGAGAAAAAGAGAGAGAGAGAGAGAGAGAGAGAGAGAGAGAGAGAGAGAGAGAGAGAGAGAGAGAGAAGAGTGAAAAGATCGCTGCAAATCCAAATATATAATTTTGATACACTTGCATGTTAAAATCATATAATCACTTTTCATACAGTTTCATATACTTGAGTTACTTTTTCTACACATTTTATATATATTATTTTACATTTAAAATACGTAATTATTATACATCAGGAATAGGTTATTTATTGGTTATAATTACTGAAAGTAATTCTTTATTAAGTTATTTGTACAATAATATTGGATATGTAATCTCTTAACAATTTTTATTTCTAATATATTTACTTCTTAATTTTTATTTCTATTATATATTTATTATTTTTATTCCTATATATATATATATATATATATTTATAGTATAGTCTTTTGTATTGTATATGTGATGTGATATAATACGTACATAAATATGTACTATTAATTAACTACAGACATATTAAATACGGACATATTAAATACGTATATAAATATGTACTATTAATTAACTACGGACATTTTATGGGTGGAACATATCTCTTACAAATATTTATTTTTATAATAAATAATGATAAACTTATCGAATTATATATGTCAGTCCACACATTATTTGTATAATTATTATATATAAAATTCCTTATAAATTAAGGAAGAAATTTTGTTTCTATCAAACTTCTGCCAAGAAATGCTAGAAGTTTTCTCCTTAAACTAATACAATTTTCTCATTACATGTAAAACTTACGTGTGGGAAGAGTTAAATTTATAAAGTTGTTTCATATGTGTACCTTTTACACATTTCTCTCTCCCTCTCTCAATTACTTCCATCCTTCCCTCATTTTTACACGCTTAGTACTGTATATCATACTACGCGCGGCGGAACGTGTTAAATTACACCTTTAAATGTGCAAATTTATCTTTGTATGCGATACAATATGTAGTTTTTACGCGGGGAACCAAATTACACACACAGATGTGTAATGTTGCAAACATAAGCGCGTATTTACTGCATACTTGGAATTGCAGTGATGGGAGAGAAGAGAGCGAGAGAGCGAGAGAGGGAACGCGGACTAATTACGAATGATTGTTGAATCGTATGGACTATCGCGCACGGATTACGGATGTCGAGGGCTGTCCTTCGCGAATTATTGTCACAATCGGCGACAGTAAATATCGTGCGTCGTTAATCATACATTTAACGATTCCAACGTTCGTCGATATAACTTACGGAATAATAGTCGGCGCGCGACGGGTGTAATGACGCGATTTATCGACGTCACCGACGCACCGTTCCCGCCGTAATTCGCGAGCGTACGTGACGAAACATTCGGCTGGCAATTTAAATGAGGAGACGTCCTCACGCGCTATCTGTCTGTCTATCTGCAGCGCCATTTATAATAACACCGCGTCGCGCACGCGCCGATGTCGCTCGCCTCGCACGATCTCGATCTCGCCCGCTCCACCATCACCATCCGTGGATATCAATTACTTTCCTTCTACACATTTTATTTATGTTATTTTACATTTAAAATACGTAATTATTATACGTCAAGAATAGGTTATGAAAGTAAATATTTGTAATTATTATACGTCAAGAATAGGTTATGAAAGTAAATATTTGTAGGAGACATGTTCCATTCATAAAATTTAATACGTTCGTGGTTAATTAATTATATATATTTATACACGCATTATACCACGTCACATATAGAATACAAAAGACTATATATTAGAAATAAAAATTTTTACGAAGTTGTATATTCAATATTATTAATAATATTATAATTATATGGATAATAATATTAATAATAATATGAATATATAATATTATTATATTATATTATAATAATGTAATATCAACTACAAAGAATTACTTTCAGTAATTATAATCAATATATATATATATATATATATATATATATATATATATATATATATATATATATATATATATA
>NW_022639505.1:1129388-1140315 GCF_010583005.1 Odontomachus brunneus | reverse complement strand
CCAGTCATCGAGCCATTTTCGTACATTTTCGTAAGAAGTGAAGCGCTGCTTAGCAAGTGCGTGTCCCATCGATGCAAATAAATAGTAATCGGACGGAGCCAAGTCTGGTGAGTAAGCCGCATGCGAAAGTATTTCCCAACTAAACGCCTCAATCGTTTCCTTGACCAGTTTTGCTGTGTGTGATAGTGCATTATCATGAAGCAAAATCACTTTGTGTTGCCTTTTTTATATTCCGGTCGTTTTTCACGCAAAGCTTGATTTAAATCGATCATTTGTTGTCGGTAGCATTCAGTATTAACGGTTTGGCCAGGTTTTAGCAGCTCATAATAGATCACACCCTTCTGATCCCACCAAATACAGAGCATTGTCTTCCGTCCATAGCGGTTTGGCCTTGCAGTCGATGTCGATGGTTCGCCTGGAGTTACCCATGATCTTTCACAATTCAATGGAGAAATGACTTTCTTTTGTATCTGGCGAGCAGCATTTCGCAAGTGGTTTTTCGGTTTTCCTGCTGTCTTTCATTCAGTTCATGTAGAACTTATTTTCCCATTTTCTGGATCCTTCCCATGGCTTTCAAACGTATGGAGACGGCTTCTCATGTCACATTTAATTGATCCGCGAGTTGTTGTTGCGTTTGAGTGTCATCCTCATCCAACAATGCTTGCAATTCGCTGTCTTCAAACTTTTTCGGTAGTCTTCCACGTTCTTCATTTCTCACGTCAAAATCGCCACTTTTGAATTTTTTAAACCACTCAAAGCACTGTGATTTACCAAGAGCATGCTCACCGTAAGCTTCGACAAGCATTCGATGCGATTCTGCAGTAGTTTTCTTCAAATGATAACAGAAAATCAATGCTGTCCGCAAATCGTAGTTTCCAGGCACAAAATTCGTTCAAAACATGTTCAACGCTATTACAAACTATCCTGTTGTATGAAACTTGTATTGTTATGAGTTGAAAATCTTTGTCAACAAGGAAATGGCGCCAATGACGCGGTTTGACGGTAACTACATTGGCAGCTAGGGCCATCTATGGGCAAATTCCGGTTTCATATTTACAGACATGGTATATTGGTTATAATTACTGAAAGTAATTCCTTATTAAGTTATTTCTATAATAATATTGGATACATAACTTCGTAACAATTTTTATTTCTAATATATAATAGTCTTTTGTGTTCTATATGTGATGTGGGATAAAACGTGTATAAATATGTACCATTAATTAACCACTAATTAATAGTATTATAATATTATACTTAATATAATATTATAATTAATATTATAATTAGTATTATATTATATTAATATTATAATTAATATTATAATTAGTATAAACAATATAATTAATAGTATAATTATGTACCATTAATTAACCATTAATTAACCACAAACGTATTAAATTTTATGGATGGAACATGTCTCTCACAAACATTTATTTTTACAATAAATAATGATAAACTTATTAAATTATGTGTCAGTTCACACATTATTTGTATAATTATTATCTATAAAATTCGATATTCTTTAATTATAGAGAACATTAGAAAGAAGATATTATAGCTTAAGGAAGAAATGTGTTGCAATTTTTTTTCTCGTGGAGCGACTCGCGATAAGACGAATAGGCTTGACTATGTATCGGGCATCGAGTTCGCGTCGAGTCTTTCGAGCGTAGTCGATTTGACTTGTTCCTGACTGCTATTCATAAATAATTCATCGTATCGCCGGCACGAAAGAAAAGACTAAAATGGCGTTCGGCGGAGGGAGCGAGACAGAAATGGTGAGAGGGACGAGAGGCGGGGAGAAAGACAGCGCGAGATAGGCCGTGCGAGGTAGACTTGGAGATAAAAACAGGGGTGGTTCTATATGGAAACTAATGGAACTTAAGTTTCAAATCCTCTCGAGGGTTAGCAACATTCTAAGCGGAATGATTTTGTTAGAAAGTACTTGTAGCTTCCTTTGGGACGTGTACACAGCAAGATGGAATATATATATGTGTGAAAAATGACGACACGTTACCTCTCCTCGTTTGGTTATGCTCCCCATTAGGGGAAAACCTAAATTATTAGCTTTATTCACCCTCCTCTTCCCCACAACTTATCATTCACTTTTGAATAAAGAAATGAGAGAGAAGGAAAGGAGGCTAAAAAAGAATATAAAGCACCAAATAGAAGATAGGGGAACATTCTACGGGGAGAAGGATGGAGCAGAAAGGGTGAGAATGAGAGAGTGAGGGAGAATACGAAGAAGTACTCCCTTCGCGAGCGGCGCGAAATCTGGGCGCCGCGTTGCGCCGTGTCGCGGAGAGAAATTCCTGTGCACACAAGATAAGAAGAAGCGGCAACCTGCACAGACACGGGACTCTTTGCAAATAAAATATCGTCTCGTGTCAAGCGCGCGAGGGTGTCGCCCTCCAACTCGAGGGGTGTCTGGGGGCGGGAGAGCGCATCGCGTTACGACGGAAATATGACGAGACGATATTCTGAGCAGGTACCGGGCGCATGCTTGGAATTCGGTGTGAGTACGGCCCTTAAGTCTTGAGCGCGTCACCCCCGCCTCGAACCCTTTTTGTCGCCGCCGACCGCTTCCGTGATCGCGCCTCTCTCTCTCTCTCTCTCTCTCCCTCTCTCTTCGCCCATTGTTCCATCTCTTTCTGGTTCGTATTCCGTCACGTTAACACAACGATGGGTATGTAAACTCTACCGCGACTCATGGAAAGGTGAGAGTCCTCTGCTCGCACCCCCCGGGAGCTCTCATCCCCAACACACCTGGAAAACCGAGCCCGTACGTAGACGGCGGTTTATGGCGAGCGATACTCTTGCAGAAGAGCCGCATTGGTTACGAGATGGTGGTGATGGTGATGCTAGTGGCGTTGGTGGCGGCGGTTATGGCGATGGTGGTGGCGGTGGTACGAGAAGGATGTCGAGATCCTTGAGATTTCCCCCTTTCATAAATCGCAACGAACCCGGGCAGGCTGAGAGCGCGTCGACTTAATGTTTAATTCTTAAACCGCGCGCTGCGCTATGCAAACTGTCGACAACAGTCCCGACAGAGCTCAGTAGCGAAATTTCCACGGGAAATGTCAAAGAGAAAATCCGATTTGAAGGTCTTTTAGCTCTGAGACACGTCTAAATTATGGTTATTTTTAGATTAAGCAAATGTGAAGAAATGACCTTCGTATTAGCCGCTAGCGAGATATAATGCGATGGGAAAGGTCTAGTTGGATTAAAGGTCATGTTGGCCATATGCTTTGTTTATATATTTATTGTACGAAGAACAGTAGAAACGAAATCGGAAAATGTTGCGTTTTATCATCAATATTTTCCCCCGACTTTCGCTAAAATTGGAATAATACTGCAGTTAAAAATGAGGAAAAACTGATGGAGGAACTAATAAGTACATTGTTAAGAGCCTCGATACTTATATCATTACAATATTTACATATATTTACATATTGACGGGATTAGAAATTTGATATATAATACAATGAATAGAACGAAAGTAATCTATCAAGTAATAATTTTGATTAAAGCAATTAATAAATCTACTCGTTGCAAAAAACAGTAGCCTATCAGGCAACGTCTAACAGCATCAGGAAAATTATCAAATTGAAGTTACGAATAATTAATAAATTTTTAAATTAATTGTCGTGTTTAATGGACGATTAATATAAACCAATATAATTGGAAACTGTTTAATTGACAATTTATTTCAACAAATTCAATCGAGGACTTGAATAATGATTGATTTCGACAAATTCAATTAAAGACCGTTCAATTGATGATCGATTTTAGCGAGTAGAACCAAAGATCTTTCAATTAACAATTGAATTTATCAAATTTAATTAAAGTCCGTTTAATTGATAATTGATATGAACAAATTCGGTCGGTTCGGTGAAAGACTCTTCAATGATATTGGTATAATCAATGCCCTGAGAGAAATTATTCGATAAAAAATTAATAAACGAATATTGCCGATCAGGATATCCGACTAGATTTTATCAGATATTTCCAATCATAATGGTATTTCATCAAATAAACCGATCAGAAAATTATTAACAGATATTTCTCATCGGATGTTTTCTGATCGGATACGAAAATTTATTAGTATTTTGATCGGAAATATCCGTTTGTTAGTTTTTTATCGAATAATTTCTCTCAGTATGCTGCTCTCAATGCAGGTCCTATTGAGCGCTTTTCAATCATTGGCATCTTCCACGATTCCATGATGCTCCATATACAAATATTATCCATAAAACCAATTGTAACCATGAATAATCGAACGCTCTCCGATTGAATTTGTTCATATCAATTATCAATTAAATGGTCTTTAATTAAATTTCCTCTAAGATCAATCGTCAATTAAACAGCCTCAAGTTTTCTAAGTTCAATTTTTAAATGATCTTTGATTCCCTTTGATCATATCAATCGTCTATTTAACTGTCTTTAATTGAATTCGTTAAAATCAAAACATTAAACATTTTTTAATTGAGTTTACTCGAATTAATTATTTAATTTGAAACATATTTGTTCGAATCAATTATTAAAGTGAGAAAAATTGAAAATATTGTATAATATATAAATATTTTACAATAATTTTATAATTTTATAATTGTATTTTACAATTCTGAATCGAGCATATAGGCAAGTTGGCCTTACGTTAATGTAAATAAAAAACAGTTATTATAATTTGGTTATCAAAATATGTTTTTATACGTTTCTTTAGATGCTTTTTCCAAAACAAATGATACGACAATAGCATATTAAAATATATTTAATATTAATGTTAATATATAATATTAATGTTAAATAAAAACTATACATGTTTTATTTGTGATCTTCTTATCTTAGCTAACTTGACCCGATATCAGAGCAAGATAGCCACATTGCATTATTACAGAACAAAATATATGGTTTACATCTAAAGGAAATTTTTCCTTTTAATGTAGTATTAATGTAGTATTAATTTAAGTAATAGTTTGTTCAGACTACCTATAAGAAACATCTTAGAAATATTTTAAGAATATTTTTATTTATTCTGATACACATTAGACTTGAAACAGTCCTCAGATTGTTTATTTCGTTCTTGGAATATTCTGGATTTTATTTTATTGAAATACACTGAAAATGTTTTGGTTTGATTTAAAATCCATTAATATTATGTTCTTTTACGAAAACATTGTAAGTTTATAGGCGATTATACTAAGAGAGAGAAGATGGTTCTATATAATACGAATTATTACAAATTATTACTAGAATTAATACCATCTTTATCTAAGACAAATTTTCCACAGTAGATAATTAATGCAACATTGTATTGTAGTATGTACATTGTAACATTGCAATATTGCTGCAATACAATTACAAATTTATACTACATGAGATAATTTTTCTAAATGTTAATTAAATCATTCTACTTATAAAAATACTGAAAAGAACGAAAATTATCGAAAAGTGAATATATCTTTCGAGACATTTTATATTTTATCCTGATATTTTTCAGTATAAGATACAGAATTTTTCATAATGTATTTGCCTTTTTCTTATCTTACAAGTTTTATATGTATAATAACGAAGAATCGATAGCTGTGAAGGGAAACAGAAAAAATTAAATCAGTTTCATTATACTTTAGAGATGCATTGATGCACTATTGTGTAAAGATTAATTAATTCTTGCTATTCTAGAGTTCTCCATATCCATTTAAAAATAAGAATATTTCAAGAAAGTTCTCAAAAAAATAAATGTGTCAAGCAGAGTTTCCAGGATAAATTTCAAACAGTTTTCGAATAGTTTTCTATGAGGATATAAATAGATCAATTTCAAAATTAAAATAAGGAAGATTCTCAGAATATCTTATCAGAGTTAATGACAAAAATACGTTCTCAAAACAATTTGAAGACTATTTTTGAAGATATATGTAAGACGAACTACATGTGCCAGAATGTTTTTTTCTTTTTTTCAGAACATTCTCCCAATATGTTCTGACAATAAACGCATGTCTTCTAGAACACTTTTCAAATATTTGATTCCTGACTGAGAAGATTGCTGATGACACAAAAACATAGGGAAAGGTCTCTATCATGTCTGTATAATTAAGAACAATGATTAGTTAAAATTGCAAAATTGTAATTCGAAATTCTGAAAAGAGTGTAGCGATTGTTTGTTTCTCTTAAACGCATACGTTGTTACTTAACCCAATCTCACATACAGCTGGAAGTAGGTTCCACGTTAAAGACCGAAACGTAAATCCTAGAGAAAGAGAGGGAGAGAGAGAGAGAGAGAGAGAGAGAGAGAGAGAGAGAGAGAGACGCTGCGCGAGCCCTTTTCCGTAATATCCTCGTTAAAGCCGGCGAATCGCGCGAGTGGCGGAAGCAAGGCGAAAACCGCATACAGTGGAGAGCGGTGCGAGTGGGTAGCTCTCGTCTGGCATTTCCGGCGGAGCGATACACCGATTTCCGCTCTGGCGAAATTTCCGTTCGCCGTCATCGTGAAAAGAAGAGATGGAACGCGACGTTTCGCTTCGCGCGATTCTCCCCCTCCCATCCCTCTTCCTCTCACTCTCACTCTCTCCCCCTCCCTCGCAACTCCCTCTTCCTCCTACTCTCTTTCTCCCTTTCCCGTTTTCTTTTTCTCTCTCTTCCTCTCTCTCTCCCTCTCGCTCTCACTTGCAGCGATCGTTCCCGTTTAACAGACTCGGAGCGCACATTTTGCGAGGCGGACCGGCACGGTTACAAAAGAACCACGGTTACACACGCGGAAACACTCGCCGCGCGCGTTTTCCACTCAGCCACGGCCCTTTGTCGACCCTCGTCCGTCGCGCTTCCATTTTTCACTCTCGCGAGCGTCGTCAACCAGCCGTTATGCGCTCATTCGCGCTTCTCGCCGACGACGCGCGGACGACGGACTTCTGCTCTCGCGGAAAACCACTTCGCTTCCACCTCCCATCGTATGTACACACACGAACAAACAAACGCATATACAGAAAAAGAGAGAAAGAGACACGCGCTCCCGCATGAGCTCGTAACCGCTTGTAATGAACTAGCGCGCGCGGCGCGCAATTATTTCGCGCTTTTAAAGCGCTTTCCGCGGCTGTCGGAAAGGGCGAGAGCATTCCCGTCGAAGTCTCAGCGCCCGCGACTTCGACGACGACGAGGACTCGCGCCGCGTGTACAAAAGCGGCGGTCCAATGATTAAAACTTGGGCCGTAAATTATTCGCGGCCGCGAGAGTCGTTGGCGAGTAATTAAGGAAAGTCGTCCGACGTGCTCGTGGCGCATTTCGGACTTGCGAGCAAATTCGAAGAATCGTTGGCATTTTAAAAGTTTCCTCGATCGAGGATATACGGACGAGAGTGCTCGATATAAAAGAGCTTTTTTGTGTTAGTGCATTCCCATGTCAACCTCGAGATTATGTGTGTGTGTGTGTGTGTGTGTGTGCGAACTCCGTGCTTTTTAATTAAAAGTTGTTTTGATATTTCACATTTTGCGAAATATATAATATTGCACACGGGGAAAATGTTGTAATAAAAATTACAGCAAATTTTTTTTGCAACCTCGCACCATAAAAAGAAATTATGGGACTAGAATTACCATATATATATTTATTTAAAAATGTTGTGCATGTTTGACTTTTTATTACAATCTTGTAATTATTTGAATATTTTTTATATTTTGCATTTTAAGTGCATCGTCAAGCTTATTATCTTTCTCTCTCTCTCTCTCTCTTTCTTTCTCTCTCTCTATAAATATATATATATATATATATATATATATATATATATATATATATATATATCTATTTATTTGAGTATATAAACAAGTTGTGCACGTATGAAAGCGTCATAAAAGTTTACTTAAATGACCATTTCGCTCAAGAAAATTGTAATAAATATTGTAATAAAAGTTATATATATATATATATATATATATAAATTTATACTACAGCCGGATTGAAGTTTAAAACGGAAATTAAGAAAAGCCTAGACAGTTTTTCTCTATGTCTATCAAAGTTCTATAAAAACAGGTTTATTTAGGTCCTACATAAAGATGTAATGCTCTTATCAATTAGCTTTTAAACTTTCGAATCTGATTAAATATTATCTAGGTGAGCCTAACTAGACGCTGACTAAAATGACGAATTGAGGTTTTATTTTGATATATTTATTTAAATATATTAAATTAATTTTTGTTTATTACAATCTTTTCCATAACTTTTATTGTTATTTACATTATAATATTTATTACAATTCCTTTTATTATACAATTTCTCTTACAACTTTTATTACAATATTTATTATAATTTTTCTATTATATAAATAAATAAATTAGTCAGAGAAGAAAAGTAAGAAGAATTCATATTTTTTATTCAAAATCACAGAAAATTCAGCAATATTAAGATTCATATACATTTATTTTAATTATCTAAAATATAATAATATACTCATAAACATATTTACTTTATAATCATTTGTTATTCTGTGCAATCAGTGCGACGTACACTTTGTAGAAAACAATTATTTCGTCGATAAAATTTTCAAATATGTGTTATTTGCTTATAAAGATGTCCCAAAAGTATTTTCAAAACATTAAAAGAAAGATTATAGCTAAAAAACATAGGATATATTTTTATGTCTTTAAAGCATCTTTTAAAAATTTATGTTGTCTGGATCGATGTCTCGTCGAGACATATTGCCACTTTTATTTCCGTCAAAATTGATTATCATGAAAGCCAAAATAAGAGTATTTCACGAGAGCATGAAATAAATAGTCCGAACATTCGATGTGCTTCTAAAATCATCAAGAGTGTGGAAACTGTTGCGCAAGCAAGTTGTGCACGTTATGAAAGCGTCATAAAAGTTTACTTAAATGACCATTTCGCTCAAGAAAATTTCTGTAACAAGACAATTATTGCGGCCCGCCGTGAAAATCGACAGATCGATTCCCGTGACGAGTTCGCGCAGTTAGCCGACGATTTCTCGGAACGCGTCCGACATCCAGCAGTAGGCGACATTCATTCTTAATGGACGGCGTGAATGACGGCCCTTTGAGGAAAATATTTGTCGTTTTTCGAGTATATCGAAACGCCATTCAGCTCTCCCGTCTGCCACCGTCCGCGACCCTACAGAAGCGCTCCAATTTTTTCTCGCTTACCTACCGTGCGATTCAAAGGCGCTCTGCAACAACAACGATGACGACGACGAGGAAACGCGCCGTCGTCGTCGTCGTCATCGTCGTCGACGACAACGAAGCCGACTTTGTCGCTGCTCATCCGCATTGTTGGAGGACCGTCGCTCATTCATTGTCGTCCTTCAAAGGTCCGCAGCCCCGCGTCGAAAATCGCCCGGAACGGCAAAGAGAAGCCGGCAAATTGGAGGCAGGGTAACGTGCACGCTCTGGCCTCCTGCTGCAAGAGTTACGCGGACATTTTTTCGATATTCGCCGTCCTAGTTGGCCAGCGGCATGTAATGAGGTGATGCCGACGCACAAAGGATTTAAGGAACTGTGGCGATACACATTACCGAGCTCGCAGGCATGAATGAGATGAAAGGTGCGGATAAAAGGCCAGGTCGGTGACCCGCTACTTACTTGCGCAGCCTGCGAATAAAATCTGCACAAACCCGACAAATTTTTAACCGACCCGTAGCCAAATGTAAGATTCGCGCGCGCTCGGATGAACCGTTACGGTTTAAAGCCCTTCTTCCCTCGCCGTGGCCATCATGATTTATGTCAGACTGCGAGAAAAACATCTAAAAAATAAATAAGCTTTCGGTGGATCATAATAACATGTTTACTTACATTTTTTAATACACAACTTCTGCGTTATAATAAATTTTTCTGTTGAGAAAAAATATATTTTCTTAAAACCATGATTTCCCATGAAAGCAATTATTTATTTCATTTAAAGTAAAATAATTTAGATGTAAATAAATATATAATTATTATCCCCGTCGAATAAGTATTTTCTTTATTTCTTAATAATTTTTTTCTCTCAATGTGCAGAAGAGAGAGCAGAAAAATATATGTCTCAAATTCTCAAATGTGAAAGATATTAAAATAAAAAGATACCTTCACAATAAATGACATTTGTGTGATCGATTGGGCAGATTTGGAAATAAATAACAAAATTAACGTGATAAAATCATGACAAGAAATAGATTAAAAAGTTATATTGAAGATCCGGCTAATTTTACGTTTATTTATTTACTGATGTTACTGTAAAAGGGAAATTTACGAGATATTTTACAAATATGCTCAGTCAAGAGTTATTTTATGAACATATTCTTTTATTTCAACGTATTTCGCAAGAATTTTTGATGTATATTTCCTCGCTTCTGACGTCATGAAGCAAGGTGACCGCAGTGAAGGGCCACCGTAAACGAGGACCACCAGAGCAGACGTTTATCCTATTGTTCGAATTCGGATAAAGACTTGTATAAACTGATTAGAGACAGACGAACACTAATACTTCAATAAGAGAAGATTAACGTAAAATGGTTATATGCAATCGCAGTCTCCCGCCTTTACGTCTATTGTCCTGATCAGCTATCTTCGATCCTTTTTGACCGATCTTTACTCAAGATTGATCTCGGCTCTTTTGATCCCTTTAAGCATACGCTTTAAAAGCTCTCACTAGCAGCCCGCATTTACTAACAGAGTAATAGAGGAAGATTTTGCCGAAATGTCCAAGTGTCATTTATTGCTATTGCCCGGGAATTACATGAATTATATTTTAGCGTGAAATTTCACGAATACATTGAGAGAAAAATATCTAAATAATAGTAAATATTTATTTGATGGAAATATTATATATATATAACTAATAAATATATATAACTAATAAATAATTACTGCAAAAAAAAAAATATATATATATATTTTATATATATTTAATATATATATATATATATATATATATATATATATATATATTA
>NW_022639505.1:1092306-1128454 GCF_010583005.1 Odontomachus brunneus | reverse complement strand
TATAATAAATATATATATATATATATATATTTATATATTAAACATATATATATATATATATTTTATATATATTATTTATATATATAATATATAAATAATTACTTTCATGCAAAAAATAAAGTTTTCCTAAGGTTTTAAGGAAATGTATATTTTCTTATTTGAAATATATTAGTATATGTGTACACACACATGCGTGTGTGTACACATATACTAATACAAAATATTTTTTAAATAAGAGAATAAATATTTCTTTAAAACCTTAGGAAAACTTTATTTTTTGCATAAAAGTAATTATTTATTCTACTTAAACCATAAAATTTAGATTTAAGTAAATATGCTGTTAGTACCCACCGAAAATAAATATTTACTAGTTTTTAGATATCTTTTCTCTCAGTCTCTTAAAGTGAATTGGTGAAAGTGCTCCTGATTGAATGAATAAAAGGAGTACTTCAACTATAATCAGTTCTACTCACCGATTTTCGATAGAAACACACTTACTTTATATATCCACCTACATATCATTGATCTTAACACCAGATTTATGGGACAATTTGACGATCAATTTGATATCCGGAGAAATAGGTATACGATATAGAGAATTTCAAAAGTAGAAGTCAGGAGTAAATGAATAATTTGGATATATATTCGTATCATTCCACTAATAAAAGTCAACAAAAATTGCTAGAAAATAATAATAATAGTTTCTATAATTTTGCTCGTGAAACCTGTTAAATTGACGGGTCCTGTAAATTTAACGGAAAAAAAGTAATTTTGCTCTTTTAGCAAAATCGTCATTGCTACTGCATATTCGTAGTGACAACAAAAAAATTTAGTTGACGTAACTAATTTTACAAATTATTCGTTATCAAAGCAGCAGTTTCGTTGCCAGGATAAAAAAATTTGTTGAGTGTATTTGTCCTAAGAATCACGTTAATGTGCTATCGATGCAAAATAATGTATCTTTAGCAAATTTATTTGCTATCGGAGCAAAACTGCAACTGCTTATATAAATTCATTATGTCTTACAACAAAATAATTTGTAGATCCAGCAAATAGTGATTATTACTTTTAGCAAATCTTTTTGCTGTCCATAATGAAAAGATTTTGCTAGACTAGCAGAAAATTTGTTGGGCCAGCAAATTATTTTTCTCCGTGTAGTGTGAATTAATTTTACCGAAAATCTGTAATGAAAATCTATAATATTAGACGTTGTATCAAATTTAAATTTACATCTGTGTTTGCAAACTGCATAAGTAATAGGAACAGTTGCTATTATTAACAAATCCTTTCAGCGAAATTGTACAGATTGCAGTGTTACTTTTATTATTATTATTCCATTTGTTTGAAAATAATTTTATTATTATTTTTAATATTATGCAGTACTCTATTATTATTCAGACATTATTAATTATTAGATAACATTAATGTATTATCGCGAGTGACCACGCGTCAATCTTCTTTAATTAATAATTAAAAATCTACAAAGTTATTAGGAAAATGGTGTAGAATTTTTTTGTTCAGTTCGACCTAACGTACAAGCACATGGCGGTAAACATTGTCATTATAGCTTATTTGCCATATTTCGCGTGATTATTTAAATCTTCTTTAATTAATATCTCAATAATTATTGCGAATATCGCAAAACAGTATAGGACTTTTATGTTCACCTCAATCTGTATTCCACAAGAGCTTCGAAGATTGTTCTGGGACACCTTGTATATATACTGTAAGAGAGATAAAACAGGGTGATGCGATTGTTACGTTGCTATTACTTATTGCTCGATTCGTGAACGGATCAGCGATCCAATTAAATTTATATCCTTAATTCTCCGCTGGTTCGTCGGCTACAGACTCACCTACACTCTCACAATGATTGTAACGAGCGAATGTTCCCATTTGTAGATCCAGAGATAGCCGTTAATTTTCATTCTCAAACGAAAAGGGAATGCCTACCAATCTTACGCGAACGGCGAAGCGCAAATTTTAAGATATTCCGGTCGCATTGCACAAGGTTCGCGCGGTGATTGGCACGCTCGTTTATTATCAACTCGCCGAGATGAGTTCCATTCGAAATCACACCGCCAACATAGAAATGAATTGCATTCTTACATGTTAATTTTCACGAAACTTTACATTGACGAAGAGATAACGATTAAATTGGGAAGATTGCGCATTTAGCACTGTCAATTACTTTAATTTCATTAGATTTTACTTGCGTGTTACTTTAATTTTAACTTTAAAGTCATCAGACGCTAAACACGAGATAAATAAGTTGGATCAATTATATAATCGCTTCACTAAATTTTGAGTTCATTTCACACAGAAAAGGGGATGAAAAACGCTAAAATTGAATAAAAAGATTTGTCGTAAATTAACGTGACATGCAATTCATCTTTTTAACCTATTTCTTCGCCTATTTCTATTCAGATTAATTTACAATAAATTATTGATTGTTAGAGCAAAAGGGGAGTACACGAAGTATCTTACAAATTTGTTTAAGTAACAGTGCAAGTGTTACTTTATGGATATATATTTTTATTTCGACGTATTTCGGAAGAATTTTTAGCACGCGTTTTCTCGCTTTTGACGTCATTAAAAAGAGATAGACAATGCGAGGGGCCAGGAGCCTTAAGGGGATGCTTAAGCTGAAAACATTACCGACGGAACACTGACATTTTTCTGCAAAGTTTACGTTGTATTGGTTATACAGAATTACAAATGCTTTTATGTAATGAAAGTACGTGCAAAAATAAATAGGAGCATTGCTCGATATGTGACGAAAACGAACAAAAAATTTTTAATGTAAAACCTCAAACTGTCAGTTAGCGTAATACTTATTTAATAAAAAAATTCTGTATCTTGTATATACTGAAAGTGTGGATGCTCCAAAAATTTTAAAGAACATTGCTCTACCTTTGCGTTTGCATTTGGAAGCTTAAAAATATCGAATAATCCAAAAATTCTGCATCTTGTATATACTGAAAGTGTGGATGCTCCAAACAGAAAAATTTTGAAAAATATTGCTCTACCTTTGCATTTGCATTTGGAAGCTTAAAAATATCGAATAATCCAAAAATTATGCATCTTGTATATACTGAAAGTGTGGATGCTCCAAACAGAAAAATTTTGAAAAATATTGCTCTACCTTTGCATTTGCATTTGGAAGCTTAAAAATATCGAATAATCCAAAAATTATGCATCTTGTATATACTGAAAGTGTGGATGCTCCAAACAGAAAAATTTTGAAAAATATTGCTCTACCTTTGCATTTGCATTTGGAAGCTTAAAAATATCGAATAATCCAAAAATTATGCATCTTGTATATACTGAAAGTGTGGATGGTCCAAACAGAAAAATTTTGAAGAATATTGCTTTACTTTCGCATCTGCATTTGGAAGCTTAAAAATATCGAAAAGTTTGCAGAAAAATTCCTACATATATATGGTTTTCCATTGAATATAGTAAAAGAAAGCAATACACATTTATGTAAGTTCTGTATACACAAGAAATACAAAAAGGATAGCGTAATTATGTTAGTGACGATCGTTTTTGCATTATCGACATTGTTCGGGTTCGTCATCGGCTCCAGCATCCCCTTAAAAGAGTAATTAACTATTCGCAATTCTGATGGCAACGGAAATTCTAACAAGGCGCGCGTCAGTTGACATTTTTTGTTCTCCTGAACATAATTTTTCAAATTTAGTAAATGGAGAAGTCTGAAGAATCGCGTTATCTGAAAATGCGAGAAACTTAAGATCGACTTTTTCGAGATTTCATACGTTCCTATCCGACTCTTGAAGCAGTCAGTCCGTCATATGTAAAGCCCTGAATTGAATTCGTTCAACTCGATCCGAATGGTTCCAGGCGATCTTGTTTCGCGCGAGAGAGTCACCTCTTAATTCGCGCGAGAATCCGCCGTGCAAAATCGAGAGAGTCTTGAGAGGAACGCCGGCCTATCGGCCTATCGGCACTCTTTCGCCTCTCGACACTTCGCTTAATCACCGTGCCGCGTTTTACACGCGACTGCTCTCGTCCGCACGGCGACCCCGTCAAATCCAATTTCGCAGTCGGCGATAGGTATCCGTGCGATAAGATCCGCCGAGACGCGCCGCAGACGCACATTGTGGAGCGCCGGAGTTAATAGGGGATATAAAGGAGCCGTGCGGCAAAGGGCGACCTACTGGGTCGTGAAAGGCGCGTTTAGGGGGGCAATGGAGGTCGCGAGGCACTGGACGGCTTTGGATACCTGCACCTGGTCAGACCCGGCGAGCGTGTCTGGAAAATGGAGCGTTACGAGCGGAAGAGGGAGTGCGCGCGCGAGAGAGAGAGAGAGAGAGAGAGAGAGAGGACAGAGGGAAAGAGGGAGACGGAGGTGAACTCTCGTCGATCGCCGCAGCAGGTACACGGGCTACCGAGATGTCGTCATCCAGATGCGTCGGCGAGCCAGGAAACCTGCAAGAACCTGCATCTGACATATCGGAGCATTGATTGCGAGAGAGTACCGGCTGTTTTTCGCCGAGCTTCTCCCTGGACGCCGCGCTTCGTGTCGCACAGTCAATCGCTGCGTTGTCACGGTGTCTCTCGGATTATTCCTTTTCAAACGACTCGTACGTGCCCGGGTGAACGGTCAGGGTAGTTCCGCGGGACGGACGAGGTCGTCCTGAGCCGTGAACGCCGGCGACGGCGGTCTCGTATTGTATAGCCGAGCTCTGGAAAGTCGCGGGTGGCCGGACATAATTCGGCTCGCCCGTTGTGCGATTCCACCGTGACGTCAGCGGGGACGCGCTGCCATTAACCCTGCCATTGTGCTCTTTTTGTGCACTTAATTCTGAAAAATCTGTGCAATCTGTATTTATGAAGAACGAGATCTTTCGAGGGATCACTCGCGGCTTCCACCGCAACCCTACTGTCTCCGTTGAGAGAAAGAGAGAGAAGGAGTGGGAAAAGCGCGCGAGTGATCTTAGGGGAGAAACTTTCGCGATGCGTACACAAACACGTACATACATACGCATGGCCCTGTTATCGATATCCCCCTCCCCTTCCCCTTCCATTTACATTTCAATCGGCGAGCATAAAGCGAAGGAGAGAGCGAGACGCGGCCTATCGCGACGCAACGGCGCGTAGAAATCGCGAAATTAATATCTCCGTAGAATATTTTCGCGCTCGCACTCGCGGGAATCGCGAATATAAATCGCGCGCATGGAAATGCGGCTCGCGCTATAAATCAGGACGACCCTAAAAACGACGTCTCGCGCGAGTATCGCAGCTGCGCGGTGTTTTTCTACGCCGCATTGTCCGTGTTAACACCGGAACTGTCGAGAGAGTCGGAATGACTGTGTCCAGTAATTTTACGGAAAGATCGTTCGAATTTATAACGGTGCACTTCACACTTTTCGTCGTCGTTAAGGCTCCTGTCTCTTTTTTAATGACGTCAGAAGTAAGAAAATGCTAAAAATTGTTGCGAAATACTGAGGAAATAAACTTAAAATTATTATAGATGTGCACACAGAAATCTTCATTTATGATTAATATAAGGAAAATATGTATGCTAGTTTCTCATGCTTGTGTGTATTTTCATACATGTGCAATATTTTCATATATGTATGTTTATTTTCGTTTTTATTTTTTTTTTCTATAATTATGATTTTTTTCTATAATTATGATTTTAATAATTATGATTTAAAAAATATGTTAATTATTATAATTATTGAAATAAAAATATATATCCATAACACTTGCAATCGATTAAACAAATTTGTAAGACATTCCGTGCACTCCCCTTTTGCTCTAACAATCAATAATTTATTGTAAATTAATCTGAATAGAAATAGGCGAAGAAATAGGTTAAAAAGATGAATTGCATGTCACGTTAATTTACGACAAATCTTTTTATTCAATTTTAGCGTTTTTCATCCCCTCTTCTGTGTGAAATGAACTCAAAATTTAGTGAAGCGATTATATAATTGATCCAACTTATTTATCTCGTGTTTAGCGTCTGATGACTTTACAGTTAAAATTAAAGTAACACGCAAGTAAAATCTAATGAAATTAAAGTAATTGACATTGCTAAATGCGCAATCTTCCCAATTTAATCGTTAGCTCTTCGTCAATGTAAAGTTTCGTGAAACTTAACATGTAAGAATGCAATTCACTTCTATGTTGGCGGTGTGATTTCGAATGGAACTCATCTCGGCGAGTTGATAATAAACGAGCGTGCCAATCATCGCGCGAACCTTGTGCAATGCGACCGGAATATCTTAAAATTTGCGCTTCGCCGTTATTGATTGTTAGAGCAAAAGGGGAGTGCACGGGACATCTTACAAATTTGTTTAATCGATTGCAGATGTCTTTATGGATATATATTTTTATTTTGACGTATTTCGCAAGAATTTTTAGTATGCATTTTCTCGCTTCTGACGTCATTAAAAAGAGATAGAGAAAGCCTTAAACGAAATTGCAGAGAATAAACGAATATCTTGCGTCACGTATCTTTTCGAAAACCTGTCGTTTTCACCGCTCTGACAGAAGTGGCTCGGAAAATCGTCAGCAGTTCCAGTTGTGTTAATTTTGCGCTCATCGACGCGAATTTCTTCTCGCTCGACGAGAGTGCGATTTTGTGATGTCGCAAGCACTGCGACTCTCCTTTCTTGAATCGCAATGCGATACGCGATTGGACCTTATCACAAAACCACGTCTGCGACTTAAAATCGCGTTTGCGACTCGAAATCGCGCCCGCCATTTAAAATATCATGCCACTCAAGGTCGCATTTGTAAGGAAGTATTGCCATTCATTAATTTTTATATACCGAAATGATAAAACCAAAATTATTTTTACTTCTTTCTCACATGATTTTAATGCTATAAGTACACAGTTGCTTCCGATGCAAACGTAGCTCATATTATTAGAAGCTTTTAACATTATATGCAAACATAATTTATTTATTCTTAACTTATCTCTGTTTCTCTTTACTTATTTGTGAAAATCTTGTAGAATTCGGTATTATATAGCATAGAACTGAGGAAATAAACTTAAAATTATTATAGATGTGCACACAGAAATCTTCATTTATGATTAATATAAGGAAAATATGTATGCTAGTTTCTCATGCTTGTGTGTATTTTCATACATGTGCAATATTTTCATATATGTATGTTTATTTTCGTTTTTATTTATTTTTCTATAATTATGATTTTTTTCTATAATTATGATTTTAATAATTATGATTTAAAAAATATGTTAATTATTATAATTATTCAATGTATTTCATATAGTAGAATATTCCGTACAATCTTTTTTATACACTACCAGCAGCAAGCTGGGTTTGGCATGTAACAAAGAAACGATACAATTTTTCGTTTAGCAAAAGTCTTTTTCTGAAAATGTATTATGAATTTTATTAGAAAACTTCCATGATGCTACATTAAACGTGTTACATAGCAAATGCTTTTCAATGTTATAGCAATTAGAATCTTTGTTTTCGGCTGCATGATCAGCTATCGCTACTTACGACCACCAAAAGTTTTCAACGCGAACAAGGCGGACGGTTGAACACACGTCTGAGCTGAAACTGAAAATCTTTCCTTGTCTTGTATCACGCATTTCTTTTTTTCTGAAACCTGTCATTATGAAGAAGTCTATTATTTCTGATGGAAATAAGTCGGTTAACTATCGGCAATCGTAATATTAATTGATATTGCGGGTAGAACGAAGTTTTCAGTTTATTCATGAAAGTTTATTCGTGGGATAAAATTATTTCACAAAAATTTGTTTTTTCACAGAAGCGTAAATTTTATTTTACGGAAAGAAACTTTATACATCCAATAGATAAACTTTTGAGAACTTTTTTTTCAATGAATTGAATATACACTAATCTTTCGAAATATACAAATGCTAGAAAGTACCTCTGTTTTCTTATAGCAGACATTTAAAAAAAAATATTTCGATGTGGACTTATTTATTTTTAATATGTTTAACTTTTATTTAAACATTGTAATCGAAAATCATGCTTGTGACATAAAATTGATGCGATATATCGCACTGGTTGCGATTAAGCAAGACAAAAAGATCGCGACGCACAATTTCAAGAGGCACATCTCTGCCGTGCCAAGGAAAAAAGTGGTTAAGTCACATTTTTAAGAAAAATGAGTTTTTTATACTAACAGATTCGTGACAAAGAACTACGTCTAATTGTATTGACAAAAACTAACAATTATTATTTATTGAAATAAAAACGGGTTTAGGTAAAAGTTTCGAATATGACTTTTTTTCTCTTGTATTTTCAAGAAGCAAGAATCTTAAGTGCATTTTCGAGTAGTAAATATTTAAAAAAATAACTTTATTGCAGAATAAACAAAAGCGTACCCGATTTACCCAATATATGCTTTTGTATTCATAGAGATTTACCATTTACCAATGATGGATCTGCAATCTTGTGTTGAAATTGCTCGAATTCATAACGGTGCGTTTTGTATCTGCGATTGACGTTGTGTGAAACTAAATAACTTTCCTTGCCTTGCATCACGCATTTCTTTTTTTCTAAAACCTGTCATTCTGAAGTCTGGCATTTCTGATGGAAATAGGTCGTTAACTATCGACAGTCGTGATATTAACTGATGATGTGGATAGAACGAAGTTTTCAGTTTATTCGTAGGATAAAATTATTTCGCAGAATTTTATTTTTATTTCACAGAATCTCCATTACGATTCCCTAAGCAGACATCTGAGTAGAAATTTATCCAATTTCTGACCAGTAACTGTCCAGGAATTTTTAGTAACTAGCTAGTTTTTAGTCAGTTTTTCTTGATTAGAAACTGACTGGTTTGATCGACACTCACTTCGTTAAAAATGTGACAGTTGAACTAGACAGATCAGTTTTTAATTAGATTTTGATCAATATCTAATCTGTTTATCAGCAGTTTATAAGCAGTTTTTTACTAGTTTCTATGTAGTTTTTGACTATTTTATAAGCATTTTTTTATTGGTTTCTGATCAGTATCTATTTTTTTTCAGTTTATTAATAGTTATAAATAATTTAACTATATATGTATCAAAACTATAATTTTATTAAAATTAAATTTTTATAATTTTTATTAAAAAAATTTTTTTTCATCTTTAATATAATATTTTATTTTATTTTGGCCAGGAACTATCTCGAAAAAATTCGTCAGTAATTTCCGATTTTTTGCTGGACAGAAAATGCACAGCATTTCCTTACCATATTTTTTATATAGTTTCTAACAAATATGATTAAAAAATATTGAACAATATTTTCAGAGTTTTTACTGGACAGAAACTATCCAATATTTACTTACTATTTTCTTTACATAGTTTTTGACAAAACACTACCCAAGAAATACTGAACAGTATTTTCAGAGTTTTTACTGGACAGAAACTATCCAATATTTACTTACTATTTTCTTTACATAGTTTTTGACAAAACACTACCCAAGAAATACTGAACAGTATTTTCAGAGTTTTTAATGGACAGAAACTGTCCAGTATTTATTTACTATTTTTTCAAGTCTAGTTTCTGACTAATTGGCCATGAAAAAATAGCCAGTATTTTCTACCAAGTTTCAAAGCGGTAACTGTCTAATTAATCCTCGCCAGTAAAAACTGTCTAGTTACTGGGCAGTAATCAGTTTTTCCCTGAGATGTTTCTACTCGAGCAGTTCTCGTCGATTTTCTCAGCTTGAAGGCAAACGCAGTAAACCACTTTTTCCTTAGCACGGCAGATCTCTAGGCAGCACCCATTTGAACTCGTTTCAGCGATAAATGCGCGCACATCTGTTCGAGCCGCGCGAGAACGCGCACACCACGCGACACTATCGAGACGGTTTTACGGGGCGACGACAGACTGCTCGTAAAGCAGCGATCGCATCACGCGCTAAAGCCGTAGTGGCGCAGGTGAAACGTATCGGGAACAGGTCAAATCGATCGCGAGGAGCACTTTTCACGTGCCGGCGCGCGGCACGCGCTCCCGTCAATCAACGCGACGTCGATCATTTCGCCGTGTCGAAGGTGACGACACGGCGTTGTGCGTCCGAGCGCGATCAATTTCCCGACGCGACGTCGCCCCGATCCGACGAGAATTCACAGAGCTCGGCGACGAGCGTCACACCCCGAGCCGCATCGGGGTTTTACGACCAGAAGACACGAACGACGTCGACGAACGCTGCTCTTCGCGCTGGAAGTATTGTTCTGTTTTTCTGCGACGCTCAACACTGCCCGAGCAATCGAGAAATGATGGATCTGCAAGCTTGTGTTGAAATGAATTCATAACGCTGCGTTTCGTATCTGCGATTGACGTCGTGTGAAACGAAATAACTTTCCTTGCCTTGCGTCGCGCATTTCTTTTTTTCTGAAACCTGTCGTTTTCTGAAGAAGTCCCATTTCTGATGGAAATAGGTCGTTGACTATCGGCAGCCGTAATATTAATTGATAATGCGGGTAGAACGAAGTTTTCAGTTCATTCATGAAAGTTTAGTCGTGGGATGCAATTATTTCACAGAATTTTATTTTTATTTCACACAAGCGTAAATTTTATTTTACGGAAAGGAACTTTATATATCCTATAGGTAAATTTTTGAGAATTTTTTTTTCAATGCACTGAATATACACTGAATAACTTTCCTTGCCTTGCGTCACGCATTTCTTTTTTTCTGAAACCTGTCGTTTTCTGAAGAAGTCCCATTTCTGATGGAAATAGGTCGTTGACTATCGGCAGCCGTAATATTAATTGATAATGCGGTAGAAGTTTTCAGTTCATTCATGAAAGTTTAGTCGTGGGATGCAATTATTTCACAGAATTTTATTTTTATTTCACACAAGCGTAAATTTTATTTTACGGAAAGGAACTTTATATATCCTATAGGTAAATTTTTGAGAATTTTTTTTTCAATGCACTGAATATACACTGATCTTTCGGAATGTACAAATGTTAGAAAGTTCTGGGGTCGAAAATAAAGCTTCGACTCGCGGGGAAAGTCATCCGAATTCAAGGGACACGGCGATCACTCACTGAGAAAAAATATTTGAAAATTTATTCGCGCATTGAACACACGCTGAGAAAAAACACACACAACCGAAAAATACGAATCTGAAATTGCTGCTGGAACAGACGCGTTTTCGAGAAAACACACTTCGAGTCGAGCACGCGACGGAGAACTAATGGAAAAGCGAAGGAGTCCGAAAGTCGTAACGGCGTAATGATCCGTGCAGTCGTTTGCATAAAGTTGGCTACATTCTTTCAGGTAACTTGTGCGATATAAGGATATCTATACTTCTACAATAAGAACCAACCGCCGATCGCACAGGCGAAGTTATATATCTAATGAAACCATTATTACACTTACTTAAAATTGAATTGTAAATAAATGTAACAATGGTTTCATCAAATACATAACTTCCCTTGTGCGATTGGCTCTTATTAGCCTTTTCCTTATGTCGTTTCATTGCATGTGTGAAGAGCCTTTAACTTCTTGAATATTTGCACTTCTGCTCACGAATTACTTCAGACACCTCGTATTGAGAAAGCTGCCAGCTTTCGAAGTTCCCTCAGTGTTCAAGTTCGCGCACAGAGTCCGCGGACTCGTTAGACTCTCGCGTGTTCGCTCGTCAAAAGCGCTGCGAGACGACTTTGTGCAAACGACTGTACGCGCGTGCGATGATCACTTGCACCATTGACGCGGAGCAGAGCTCCACGAGCGATCGAGGCGAAACGCGCAGGAATCGATCACATCACCTCGTGCCGTTCACCCTGGGCGTGCGACAATACAACGACACACAAAGACACCTTCTAAGCACAGACAGACGGACAACTGATGGCGCGACGCGAGATACAATCCGGCCTCAGGAACAGAATTACTCGGCGCGTTGTAGTCCCGGAAGACAACACACTCGCTGGGCTAACCGCCGGACTCCGACCCGCTGGCCATCGATCCGAATCACGCACTGCCGCTGCCCCGACGGGGAACGAGATCGGAGAAGACACGATGCTTCTCAGGACGAGAGCACGTCCCCTGCGACTCGCGCTGCGATGCGATCCTCTCCCTGCTCGGAGACCGCTCTCGGAGGGACACCCTCCGGGAGAGAGAACCAGAGCGACGCGGAGACTCCGCGAAACACACGGCGCGGCGGCTCGCGACCGAATGCCGGCGGCTCCTCGCGAGGAGCCGCTTCGGCGACTCGCGGCGCGCTATTGGCTCGCGGCGCCCCACCGCGCGCGCTTACCCCCGCGCCGGGCCAATGGTCGCGCCGCTATCCCCCCGGCTGGCGAGAGACCGCGTGTGCACCCACGCAAGTCGGCTCGTGGCTCGAGGCTCACGGCAGTCACTCAGTCAATCAGTCACTCAGTAGGCCCGCGGCGCGGCACGAGGTGGGACCTGTGAGCGTACGTTACGAGGAGTGGTCGATTATTTACGTGCGCGTGGATCGTGTTACGCCGTGTCGTCGTCGTAGTCGGCTCGCGACAGCACGAGGTTGCTCACCTGCTCTCCTCACGCCGAGCGTATCCACCTCCGCGTTGATGCTCGCTATCGGAACGGCCGACGGATCTGGGAATCCGAGCGGGCGAACGCTGTTTGGTGCACCGTCGCGTCGCGTAGGCCGTCGCGTTAAGATCGCGTCGACCTCCTCCTCGTCGTCCTCGTCGGCCCGGATGTCTTGGCCGAGCTGAGGGATCGCGTACTCTCCCTCCCGCGGGTTGCCGAGCCCAGCAGCTCGAGGCGCGTGTGTTAACGACCAGGTGATACCGGCCGCGTGTGGAACGATGTGCGTGACAGCCACGCCGTTGAGCGCGACGAAGATACTGAAGGATTGCGCGAGGCAGCCGGCGAGGACTACTATCGCGAGCAGTGCACAGGTGCAAGGATTAAGCGGCGCCGGCGGTGGCCACCACAACAACAACAATCACAACGGCAACCACCACCACAACCACCACCACAGTCACCATCATGCCGGCGACACGGACAGACCGCAGCACACGTCGATCATGTAAATAGTCGATTCTCTTCCGTCTCTCTCGTCGACGATGACGTCCGAGCCTCCCGCGCACGATAAGCGTCTCGCACGCGAGCGCGCCTCGGGAAGGACGACGAACTCTCGTGCGCGCGCGATCGATCGACGTTGTGTAATCCTTCGGGTGTCAAGGCCGCGATGACAGTGAAAAGTGTCGCGAGCGAGCGTCGCGAACGTAAACTCGACGGCGCGGGGAGAGTTATCGATCGTTGAAATTGCGCGAGAGAGCTCGCGCGATGTCGAAATTTCCGCGGTGAGATCTTCGCGCGCGAGCGTCGCGAGTCGTACGTGAACTGTACGGGAATAGCCATCGATCGCTAAAATTACGCCAAGTCGTGATGTCGGGCTTTTTTGCGGAGAAATCTCGCGAGGGAAACTCGCGACAGTGAAAAGTGCCGTGAGTCGGCGCCGCGAGCGTAAACGTCCCACGTGTAAACTGCACGGAAATAGTCGTTGGTCGCTGAAATTACGCGAAATCGTGATACCGAAATATCGTCAATCTCTCGGGGTGAAATCCCACTCAGAGCGAGTGAACCTTCACGCACTTGAGGCTGCGGCGCAAACACCGCTCGGAATCATCGGAGTGATCGTTTAACTCGGATCTAGGACGAATTCGTAATCCGTACGAGTGAATGTTCTCATCGATCAGAGTGAATTTATTTCAGTTACGTGCGCGGATTGTGTGCATCAGATTCACTCTTGAATTTCGAGCGAAAATTTCACTCGATGATTCAGAGTGGAAGAATTCGTTCTGTGCAACAGTTACTCCGTATTTCGAGTGATTTGGCCGACACTCCGTTTTTCGAAAAAAATTTCGCTCGAAGAAATTCAGAGAGCGCGACGCGAATATGCAACAAAAGTGACGAAAATTCTGAACGCGCGTTTTTATCAGATGTGTCAAATTACTCTCTAAATTTTTCACACTGAAGTTTCACCGGGAAGGTAGAGTGTTGGCCGAATCATTCGAATTCGAGCGATTGTTCACACAAAGTGTAATTCTATTCTGAAGTTGAGTTGAAAGTTTCACCCTAAAAATAAAGTGACCACCGAATTCTTCACTCATACAAGAAGAATTACCTACTCTGAATCATCGAGTGAATATTTTCACTCAAAACGAAGAGCACTGAGAGAAAAATATCTAAAAATTTATTTATAACAAATATAAAATCTATTTAAACACAGAAATTAACTTTTTGTTCTTCAAAAGTAAACTTTATATTTCACAAATAAATTTTTTCCTCAATAAGTGATCACTTAAATTCGAGTGATTTTTCCCGAGTCGAAATTTTAGTTCCATTTTCGACCCCAGAATTTTCTAACATCTGTATATTCTGAAGGATTAGTGTATATTTAATACATTGAGAAAAAATTTATTTGTAGAATATAAAATTCATTTCTGTGAGATAAAAAACTTTTTACAAAAGTGACGATTTTACTTCTATAAAATAACTACTGTGCATAAAAAATATATATATTTATTCTACATAAATTTTCAAATATCGTTTTCTCAATATATATACAGAAATTAAAGTCTTACTTAGCGCCATTTAAATGGTAGAAAACGCATCAAATGCCATTTATAGGTTTTGACGCAGGCTTTAGAATGTCATAGCAGGCATTAAATGGAATATTAAAGTCGACAGAAGGATTAAAATTTCGGCTCGAGTTCACTCATACAGAGTGAAATTTCCTCTCTGAATTATGGAGTGAGTATTTTCACTAAATTTCGAGTAGTGAATCTGACTGTACTCTATCGTTACACACTGAGAACAAAATATAAAAGATTAACAAATTTATTAGGTGGATACTATCAACATATTTATTTAAATCAAAATTCTCTTCATTTAAACCAAGTATATTTAAGCCGAATAAATAATACTCAGTTTAAATGAAGAGAATTTTGATTTAAGTAAATATTTTAATGGTACCCACCTAATAAATATTTGTTAATTTTTAAGTATTTTTCTCAGTAGAGGAACATATTCACTCGAATCGATTGAAACATTCGCTCATATGGAGCTTAGAACTGACTCCAAGTCCAAGTTTAATGTTCACTTTTGCGATTTAGAATGAGTATTTTTACTATCGTCTCGAGAGAAAATACCGTCACTTTCACTTGTTTTGAACGAGTTTCCCTTCCAAGAAATTTAGAGAGTAAGAAAACTCGGAAAAGTTGGTCGAAAATAAACATTTTTATCGGAGTCTCGCGACTGTTCATTCTCCCGCGATCATCTCGACTGTTTAAATATGAATAAATCGCGACGTTGCGCTCGCAGTATTGACACTCGGAGGATTAGCGTATTTTTTCGACATACAGTTTGTTAACGTAAACAAAGTCGATGGAAACGTCAACGCGGAGCCTCGGACGACGTCGACGTTCTCGTTGCCTCTCGTTTTTCGCGCGGAGAGAGCGTCTCTTATCTGCGCGCAAACACACACACGTGAATTCGGAAACGTGGCTTCGCGAGATGTCGCGGCGAGGGTATTGTCCGCTCGACGACAGCCTTCGACGACTCGGTAACGGCCCGCTATGATTTATCGAGGACCCTTTTAACGTTCCCGTTAATATTGATATTATTCTCCGTCGCGCTGCTTCGCGCCAAGTCCGCCGCGCGCCGTCGGATTTTCCTCTACAATGCTCCTCCTCCTCCTTCCGATGTATCGATTAACGATATATCGTGGAACGCACATTCAGTAGCTATACGTCCCTTCGATAATTCACGTCGCACGTAAGCTTATTACTCGCCGATTCACTGTGGATTCGTAAATCTCCTCGATAGTTGGACGGCGCTGCCGCCGCGCCGAGGCGCGTGCCACTCGATACTCCCCGGCCCCGACCCGAGAGTTTGCCCGTGCAGCTTTATACGAATCACGTGTGGGGACTGTCTTTGGGAATATTTTATCTCAATGGTGGGACGATCGCTTCGGCTCTATTTCACGCGCCCGTCCGGATCCCCGGAATATTATCTGCAGCGGAAACTAGTGAGACGTGTTCGCGTTTTTAACGAAGCGCGTGAGCGCGCGGATAAGTCTTTCTCTTTTTCTCTGTCTCTATGGCTATGGGCCGGTTGCTCCAAGCCGGTTGCTTGGTAAGTTGACCCATTAACGTCCAAATGTGCTGAAATTTTACGTTGATTTGTTTTACTACCACTTGTTTTACTACGGAAATGAGATCTGTTGTTTATAAAGAGTACCCAAGTAGAAACATCTCAGGGAATAACTGATTACTGGCCAGCAACTAGACAGTTTTTACTGGCTAGGATTAATTAGACAGTTATTGTTTTGAAACTTAGCAGAAAATACTGGCTATTTGTTCATGGCCAATTACTAGTCATAAACTGGACTTGAAATAATAATAAGTAAATACTGGGCAGTCCATTAAAAACTCTGAAAATACTGTTCAGTATTTTTGGGCCAATTATTTGTCAGAAATTATACAAGAAAAATGGTAAGGAAATGCTGTGCATTTTCTGTTCAGCAAAAAATTGGAAATTACTAAATTACTAAATACGGACGAATTTTTTTAAGATAATTCCTGGCCAAAATAAAATAAAATATTATGTTAAAGATGAAAAAAATTTTTAAATAAAAATTATTAAAATTTTATTTTAATAAAATTATTGTTTCGATATATATATATATATACATATATATATATAGTTAAATTATTTATAACTATTAATAAACTGAAAAAATAGATACTGATTAGAAACCGATAAAAAAATGCTTATAAAATAGTGAAAAACTACATAGAAACTAGTAAAAAACTGCTTAGAACCTGCTAATAAACAGATTATATATTGATCAAAATCTAGTTAAAAACTGATCTGAACTGTCTAGTTCAGCTGTCTAGTTTTTGACGAAGCGAGCGTCGACAAAACCAGTCAGTTTCTAACCAAGAAAATTGGCTAAAAACTAGCTAATTACCAAAAATTACTAGTCAAAAGCTGGATAAATTTCTACTCGGGTACCATTCCTACCAGTTTCGATGTCGCTCTATCGAATAGCGTTGAGAAAATAAAAAAAAATCTAATTCAATTTATGCAAAATTTTTATAAAATAAAGTTAAAAACGCATGTTTTTAGGGCTAATTTTTTTTTCTTCCACTATTTTTTTCCATAAAAACGTTAGTATCGCTCGGGAAAGTGTCTGAAACGTTTCTAACACTTTAACTTCAAAAATATGCTATGGATATTTTTTTCAACAAACATGGCGGTACAAAAATGGCAGTCGATTTGAAGTATTTAATTTTTGTTTATATTTGGTTATTGAAATTGTTTTACTACTATAAAACTACTTTACTATGTAATTACTATGTAAATTACTATGTAATTTTGTATTAATGTTGACCTTAAAACAATTTCGATAACCAAATATAAACGAAAATTCAAATTAAATACTTCAAATCGACCGCCATTTTAGTATCGCCATATTTGCTGAATAAAATACTCATGGCATACTTTTTAAGTGAATGTTTCGAGAACACGTTTTAGACACTTTTTCGAGCGATACTAACACGTTTTTATGGAGAAAATAGCGGAAGAAGAAAAAATTAGCCCTAAAAACATGCGTTTTTAATTTTATTTTGCAAAAATTTTGCATAATTTGCGATTCTTTTTAAATTTTTTCAATGCTATTCGACAGAGCGACATCGAAATTGGTAGGAATGATACTCTTTATAAGCAACAGACCTCATTTGCGTAGTAAAATAAATGGCTCAAATCAACGTAAAATTTCAGCACATTTGGGCGTTAATGGATTAACAGAGTCCAAAAGTCGCCCGACGATTAAATCCGAATCGCGGCAATCGGCTCGGTAAAGTTAGTTAAAATCGGAAAGAAAGCGAGAGTAAGGAAGAGAAAAGAGAGAGAGAAAGAAAAAAAGGACGAAACGTAAAGGAGAGTCGTTGAAAACGTGCGCGAAGTGCACATTTTCGCGCAGCTGCGCAACGAGCGCAAAATTGACAAATCGTCATATTAAACGTAGGCAGCCGCGCGTCGACGATAGAGTCGCTGACAGTCATTTGTCACTAATGATCAATTACGCTTACATACCCCCGATTTGTCGGTATTACGCGATCCGTTTTACGCCGAACGATACGCGCGTTATTGCCGCGACGCGCGAAACACGTCAGAAATTATTGCGGCGACCCACATCCGCTGACAAACTGTCGATGTTTCGGTCAGTTCGCGAATGAAGCTGACTTGCACGCGCGTTACAGTTTATCGTCAACAATTAATTACACACACACATACATGCATACACATGCACACGCGCACACGGCGGTGTCGATAATGTAACGCGGCGAATTCGTCGCCCACTTTCCTGTGATCGCATGCCATTTTCGCTTGAAACGTCTCTTTTGTGAATTCATTTGAAAATCCAAAACGTCCCAAGGCTCATATTAATCCCTTGGCCTCAAATTTAACATCCCTGGCGTGTCATGTGCGTGTCATGTTTCTTATGCTAACTCTCTTAAAATGAATCAGTGAAACATCACTGAACACAGTGAATATACATTGATTTGCAGTTATAAGTGTTGCATTGAAAGTGCTATACTTATAACTGATATCAGTGACTATTCACTGATTCACTTCAAGAGAGAAAGTATGCAATGAACTGCCAGAGACGTCTTGCACGACTTGAAGAACTACTTGACACTTTAATTAAATAAATTAAAGGCTCTTGATGTGAATCAAAATAAACAATTAATAAGGCAAATAAGAACTAACAGCCGACCTCAAAGGCGCACTTATCAATTTAATCAAACCAATAAGGTAAATGTCCCAGTAATTGTTCCTATGATTGATACATTAACAATAGATTTATATTTGACATTTCTAAAAAAATTGTTTGGGATTTGGCTGAAGGATATTTGTTTCTGCCAATTTGCAATGTTAAGAATGTTTAATCATTATTTAATACATAAACTAATCTATTGTTAATGTATCAATCATTGGGACATTTACCTTAGATGTACAATGGTTTATATTTACATAAATTCAAACATTTCAGTCTCGCTTTGGACCCTCTTCAGTGAAATAAATACATAAAAAACGCAGTTTCATGTACATCTCTTAAAACGGAACTATATGGAACGGATGTAAAATTAAATCTAACAAGTTGACTGTGGCCTTTAATCAAGAAAAATTTATATTACAATCTGATTAAATACAAAGTATAAATTTCCAAACTTACCCAACAATCAAACTGCCAGACTCAACACCAATGGCCATCACAACAATGCTTGTGTAAATATGAAATTCGACACGACGGGAAATACAAACATCTTATATATGATACAATTCAAGAATCAAAACAATGTAAAAACATAAAACTGAGATAGAAGATCCGCCAGTAAACCTTTTTTTTTTTACCAAAATAAAGTTTCACTGAAGAGAGTCCAAAATGGGACCGAATTTGTGTAAATATAAGTCATTGTACATCTATTGGTTTCATTAAATTGATAAGCGCGCCTTTGAGGTTGGCTGTTGGCTCTTATTTGCCTTATTAATTGTTGACTTTACTTGATCCTTTGACAGCCACGCGTACAAGGGTGCGAAAAGTAACGTGCATTTGGCCAAATTTTTATTACTGTACCTCAGAGCTCTCCTTTATTGAGTTAAGTATGACGTTATAGAGTGATCTGTCGTGATTAGTCTTTGACAGTGCGCCAAAGTGAACGCCTCGAGCGTCTCTGTGTGTTCAATGTTTAGACTGTTTCCTTGGACTCCTTTTTGGAATGAAGTGGTTGATCTAAACGGTTTCGTGAATCGATGCTAAGTCAGTCCTTCGCATTACGACTACGAAATCTAACGGTGCGACAAGCGCAATGAAACTGTTCAGTCTTTGTTGGTGTGATTAAACACAGAACCAAGAATTCACTCGCAGAGTTCACTTTAGCGCGTTGCTAAATAAAGACTAATTAGATCGCTCTGTATTGTCATACCTAACTTAGTAAAGAATGTCGGTAATAAAATACGCTAATAAACTGAAATCTGAAGTCTGAAATACGGTAATAAAAATGCAGTAAAATATTCACCCTATCTCTTCATCAGATCACATTTTTTTAATTATTTAATTAAAATTAATTATTTTCTAAAATAAAGAAGTTTTAAATATAAATTTGTTTCTTAAATTTTAGAAAATAATTACTTAATTTAAATACCTTCACAGTATTATCCAAACAAGCATTTTTTGAAATTAGTAAATTTTGTTCTCTTACTTATGCAGCCGCGAATAAATTACGATTCCCGATTTCCTCTCAACGGTGAACTCCGTCGATTCGCGAATGGGGCGAAAGTCCGCACGGCGAGAATGAAACGCGAGCCCAGCGTTCTCCTGTAATACAGTCGTCCCTCCTCGCCGTCGCGTTATCGCGACGCGAGTCCGCTTCAGCGATTCCTCTCGTTTCTCCGCGATTTACGCGCTGCGGAATTACGAGTCGTGTTATACGCCGCGCCTGCCGACGAGGCCGAATTTTTCGGCCACGACCCCGCTGTGTAATCTCTTGCTCTTTCCGGCGCTCGCACAAAAATTCCCGTACGTCGCGCGCGCTCTGCGCGGATTCGCAAATCCAATATAGCCCGTTCGGGGTATTTACTTAGCCGTATAGTGCTTGCCGAGTATTTTACTTGGACGGGACGTTATGGGTGGCGGCGGCGTCGCCGTCGCGAGGGGCGCGGGATCGCACGGGGAAAATACGAAACTTTATTCCAAGTTGTTGCGCTCGCCTGGGTTGAGGCTGTCCCTCGAAAACGTATAAAATGCATGTCCGCGGTCGTGCGGGCGCGTATGCGTGCGTCGAATTTGCATTTACCCGAGGATCTCCTTTCCGCTCTTCCTCTTTATACAAAATTCAGCGACGGGGTGTGTACATCGCCGCGGAAATCCGACGTGTCTGAACACGTACGTGTATGCGTGTGCAGCGAATAATGCGCGCAGCATACACAAACTCGCATACGTTTGAGAAAAAAGCGCGCAGGTAACGGCGGGATTTCCTTAGCGTTCGTCGAGGGACGGCGGCAATAATGATTCGAGCGATTCTCTCGCTGCGAGATTTAAGGGGATGCTGGAAATGAAAACTTTACCGACAGAACACTGACATTTTTCTGCAAAGTTTACGTCGTGTTGGTTACACAGAATTACAAATGCTTTTACGCAATGAAAATACGTGCAAAAATAAATAGGAGCATTGCTCGATATGTGACGATCGTCTCTACATTATCGACACTGTTCGAGTTCGTCATCGACTCCAGCATCTCCTTAAGAGTCTATTCTTTTTGTATTTCATGTATATACAGAACTTTTATGAATGTGCGTTGCTTTGTTTTACCGTATTTAACGGAAAACTTAACTATATATGTGCAGAAATCTTTCTGCAAACTTTTTCGATATTCTTAAGCTTTCAAATGCAGATGTGAAGGTAATGTTCTTCAAAATTTTTCCGTTTGGAGCATCCACATTTTCGATATGTACACTGAGGGAAAAATATATGATATTTGGAACTATAATGGCATAGTAAAAAGATTATAGTTAGGAATAGTATTTTTAGTAAATTTTAGCATAATGTTTGTAATATTTACAATATAAGCATAGTATAACTGACTTACAATATAAGCATAGTATAACTGATATAAAACTTTTACCAAGAATTATAATTATTTGAAATAAAAAATATAGTAATGTTGCAAATATTGAATGGTAAGAGAAATTAACTATTTTATGTAGTCAATACAATTGGAATATTTGAATATAAGTACATGTAACTATATTCCCAAAGCTTTACTATAGATACTATACTATACATAGAGTAATAAGATTGTGACTATAAATCTGTTTTAATTCTGCTATATCTTTATGTTTAGATGAACTATAAATAAATGTTTGAGATCAAAACGAACTATAAAATATAGTGATATTATAGTTATTCCAACTATTTTTTTCTCTCAGTGTACAAGCTGAGGAGCTTTTGGATTAGGCAAATATTATGCTAACTGACAGCTTGAGATTTTACATTAAAATTTTTTTGTTTCCGTTACATATCGAGCAATGCTCCTATTTATTTTTGCATGTACTTTCATTGCGAAAAAAGCATTTGTAATTCTATATAATCAATACGACGTAAACTTTGCAGAAGAATGTCACACGGAAAAAAATAATTTGCTGCAGCAGCAAACTAATTTGCTACATATGGACAGTTAAATATAATTGACTGTGTTAGCTTTTTCTTTGCAGGAATCTATTTTTTGGCTATGATAACAAGAAAGTCTGCTCCTACAACAAGAAAAGTGGCTAACGTAGCGAATTTGCTACAGATGAACAAGTAAACATAATTTATTGCTTTAGCTATTTTTTTGTTGCAGGAGCAGATTTTCTTGTTATCATAGCAAGGAGATTGGCTCCTGCAATAAAGAAAAAGTGGCTAATACAGCAAATTATGTTATTCATATGTAGCAAGAATTCAATTATTCATATGTAGCAGATATTTTTTTTCCGTTCTGTCGGTAAAGTTTTCAGCTTTAGCATCCCGTTAATAAGAAACGGCAGACTCGCGTGGCAGCGCATCTACTTGTTCCAGTAGAACTGTAAATCCATTGCGAATCGTGAGGTCTCGTACGGTACTTTACGAATTAGCTTTTATTTAGTGTTATTGCAAAGATTTAAAAAATGTACGAATAATTTTCTGTTGTCCTTTGGTTGGTCCTTATCTGGAGAATGATTTGATCACCGCATCAGAGTGATCGTTCTGTCTTATTCAGAACAGATTTTTCGAAAGAGTTAATTTCTCTTTAGGTAAATCTATTTAGGTAAATTTTACTGTTTACATGCCACGAATATAAACCGATATTATCTTAGCTTGGTTTATTGGTTTTAGGGGACATAATGTTTCCAATAATGCTTATATTTTTGTTTAAAATTCAGAGTTCTAATAGAATGTCCTGAATTATTAGAATTACTTGCATTTAATATTCTCTTTAGATCTCTCGGAAACCGTCCATGTAAAAATGCATGACACTCTTTATAGAAAATTTAAACCGATCAATTGTCTGTCTGTATTTGCGAATACTTACAATAACATAGTTACTTTTATCACATATCATTGCTATTATTCAAGATTACCATTATAACAAAATTTTTAATTTTTTTCTTGTATTACCATTTAGCTCCTGTTTATATTGTCCTTTTTTATTATTTGTTTTTTATTTTTCCTATATTCCATTCCTTTAATTAGCTTATCAACGTCTTATCCTAATTTATCAACTTTGAAAATTATGTAAAAACTAGTATATAAGGTACACCGTTTAATTAACCCAAGGAGTATGTTGGCTGTATGTACTTATCGTAAGAGAAATAGTAGAAAAAAAAATTCGCAAAATTTGTTTTAGAACATAGGTACTTCTCCCTGAGTTTCATTAAAATCGGGATAATATTACAGAGAAAAAAAAATACAGATAAAACTGATGTAGAAGCAGCTAAGTCTATTTCTAAATATTTTCTATCGTAAGTGGATAAACTTAAGTGACGTGTTATTAGTTGAAAATTCCTGCAAGTATGTAGTGCACTATTTCGAATAATACAAGCAATTTTCACTCATAAAATGATTGAAATCGAGCATATGGACAGACCAGGACCTTAGATAAATAGAGAAGCGACATTGAAAACCGATAAGTGCGACATATTGAAAAGCTGCCATCTTGTTTTTCTATATTCGACAGACGTGAGATATAGTATTCGACCATATTGAAAGAAGATATGTGACAAATAGAAGGCAGGTTAGAACAGAATGAAAATTTACACAAGTAAAAATATTTACGTCATAATTAATAGCTGTTTGCTTATAACTTTAACTTGCTACATCAAGCTGTAGTAAACACTTTTCTGTAACGTCAATTGCAAGTATGTTCTACTTCATCATTAATTATTACTCATTCATCATGGTAATAAACAAAATGGCGCTGAATTACGTGATGCAATTAACCAATCAGTTTCCTGTCACTTTTCTGTTTATCTAGAACTCTAGAATGGACGAAGTAAAATTCTCAAAAATGTAGCATCTTGCCTCTATACTTCCTATATTGTCTTAACTTTATAACTAATAGCTATAGTAAAGCGTGTGAACACTGTTAGAAAAATTCGTTAAATTCGTTAAATTCGTTAAATTTAATGACTGGGATGTGAAGTTTTTTTTACATAACTATGTTATAAAAAGTAATAGTAAAATCGATATTATATTTAAAACCCATAGTTATGAGAAATCATAATCAGATTTTACTTTTCATAATGTTTTTATAATAATTTAGAAATGCTATTATGAAAAATAGACTTCTGGATAGCTCTGTTGAAATCTTGATAAAAGCCATGATGCTTTGCAAGCTGAATCTTTTAAGCCACGTGATCGAAACAGTTTCGTATTTATGAGATTTATATATTATATATTTATTAGATTTTATATATTATATATTTACATATAAAAAAATTATTCTAACATATTATAACGTGTTATAATATTTCAAAATTTAATATGGAATTTAATAAGAAAACATGGAATGTAAGATAGAAAATATTAGATTTCATAAGAAATATGAAAATTAGAACTAATTTATAACTAATAATGTCATGAAAATCTTCACTATTATTAATTTTAATATCAAATGCTTAAATTTATGTACGAAAATGCTATTATTTTTAAGAGCTTTTCTAACAGTGTAGCTTTAGGAGTAAAGGATTTCAACAATCAAATGGACACTCTTTCCCGTATATAAAGATAATTGAATAATTGCAAAAGAAAATGAAGGAAATCGCGAGATCTCCTTGGCGTTTCTCGAGGAATGATTCAAATGCGTTCGATTCTCGTTGCGCGATTTAATAATAAACGGTAGCCTCGCGTGATAGCGTCCACTTGTTCCAGCAAAACCGTAAGGAAGATTCCGAATCGCGCGCGGTTTCGCACGATACTCCACGCATAATTGATCGTTTCCCGGATACATGTCATTATACGTGGCCGGAGTCTGTGTTCGGATATGTTCCTCCGAAATGCGCTTCCTTTCCCGCGAAGAGAGAGAAAGGGGGAGAGAGAGAGAACGTACAGATGCGCCGGATCGATTTTACGGTGCCAATACGCGGAAGTTACAAATATTTCCGAGGACATTAAGCGCGTCGTATTTCACGCGGCGGGTTCATCGATGATAAATTCAGAGCTCCGTAAATGTTTCCGCGGTCGTTCTCGACTACTCACTTCGAATTTCTCGCAGGAACTTTTTCGTGGATCTCGCGGAGCAGAGATCTTTTTACGGCTTGCTTATTTTGACCGACCTTCATAACCCTTTTTTCGTCCAGCTTGAGATCCGAGAGATCGTAAATTACGCGAGCTCATAAGTCGAGGCTCATAAGGGTACAGTCGGCTGACTAACCCTTTGACCCTCCCTCGTTGCCTTGAGGCAATTTTTTTAGTTCAAACGATGCAGACGTCAAACTAGTATCGATATTTTTCTCCACAAACTGTCAAACATTGTTGGCGACATTGTCTCTTATAATTTTTGCTAGGGCTTTTATCTTATCACCAGTTTTAATGGGTAAAAACCAGTGAAATCTCGGCATCTGTCGTCTCTCCTGTACCGAGGCTGACAGTAAATTTCACAAATACGTGCAATTTATATATTATTATAAAAGTGGGTATCATATAACAGTAAATGAAAAAAGATATTTTCGTGCGTTATGACGACGTATGTAAAGTAGAAAATTGCTATTATGGAAAATATAGTTTGCACTGAAAGTAATCCAACTTTAAAGCAACATTTGGATTTTTTTAAAATGTTTGATTGAAAAATTATTTAAAAAATCCAACACCAATCCTATTATTAGGATAATAAACAGAAAAAAGATTTTGTTTATGAATACAATTAATTTGTGGTTGGAAATTTTTTTTTCTTCGTGAGTTTCGTAAAGCGTCTCGTCTCCATCCAACTGGAGAATTTGTTTCTAGTAATTCTCAAAAAATATATTTTCCTTATTGCTCTTTAGAAAACATTAGAAAAGTTCTTAAAAATAATTGCATTTTTATATATAAATTTAAGAATTTGATGTTAAAATTAATAATAGTGAAGATTTTCATAACATTAGGATTATTAGTTACAAATTAGTTGTAATATTTCATATTATGAAATCTAATATTTTTCTATCTTTATATTCCATGTTTTCTTATTAAATTCCATATTAAGTTATGAAACATTAGATGTTAGAATAATTTTTCTAATATATCATAAATACGAGACTGTTTCGGTCACGTGGTCTGAAGATTCAGCTTGCAAAGCATCGTGGCCTTTGTCGAGATTTTAGCGGAGCTATCCAGAAATCTCTTAATCAATTCTGATTATGATTTTTCATAATTACAGAGAAAAATATATTTTCTTTCGGCGTCAACTATACTTTCTTGTGATTTTACCAGATTTAACTAGAAAAATAACTAGAAAAACCATCTTTCTAATAACATTTACTAAAACAATGGTTCTTCTAATTATTTTTGTGATTAAAATCACAAAAGTATAGTTGACACCAAAGGCAACTATATTTTTCTTTCAGTGTATGTGTTATTAAATACATATAATATTGATTTTACTGTTACTTTTTATAACATAATTATATAAAAAAGCTTCGCATCTTAGTTATTAAATTTAATACGTCTTTTTCTAATGGATACGGAATGCATTGCAAAATTTATCCAGGAAAAGTGTGACGGTCTTTAACCACACTGAAAGGAAAAAATAGTTGGAATAACGATATTTGGAATAACTATATAATAGTTGGAATAACTATAATCTCACTATATTTTATAGTTCGTTTTGGCCTTAAACATACATTTATAGTTCATCTAAACATGAAGATATAGTAGAATGAACAGAGATTTATAGTCACCATCTTATTACTCTATATATATGATAAAGCACTTTTTGGGAATGTAGTTACATAAATATTCCAATGTATTGACTATATAAAATAGTTCTTACCATTCAATATTTCTTACCATTCAATAAAATAGTTCTTACCATTCAATATTCTAAAGTAGTTCTTACCATTCAATTTCTCTTACCATTCAATATTTGCTATCTTACTATATTTTTTATTTCAAATAATTATAATTCTTGGTAAAAATTTTACACGGGTCAGTTATACTATGCTTATATTGTAAATATTACAAATATTATAGTAACATTTAGTATAAAAATTGTATTCCTAACTGTAATCTGTTTACTATGCCATTATAGTTCCAAATATCATACATTTTTCTCTTAGTGCACTGAAAGAAAAAGAATAGTTGGAATAACTATAATCTCACTATATTTTATAGTTCATTTTAGCCTCAAACATATATTTATAGTTCATCTAAACATGAAGATATAGTAGAATGAACACAGATTTATAGTCACCATCTTATTACTCTATATATATGGTAAAGCACCTTTTGGGAATATAGTTACATGTACCTATATTTGTCAAATATTCCAATTGTATTGACTATATAAAATAGTTAATTTTTCTTACCATTCAATATTTGCTATATTTTTTATTTCTTACTATATTTTTTATTTCAAATAATTATAATTCTTGGTAAAAATTTTACGCGGGTCAGTTATACTATGCTTATATTGTAAATATTACAAATATTATGGTAACATTTACTATAAAAATGATATTCCTAACTATAAACCTTTTTACTATGCCATTATAGTTCCAAGTATCATACATTTTTCTCTCAGTGCAGCCAAGTATATGTGCACGTCTCGATTGTTCGCTGGGCGACTTCGAGAACCGTTGGAGCTGTCGCGAGAAGCGCTGCTGAAAATCGTCGACGCCATCATGCGCGAACGTCACCGTGTCGCAACGTTCGCAGAGTCCGGTTCTCAGCGTATGAATCTGGTGATAATTTATGGTGCCGCGACGGTGAACCATATTGAATGCGGAATTACGCCCCGGATACGCCTCGCCCGAGAGGGTGCGGCGTGCGCGACCCTAAATATCAAATTACAAAAACGTACGGCACCGCGACAGTGCGCGGTAATTATTATGCGTGCGGTCATCGCGGGCCACGCACGAATAATCCCGAATTGCGGCTCGGCAGAGAATGAGTGAGCGCGCGCGCGAAAGTGAGAGAGGAAAAGAGCGCGAGAAGGGGGGAGGGAGAGAGAATATCGTATGTGTAATACTACTGTATTGCTATTATATTATATATTGCAATGCGCATCCACATTTGCGTCGAAGTACATGATTTATGGAAATGAGAACTTGCACTGACAGAAAAATATATATTTGGAACTATAATGGCATAATAAAAAGATTATAGTTAGGAATATCATTTTTATAGTAAATGTCACTATAATGTTTGTAATATTTACAATATAAGCATAATATAACTGACCCATGTAAAACTTTCACCAAGAATTATAATTATTTAAAATAAAAAATATAGTAAAGTAGCAAATATTGAATGGTAAAAGAAATTAACTATTTGATATAGTCAATACAATTGGAATATTTGGCAAATATAGGTACATGTAACTATATCCCCAAAGCGTACTTTACACGCAAAAAAAAGATTTGCTAATATATGGACAACTAAAAATATTAACTTGCAGGAGCAAACTTTCTTGCTTTCATAGTAAAAGATTTGCTAATAATATTTTAGCTATCACAACTAAATAACTTTTACTATGAAAGCAAGAAAATTTGCTCCTGTAGTTAATATTTTTCGTTGTCCATATATGAGTAAATCTTTTTTTCCGTGCAGTTTCTCGCTTCATTAACAATATAGTAATATTACACATATGGAAAATATGTCTACTTCCCCGGTATATGCGTGTGCGCAACATCGTCGGAAGTTAGACAAAGTCGGATATATTTCGTCGGATAAAGTTCCCGGCGAATTGAAAAGGACGCGAGAATGGATTAAATTTATCGTTGCGCGTCGCGCGACGTCCCTTCATTCACCGACGTTGCAATTGTAGGATGTTTGCGATTTTGAACTAAAGACAAGTAAACCGACGGATGATGCCGCGTCGGCTGAGAAGCCGGCTCTCACGCGAGCGACACGTGATAACAGGCATAACGCGTTTCGGCGTCGCGAACTCGATCAGCTGATCAGCTTGTAAACATTTTTTCAGCGTGGCTGTTTTTTCCGGACTATGCTCACACGTGTCTCAATAGGATCTCGCCAACAGGTTACAAAAGTGAAATATAAATGTATGATGCGAGAAAGGGTAGAGATCGGAATTGCATTAGTTGCGTTGCGAGAGAGAAGGAGTCGTGCGAGCGCGAGATCTGAGCGCCGTGTAAGCAACTCTGCGACTAATAAAGAGACGTATTTATGAGGACAAAAAACTGAGTATTGAGTCAGGCTTTTTCCCTCCTGCACTATCAGAATGTTGAAAAAAGTAAGAAGAGAAAGAGAGGGAGATAGAATTTATTTTTATCATAGGTGAGTCCCGACTTCGACGCAATTAGTTCGCAAACATTCGTTCTCCCTCGAACGCCGCGTCGCAGCCAACGTTCAGGCCACGTGACCAAAACAGTCTCGTATTTATGATATATTAGAAAAATTATTCTAACATATCATAACATGTTTCATAATTTAATATGGAATTTAATAAGAATATAAGATAGAAAAAGATTTCATAATATGAAATATTATAATTCATTTATAACTACACTGTAAAAACTGAGGTGTTAAATTTAACACATTTCATCTGTCCCAAATCATCCACTCTCATTTATGTGTAAATTTAACACAAATCAAATGTATTAAAAAGTAACACGCATAATATGGAAAAAATTAACACAAGAATTGAACACTTGAATACCGTTAGGAATCACAGGTTGTGTTAAATTGACATATTTAATATATCAGACATAGATTATGTCAATTTAATTTTTATTTCATCAAAACCGTAGATTAATACTTCTCTCAAATATTAAAGAAACGTTTTATTTTAGTTAATTTAACATTATACATATGTCAATTTAACACAAACTGTGATTCCTGACGGTAAGTGTTAAATTTTTGTGTTAATTTTTTCCATATTATGCATGTCACTTTTTATCACATTTCATTTGTGTTAAATTTACATATAAACGAGAGTGGATGATTTGGGACACATGAAATGCGTTAAATTTAATACATCAGTTTTTACAATAATCCTAATGTTATGAAAATCTTTACTATTATTAATTTTAATATCAAATTCTTAAGTTTACTTACATGCTATTATTTTTAAGAACTTTTCTAACAGTGCAGTAAGGAAAATGTATTTTTTGAGAATTACAAGAAACAAATTCTACACTGTAAAAACACAATTCTACACTAATGTGTTAAATTTAACATTTCATGTGTTCCAAATCATCCACTCTCATTTATGTGTAAATTTAGCACAAAACGAATGTGGTAAAAAGCAATACGCATAATATATAAAAAATTAACACTTGAATACTGTTTATGAAATCTCAGTTTATGTTAAATTGACATATGTATAATGTTAAAATAAAATTGAAATAAAACGTTATTTTAACATTTCAGAGAAGCATTAATCTATGGTTTTTGATGAAATAAAAATGTTAAATTAACATAATTTATGTCTGTATGTGACATATTAAATATGTGAATTTAATACAACCTACGATTCTTAACGGTATTCAAGTGTTAAATTCTCGTGTTAATTTTTTCCATATTATGTGTGTTACTTTTTAACACATTTGTTTTGTTAAATTTACACTTACACTGTTAAATATTGGAGGATCAAATTTAAACCAATTTCTTGAGTTAAATAATATTTAGTTAGTTTTAACTATTATGTGTGTCAAAATTTACTATTTTAATACAAAACATGTTGTTTAAAAAAACAACCACATTTAATCAACTCATTTAAAACAATATTAAGTCATTTTGTACTAAAACAAAGGTTACATTAATGTGCACATAATAAAAAATAAACTAAATTTTAGTCAAATTTAATACATTTCTTAAGTTAAATTATTTAACTCCATTACATTAGTTAAATTAACGACATATTTAGTAGGAGCAGTGGCGACTTATAGGAATGGTTAAAAATAACTCAAATTAAGTATAATTTGACACTACGGATTTAACAGTATGTATGTCCCAAAAAACATGATTGTACGCGAGCGATTAATCATTAAGTTTATATTATAAAATAATATTAAATTTTTGTTATATTGATGCAGGAACAAATTTTACGAGAAATTACGGTTAGATTTTCATCACTGTTAAATATTGGACGGTCAAATTTAAACCAATTTCTTGAGTTAAATAATATTTAGTTATTTCTAACTATTATGTCTGTCAAAATTTACTATTTTAACACAAAACATGTGTTTAAAAAAACAACCACATCTAATCAACCCATTTAAAATAATATTAAGTCATTTTTTACTAAAACAAAAGTTACATTAACGTGCACATAATAAAAAATAAACTAAATTTTAGTCAAATTTAATATATTTCTTAAGTTAAATTATTTAACTCCATTACATTAGTTAAATTAACGACATATTTAGTAGGAGCAGTGGCGACTTATAGGAATGATTAAAGTAACTCAAATTGAGTATAATTTGACATTACCGATTTAACAGTGTAAATGAGAGTGGATGATTTGGGACACATGAAATGTGTGAAATTTAACACATCAGTTTTTACAGCGTACAATTGGATGAAGGCGAGACGCTTTACGAAACTTACGAAGAAAAAAGATTTTCGACCACAAATTAATTGTATCCGTAAACAAAATCTTTTTTCTGTTCATTATCGTTCCTAGGATTGGTGTCTGATTTTGCGCGTTGCGCTGCGGTCTCGATCATCGTTGCCGCCGTAGCGCGCGCGCTAATCGCGCCAATAATTCGCCTCGTTACGTGCATGCACCACATCGCTTCTGAAACGTTCATTCCCCGTGAAGCATCCTGGTATTTAATTATCTGTCTGAACGCATGATACGCGCGACGCGTCGACGGTAAAATAGGCGATGCCGCGCGCGCAGCGACCGATGGGGATACTTTCTGTCAATTTCCGCGTTGTTCCGAGCTTTTAAGCTTATGGCATACACGCGCACACCTACGCAGCACCTCGCTGCACCTTCGCAGGTGAACGTTTCCGCGCGGGATTTTCCGCGAAAGAGCAAACGCTCGCCTTGCGAGCTTCGACGGCCTCGAACGGCGAGTGATATTCCGGCGTGATAAAAAAGAATACAGTACCAATTGAAACTGTCACATCATGTAAGGATAATTTCAGTGTAATCCGAGTGTACAATCGCGAGAACGTCGTGCGAGAGAATGGGGGGAAACGAGTAATGCGATGGAAAAGTAGGTTTAATAATACGCGCGACATTTTACAAGATATATTTTATCTGAGGTCTCACACAAATACATACACACGTTACGCGCTCAAACATATTCACCCACAGGCTTCTAGAGATAGACTACGTAGTTTCATGAGATGATTGAAGCGAAGACAGAGTTAAGGACAGAGATATGCTGAGAAAGATGTTTTCTCTGCCACACAATATTGTGGAGTAAACAAAAGAGAGAGAACGAAACACAGTAAAAGAAAGAGTGGATACATTGATCATGCGATCGCTTCTGTCTCCTTTTGTTCTCCTCATCAACTAGATAATTAGACGAGGAAAGCGTCTTACTCTTTATAGCTATACTCTTTCTTGTTGACTCCAGTCTTCCAACGGGAATGCGCAGTCCATGGTCTTTATTCTATGAATACTCTTCTATCGATAAAAATGCGATAAAAATGCTAAATGCAGTTTGTAAACGTCTTGATTGGCTTTCCGTTACATTTGGAAGCACTATTATCGATAAAAGAAAGTTCAGAATAAGGGTTTATCCCTAGAAGTCTATGAATTTGCTGCATGCGTTGTCTTCCTAGCTGGAGCGTCGTGATTGGTCGAGAAATTCTGAGAACTGTTACCGGGTTTGGCCAAGAAACGGTCAATGGTTCTCTTTACGATTTATGTTAGACATCCGTTTGCAGACATAATAAAAAAAATTCATCGAAACAATCGAAGCAGAGTTAACTTTTAGTCAATAAAGGTGAAGTCGAACCCAATCCAGAGCGCTATTCTTGTTTGACTTTGAACGCATAGGTTGATCTCAGTGTGAAAAAAACTGCGATATAATGAGATCTCTTTCGTATTCCTACTGAAATATAGAACTATTATATCTTTTTGACTTATGATATATGGTTCCAAGGGAAACTTTTTGAAGCATATTCGTGGAGGAACCCTTAGAAAAACTGGGTCAGTTCCGACCCAACCTTGTGATTATTGTTCCAGGTATATGCTTTGTGTGTCTAAGAGTTAAATGAAGTCAGACAGAGAGAGAGTTTCAGGATCGTTCATGATAAACTGGCCGCTCTAATTCTTACAAACTGACTGCTCTGTAAAACTTTAGTGCTCGTTTAATCTGTTTGTGTATAGCAGGCTTGATATGCAAACTTCAATGATAAACACAGTAAACACTGTACCCACAATTTTGTTTTTGCATCGTCAGAGAATTTTCTGTTGCGAAATAGACAACTTGCTTCAAGTGTGCTCTTACCGATTGGTACAAATATAGGTCTTTGTCATTGTTATTTATTAGCTCATGCTAGTGACTAGTGTTGCCAAAAAGAAATTTACTTGTACTGAACCATACATTGTCTAAATTATTAGTCACAAATATAAAAATAGATATATTGCCTCTTGCATGAAGAACGCGATATGTTGGTCGCAAAAGTCTAGAGCCGTTGTAAAGTCATTAATTGTATTAAAAAAATACTTGGAAATTTATTTGTGGGATATAAAGTCTATTCACAGAAAAAAATAAATTTTATTTTATAGAAATAAACTTTAAATTCCACAAATATTAATTTTTAAATATTTTTCTCAGTGTAATAAACTTTTCTGATAGTATATTTCAGTTGAAACTATACCTGATACTATACCGAAATTGGTAACATTAGGATTATCCATGATAGTTTAGATTCGTAACATCACGTTACGACTGACATGATATTATATTTACGAACACAATGACGTAAAATTCCCTTTTATCGATAAAAGTATCTCTAAACGTTACACACTTTCTGATTGGTTTTTAGTCACTTTTATAAAAAAAAAGAGTTCAAAATAAGGACCAATATATTTCTGAATAAACTAATCATGTTTCTTAATATATCCATCTTTATACTGTTTACAGTCCACACAAGCAATTACATAGATAATACATTCATTTCTAAATAGAAGATAAAATATATATACCTGTGCAACTTTTCAAATGTTGCAAAGCAGGAAATCTGGTACAACTACTACACCGGCTCGAAAACAATCGTGCAATCAAGCTTCGTTACGTGCTACGCCTTGTAACAAATTACTCAAATACTTCTCAGTAGAACGCAACACTGTACAAAGCTAAAACACTCGTAGCCCGTATTTGGACTATCACTTATATTTGGATTTTCTTATTATATAGATAAATCAACTTTGTGATAGTTGAAAAAATATCCATATGAAACATATATTTTCTTTTCAGTTCCGTTACTGTTGATCAAACTCTGCAGTTGAAATTTCTACGTTAAATTATTGATTTGACTTGATTGCAATTTGCGCAACAAGATTAGTTCCACACTGATATTTGGTTCTTTTTATTTAACTCTAGATATACACATTTATTTTTCGCATACGTAGATGCTATACTGAGGTCTGAAAGACCCCAGCTACTTTTTTCATTATAACTCGGTAAAAATCACCGTATTTTGACTTTTTTTCCCGATTGTTAATAGACTGATAAACACATATATTTATTAAAAATTAGGATTAAATAATAATAAACATCACATAATAAAGACTTGTTGAAACATTAGAATTACTCATAAATGCAAAGGAAATGACATTTTACTGTAATAGCTTGAAAAATGCGTATCTTTTTTGGTAATATAGATAATCGAAAAAAGTTTTCAGATTTTGGAAGGGCATATTTCAAGGTACAAAGAAAAAAATCGTCGCTTAAATATTGGAATATCATCATGAAAATTACAAGATTGCAAGATTGACGATTTTTCATATTTCTATTTTCTGGCGGTTTTGCAGACAGATATAAGAGTTAGGATTTTTATTAAAAAATATAAACTCAATAACTTGTAATGCATGTAACAGAAACAGAAAAACGTCAATAATTTAAAAACGGCAAATAATATTCACCGAACAAGGCAGTATCATTTTGGGCGTTTAGTCCGTGTATTTCTGTCTCCTCTCTCTAATAAAAATTAGTTCTCTTTTTTATATTATTTATTTAATTTGACATTTTTTAGAATATATATTTACACTATGAACTTGAATAAAATTAATTACAAAATATACATACTTGCAAAAAAAGTTGCACAAAGTACACACTGGGGTCTGGGAGACCCCGGGCTTACTTACGTGTGAATTACTACAAAACCGACAGACAATTGACTGCTCCGACAGTTGCTATCTACAAAGAAGACCAAATTTTTTTTTACACGGCGGTCGTATCCTCCTTACTTATTCTCTCTACCAATATTAGAGTTTCAAACTTTGCCTGGGGTCTCGGAGACCCCAGTGTGTATATCTAGGGTTAATTTTATTTTCAAGGTATCGTTATAAATCTAAAGTCTTCGTCTACTGACATAAATGACGCACACGTAAAACTGGTAACCTGTTTTCACGGTACGAACGAAAAATTCTGTTTCATTCTGCAAATGCATTATAGTTATCTCCCATGATCGAGCGGCGCGCTCGCGACACACACGCCGTGTCAATCCGCCGCGCTTTCAGTGTCTATCTCCCCGAATTCGCGCCGGTTTCGAGTTAACGTGACGTTATCTATCCGCACGATCTGTCTCGTCTCACGCACGTCGCATTTCATGATTCGCCGTATTAATGATCGCAATATCGGCGCGCATACGTTGCCGTGATTACGATTGTTGACGCGCGATCTCTCCTCGACTCTCGCGTCGAAATCCTCCTCCTCTTCCTCCACCACCTTCTCCTCCTCTCATCCTCATCGTCCTGCACGTCGTCGGGCGCGTTTTCCCGGGCCTGTTGGCGGGGGGGGGGGGGG
>NW_022639505.1:1077208-1092211 GCF_010583005.1 Odontomachus brunneus | reverse complement strand
GGGGGGGGGGGGGGAGGAGGGGGAAGGGGTTGATTTTCCACGCGCTGGCGTGTGCTGGCGGTACACGCGGCGTACGTGTCGGCGAAATCGCGCGGAACCGGCCAAACACGGTGGCGTTTTACGAGCGCGTGTTCGCATAAGTACCCCGAGCGACAATGGCGCGTTTTCGCCCATTTAAACATGCGCTGTCCCCGCGCGCGCCCAGCGGCAGTTGACAGCGGAGGAAAGAGGACTAATGAAGCAACGGCGGTCCTCTTTCGCGCGCGCACCCTTGTCTGCCCTCGCGACTGCTCGCGCTAGCGGGGGGTGTGCGGTGGGGATGTGCGATCTGTGAAATTAGGTTTGTTCGAGTTGCTTGTGCTATTTACACTTTTGCACCTAATGCCCGTTGCACACTGGTGCACCTCATACAATATAAATTTTCCAAAATACGTTCTGAAGACGCTTTTAGGACGGAGGGACGTCATCAGAATATTTTTAAGACGTCCTTTGAAGATGTGAGCTGTCTGAAAATAGCCAATAAGTTTATTCGCATTAATTGAACTTTTTACACTTTCACACTTAGTGCATATTAATTTCTTAGAGGTTCTAAAAATGACGTCATTATTTCCGTTCGTGTTACCAGTGTAAATGCAGTTCTGATACACTTTTTACACTTGATCCCAAGCGAGAGCGAAAAGTTTATCAGAATTGCATTTACACTCGTAACACGAATGGAAAACATGACGCCATTTTTAGAACCTCTAAAGAATTAATGTGGACTAAGTGTGAAAGTGTAAAAAATTCAATGGTTTGGGATTTTATATCGCAAGTGCAATTTTTAATCTGGGACTTTCATAAGAAAACCTGGGACTTAATGGGAACAGTAATTTTTAAATTAACGTCAAACATATTAAAAATAAATAAATCGACTCTCTCTTCTGTATCAAAGTATTCTTTGAAATGTCCATTATAAGAAAACAAAAGTTTTCTTGTAAAAGAATAATTAAAAATGAAAACATGATAAAGTTAAATAATATTTTTTTAAAAACATTAATTTTCAAACGTTTTTAAAATATATATTTAAAAATTGGGACTCAAGGATCGGTCTAAGTATGGAAGGTTGATTCTCCGCGTACGATAATCGAAGAAAAAATTTCGATACATGTGTTTAACATACTGGACAATTTTATCCTCCCACAATCACATTAATATTAAAAAGTAATATTAGTATTTAATAGCACTAAGACATCCGTGTTTGCTCCTTATGTGTCGTTAATATCTCACTATTTGTAAAAAATTCAATTAATGTGAATAAACTTATTGGATATTAGCTATTTGAGACAATTCATACTTTTAAAGGACGTCCTAAGAATATTCTGATGACGTCCCTCCGTCCTGAAAACATCTTCAGAATGTATTTTGGAAAATTTGTGTTGTTTGGAGTGCATTAGTGTGCAACAGGCATTAGGTGTAAAAGTGAAAAGTACAAGCAACTCGAACAAACCTGTTGTGTATCGTGGTGCGATCTTTTTGAAAATTGCAATGAATGCGACATATCGTATCACGATTGTGTATCGCAAATAGGTTTTTAACCATGGACGTAGTATATATGGACCCCGCATACGGCCAGAAAAGTGAAGCCAACATGGAGAGAAAGACCATAGACATAACATACATAGACTTCGCATACAGTCAGAAAAGAGAAGCCAGTATGTACAGCTCCTCTGTTCTCTGTCTCTTTCTATACAGACAAAGTGTGCAATAAGATTTAAGTAAAACTTTTACTTGCCAGTCTAGTCGGGGTGTTGTCGCGCTCTATAATATTATGGAAACGAGAAGTGGATGCACGCGCAACAAAATGTGACGAAATAGGAAGAAATCTACATCTTTCTAGATGCTGGCTTCACTCTATGACAGAACATAGAGCATTCGGAGTCCATATACTATGTTCATGGTTTTAACCCTTACATACAATGTGAAAAAGGGAACCATCTTGATACAATCATGGGTCTTTGAAGTCTGACAATTACTTCAACTATTTATAATGATTTAAAAAATCTGTAAAAATTCATGAATATTCCTTCAAGTTTATAGAACAAACATTGCCCCACTACTAAGCTTTATTAGAGGAGGATTAGGAGTGGGGGGCTCTTCTAATAAAAAAATATGTTGGACTTAAAAGACTCATAATTGTATTCTACGGGTTAAATCGCGCGCAATTTTATATCGCAAGTGCAATTTTTAACCTGGGACTTTCATAAGAAAACCTGGGACTTGATGGGAACAGTAATTTTTAAATTAACGTCAAACATATTAAAAATAAGTAAATCAACTCTCTCTTTGTACTGTATCAAAGTATTCTTTGAAATGTCCATTATAAGAAAACAAAAGTTTTCTTGTAAAAGAATAATTAAAAATGAAAACATGATAAAGTTAAATAATATTTTTTTAAAAACATTAATTTTCAAACGTTTTTAAAAGTGACTTATTAAAATATATAAAGAATAAAGTGACTTATTAAAATATATAAAATATATAATATATAAAGATATTTTTTTATTGCACGTTTAGTTAATTTAATTATTTATTGATAACAATTTTCTCATAAAACAATAAGACAACTTTTTAGTATTTCTTCTTTTTAAAATATTAATGACAATCAATATTAAGAATAGTGATTTTCTGAAATATATTTTTGTTATTAATAATTAATGTATCTAAATTTAGACTCACAATATTTTATTTTTAACCTAAATTATTACTATTATCTAGAGATATTTCCATTGCCATATCCTAGATTTTATTGTTCGTTTCATTATTATGATTATTATTATAAAACGATGATCTTTAATATTAGTTGAAAAGTCTCTTAAGCCTCTTATTCTGCCGTCCTGGTCGAGTAACTGAATTGCCTTGACGTTTGTGTGCTTGTGAAGTATTTCCTCGTGTTTCCATGCAAATCTTTTTATCTTTTCACTGATTGTTTCAACTCCAAAATTTTTATAAAGCTCATCATTGCGAACGTACCAGTGAGCGTTGACAATGTTCCTAATTTCCTCTGAAACATATACATGCAAAAAATATATAAAAATCATATATAGAAAGAAATAATTTAACATTTTAATTCATTAATGTCATAATAGCATAATCCTATTATGCTTCTAAATGTATAAGTTTGGAATAGATAGTATAAAATATCATAGATTGTCGCGCAATATTTGCACAGATACTTAACCAAATTGACGAATGATTTTGTATTGCAGGCGCGATTTTGCGGGAAAGGTCCAATTGTACACTGTAAAAATTGATGTACACTGATTGTACACTGATGTGTTAAATTTAACACATTTCATGTGTTCCAAACCATCCACTTTCATTTCTGTGTAAATTTAACACAAAACAAATGTGGTAAAAAGTAACACGTATAATATGTAAAGAATTTACACAAGAATTTAACACTTGAACACCGTCAGGAGTTTGTGTTAAATTGACATATGTATAACGTTAAATTAATTACAATAAAACGTTACTTTAACATTTGAGAGAAGTATTAATCTATGGTTTTGATGAAATGAAAATGTTAAATAGACATAATCTATGTTTGATATATTAAATATGTCAACACAATCTGTGATTCTTAACGGTATTCAAGTGTTAAATTCTTGTGCTAATTTTTTCCATATTATACATGTTACTTTTTAACACGCTTGTTTTGTGTTAAATTTACACATAAATGAGAGTAGGTGATTTTTTTAACACATGAAATGTGTTAAATTTAACGCATCAGTTTTTACAGTGTATAATACATTGCGATTCAAGGGGAGAAGATCGCAGTGTTTACGATATATTACAAAGTCGCACATCACCAGCCAGCAGGCGGCGGCGCTTCCTCGGTCACGCGAGATCTGAGATTGTCGTGATGGCGCATAAAACGCGTTAATCTCGCGCGCCTAATAACGTTACGCTAATTTGCGATTCATAGCGTCCCTCCCTCGATCCTCTTCCCTCTTTTCGGTTGGTTTCGTTATTTGTCGCTTTCCACGTATCGCGCCGACAAATACTCTTTTCTTCCCCTTCTGACTCTCTCACTTTCTCTGTTTTTCTCTGTCGCTCTCTTCGTTCTCTCGCACATTGACTTGTTCATCTGTTTTGCACTCGTACATGAAATATTTTTTGGCTGTATTTTTTTAACGCGTTCAAAGGGTACTAACCCAAAAATGTAACCACATGCATATTTCGTATTACTTTATTTTCGCCGCGTGATTTTTTTATCCCTCATTCTCTCTCGTTTGTACTATGATTTATTTTTTGCATATTAGTTCATATGTGCGTTTTTTGTATTTTTTGTATCACTTTAACGTACGATTGAGTTATTGTTTTTACTTTTCATTGCTATTTTTCCCTGTAATTTCCCTTGCTGTGCTGTTTACGTCGTTCATTTTTGATCGTGTTTGTCCCAGATTACCGAACTAATCTCTCTCTCTCTCTCTCTCTCTCTCTCTCTCTCTCTCTCTCTCTTGTTTTCCTAGTTGTTACATCTCCACGCGTTTCGGAACATGATCCGGTAATTACGCTTGTCGCCGGGCGTTCGTGATTACCGTAGTTAATGATTTACCGTCGTTATTGGTTTACTGTAGATCGTCGGCACGGTTTTTTCGCCGCTTTTTCCCTGCAAAAGGGAAAATGCTGGGGCAGTAGTAACTGCCTCTGAGGCGCTTTTTTACACGCGACAAGAGAATCTGTTAAATAAAGCCGTCGATATGCATATTGTGTTTAATTTCGCGATGTTATATCATATTATTGAGTTTAATTGAACGTTTTTCAACATCTGTACAAAGTGATTCTAATAAGATAGATTTATCTATTTCTCTTTTTCTACATATATAGGAATGGGAGACTGGAGTAAGATGGCACGCATTTTTTTAAATTAGGTTCCAACTCTCAGACAGCTAATTCTTGTGATTATGAAACATGATAGAGACAGCCTTTCTGTATTTTTTGATTCCAGTACACAGAGAGAACAATTTGATTGAATCAAATGAACATTTCTTTGGAATACTCCAAATTTTTGATTGATCGAACAAAATTTTATTTGACGCAACAAAAATATTTATTTGCATCTTACTTCCAAAGAAATACTTTTGTTGTGCAAATGAAAAAATTTATTTGGACTATTCCAAAGAAACATATTTTGGTTCAACAAATCGTTCTCTTTGTGTAGCGTGATCCTGTAAACTGTATATATTTTGTTTTGTAGTAATTAAGATATGAACATACTACAATGTGACTATCTTGTCTCGAGTCAAGTTAGCCAGCATAACTCACAAGGGAATACTGCGAACTCCACCTCTTTGATTTTGATACACTTTTATGAGTATGTAGAGTAAATCTATACGTAAATAACATTATATTCCACTTGTACTCTATCGTTATTTTAGGGGACTGGATGGTTAGATTGCCTGAAAATTGTGCTTGTTCTTTCACAATTTTTTACGATAAACTGAATGAATATGCGAAAGTGTTATTTTGACGTGTATTTATACAACATATACAGAGAAGAAAAATATAATTTTGATGTTCAAATACTCAATATATGTGTATGGTACATGCAGTTAAAATATATTTTGTTTTTCTTTTCAAGGTCGTCATTTTGCAGTAAAATCTTGACTCTTGGTAGTTTAATATAGCTGAATTTTAGATAGAAAATTTCCGTAAACTTGTCGTTATTGTGTAAATTACTGACAAACTCGTGAAAATATTTAATTTTAAAATATTAATTTTTTTACTATAAAAGGACTGAAAATGTAATAATATTCCATTAAGATATTTGCAATTTTGTTAACTTTTACTCAATTTCTATTATAGTGATTCACACGATAACGACAAGCTTACGGAAATTTTCTATCTAAAATTCAGCTTAATTGAACCACCGAGAGTCAAGATATTACTGCAAAATGACGACCTTAAAATGAAAAACGAAATATTTTTTAACTGCATATACCAAACACTTATATTGAGTATTTGATCATCAAAATTATATTTTTCTTTTCTTTATATGTTGTATAAATACACGTTAAATAACACTTTCGCATATTCATTCAGTTTGTCATAAAAAATTGTGAAAGAACAAGCATGATTTTCAGGGAATCTGATCCTCAAGTCCCCTTAAAGGTGTGATTTACACTCTCAAAATAAAAAGGATGATTCCATTTTTTCGTGTATTACTCTTAAATTAAAGGAGATAGAAAAATATTTTTCGAATATAAGTTTAATGGTAAGTTAAATGCTGTAAATTAACATAAGCATAAATAAGAAAATACCTATAAAAATGTATTTACAATAAAAAGAGGTATTTTTTTATTTATGCTTATGTCAATTTACAACACTTAACTTACCATTTAACTTTGTTCGAAAAATTTTTTTCTATCTCCTTTAATTTAAGAGTAATACACGAAAAAGTGGAATCGTCCTTTTTACTTCGAGAGTTAAATCTAATTTTTAAATAGCGATAAGGCGCAAATGGAATATACCGTTATTCACGTATTGATTTATTCTACATACTCACAAAAGTATATCAAAATCAAAGAGTCTGGGTTTGTGGTGTTTCCTTGTCATAGTAAAAAAGGGAAGGTTACTTATAAAATATGTGACTTTCACACACACACATATATATAAAATACGTATCCTGATTAGTAGTTCCGCAATTTCCGCGAGAGGTCACCACAGACCTGTCTATTTTACCTTGCTTGTCCATACGTTCGATTTCAATCATTTTATGAATGAAAATTGCTTTTATTATCAGTGCATTATATATTTATAGAAAGCTTTATTCTAACTAATAACACGTCACCTAAGTTTATTTACTCATGATGAAGAATATTAATACTGAATTTCGAAAATGCATTTGGCTGCATCTAAATCAATTTTTTCTATTTTTCGATTGCAATATTATTCCGACTTTAATGAAACACATGAAAAAATACTCATATTTTACTATAAATATTTTACGATTTCGTTCGCATTCTTCTTCTCGTGATAAATACATAGACAAAACATATAATCAACATACTTCTTGGCCAATTGGACCTGATCGCTTTTAGTAAGGTGAAATTATTGAAAAATATGTGTGTATATGTATGTGAATACTTCACGAGATATTTTATATCTTGTACTGAAAAAGTATCAGGACAAAATTGAAAATATCTCAAAAGTTATTCACTTTTCAGTACTTTTATATGCAATATAACCACAGAGAAATCGATTTACCCTAAAAAATGTATAGAATCCCATTAAAATGATGCAGTTGCATTTTGCAAGTATAAATGGTAAAAATGGTATTGCAAGTATAAAATGGTATTGCAAGTATAAATGGTAAAAACATCCTTTGTTCGGAAAAATATAATCGTAGAATTGTAGGCCATAGCAAATAGTGAAAGATTTTCTATTATTTTTTACCATTCGCTTCTATTTTAATTTAGAAGAAAGTTATAATTCAATTATTATAGAATCATCCTGTATATTCTTCTCTCTTTCCCTCTCTCTTTCTCTCAATCTATCCATCCATCTATCTATCTATCTATCTATCTATCTATCTATCTATCTTCCACATAATCGATATTCGTTGACATATTCTTTGTTCGTTGAAATGAAGTGACGAATATTCGTGTCGGTAACAATAACGAAATTCATAAACCGCAGACGTTCATTCTCCGTAATCGCTCACAGTCCTCCCTGCTGCATTTGTCATCAGTTTCGCGTTAAAATCGCGCGCAAGCACTCCGAGTTGAAAAATTCTTTACGCAAGTAATCTCTTTATTTATTTTCTCCCTCGGTTTTCCGATAGTTCAAGCGGGACGATAACAATTATCGTCATCGCGTCCGCTCGATTGCGTATAGCGAAACAATGCGCGCTGCATTACTTTTTTATTCGGCATGCTTTTGCCCGGTAAAACAATATAAACAGGCGAGCGAGGCGAATATATCGATACTGGAATTGCATTCGCGACTGATGTTTACCGAAGTTATGCACGGCGCTGTTGGTCGCGCTTGAATATTTATCACTCATTTTTTTTGCGTTCGATCTCGCGTACTCGCGCTAAATCGCTGGAATTGGAGAAAACACGATTCCGAATAAAACTTTCACGTTTGAACGAAGAGCAAAACGAACTCTTAGAACTTATAGAACATTTCTTAGGATCTAATTGAGATCCAACTTGTTTTTCTAAAATAATCATAGGTTCTGGTTGCAATTTTCCAAACATGGGACTCTAAATAGGAGATCCATAGTTTTCCTTACTTTCTAGTCTTCATTTTACATTATAATTGATCTTAAGGGGACTGGAAGTTCAGATTGCTCGGAAATCGTGCTTGTTCTTTCAAATTTTTTTTTTACAAACTGAATGAATATGTGAAAGTGTTATTTAACATGTATTTATACAACATATAAAGAAAAGAAAAATATAATTTTGATGATCAAATACTCAATATAAGTGTTTGGAATATGCAGTTAAAAAATATTTCGTTTTTCATTTCAAGGTTGTCATTTTGCAGTAATATCTTGACTCTCGGTGGTTCAATTAAGCTGAATTTTAGGTAGAAAATTTTCGTAAGCTTGTCGTTATTGTGTGAATCACTGACAAACTCATGAAAATATTAAATTTTGAAATATAAATTTTTTTACTGTAAAAGAACTGTAAATTTAATAATATTTCATTAAGATAGTTGCAATTTTGTTAACTTTTACTGAATTTCTATTATAGTGATTCACATGATAACGGCAAGCTTACGGAAATTTTCTACCTAAAATTCAGCTCAATTGAGAGTCAAGACATTATTGCAAAATGACGACTTTGAAAAGAAAAACGAAATATATTTTAACTGCATGTACCACACACTTATATTGAGTATTTGATCATCAAAATTATATTTTTCTTCTCTTTATATGTTATGTAAATACACGTCAAAATAACACTTTCGCATATTCATTCAATTTGTCATAAAAAATTGTGAAGAGACAAACACATTTTCAGGAAATTTGACCCTCCAGTCCCCTTAATACAAAAGATGTGTGTTGACTTTCCATATAACTTCAGTGATACCTAAAGTGATTTAAGAATATTTTATCTTTTGATCTTTATCAAATCCAATAGTTGATAATAAAAGTATATTATAGTATAAAAGTATAGTATAAAAGTATAGTATAAATATTGTATAAAAGGGACTTTCTGCTTGATGCCATAAAAATATATTATCGTTACCGATTGTGAGAAGCGCGAGTTCCCGTAGTAATTTTATTTCGATTCTAAACAGAGAAGTTATGTTTGAGGCAAGAGCGGAATTCCCAGTTGCTGTCGTAGTCAAAGTTTTTTTTCAAAATCAATTTTGGGATAAATTTGGAACCGGAACCTATGCTGCACGGGGAAATCTGGCAAAATTCCTATGACGCAAGGAAAACTCCCGCGTTTCGAAAATATCGATGCCAGCTTATAGAATTGTGGGGTAGCAAACTGGTGTTTAGACATACATTGCCGCAGAGGAAATTATGCTTAACTTTACATTCTTAATTTTAGACTCTGTCGATTTCGATTACTTTGTCCTTCACCCACGCGAGCTTGGCGGCTAATAATACCGCGCGACAATGTGTGTAGAACTAGAGGAAGTAAAACACAACAGACAGCGTATTAATATTTGTTTTACCGGACTTTATATCTGTTTCTTTGTCCCTCTCTCTCTCTTTCTCTCTCTCGATCCTTTTTCTCTGTTTCATATAGCTTATTATTAGATGTCGGAACATGTGTCTTTTTCCCGATAATTTTACATCTGATAACTTTCGTCCACATTCACGATATCATGCATAAAATATCCCATCCAAAAAGGTAATAATAGGTTATTACAAATTCCCTTTGTCTCTTCTATCTAGTTCTTCCTCTCTGACGTCGTTAGTTATATCGCGTCGCACGAATATATAACGTAAAAAATGATAAAAGGAATGAAAAAAAGCCCGAAGCACGCGTCTAATTATCCGCTCTTCGCGAAGATTACGCGATGCTACTTTGTCAGATGAGCGAGTTCTTTTTGAAAATACCGTTTTCGCCCGTTCTACAGATCGTTACGTCGCGGAGCGACGGGCGGGGGTAAGTGAGAGGGGAGGAGAGCTTTAGAAAATCGCGTTCCACGCGCTCACAGTCGGCAACTTATCGCGAAAGAGCCCACGCGATGAAAAATTGCGGAATCGCGAGCGCGGCTTTCCCGCGAGTAGAATATTCCTCTGCGAATACGAACGACTCAACCTCGAGTATCATCTCGGACTAACCCTTTTTACGTTCCGCTGATTCTTGCGCGATGTGTTGACAGTTTAACAAAAAAATTCTTCTGATATACTTCCCTTATTATTTAAAAGGAGCTCAGTTACAAAACTTAAGTTAAATCGGAAGATTTAGAACGTTTTAGGATATTTATGGACGTTTTCTCATGGAAATTTCGCTCTCATAAGTACTGTCGAATTGAAACGTTTGACTAACAAGTAAACCTACTCAAGTGTTACTCTTCGATTTTGATAAGCTTTTAACATGCTGTAGTCTAGGTCTAAATAAGAGACACATATTTTTTTATACGTGCCCATACGGCCCATACGGCCGGTAAGAGGGTGAAACACCCTCTTGAAAAAAATCGGTTTTAATATTTCTGAACGAATATTATCAGAACGGTAAATAATACAAGAAAAAGTTTCAAATAAAAGTTTTATGGGTTTTAATGAGCTTTATAACAATGCACTCAGATTTTACAAAATTAAGGAGGAAAAAAGGGATTTCGAAAAAAAATTATATTTTTGAAAATTTTTGATTTCTTTAAAATTATAGAAAAAAATCAGACACCTTTAGGAATAATAATGAATAGAGAAAAAATTGTTTGTGAATAACAAATTCGATTTTACAAAATTAAGGAGGAAAAAAGGGATTTTGAAAAAAATGATATTTTTGAAAAATTTTGATTTCTTCAAAATGATAGATTGCAAAATTATAAAAAAAAATCAAACACCTCTAGGAATGATAATGAATAGAGAAAAAATTGTTTGTGAATAACAAATTCGATTTTACAAAATTAAGGAGGAAAAAAGGGATTTTGAAAAAAATGATATTTTTGAAAAATTTTGATTTCTTCAAAATGATAGATTGCAAAATTATAAAAAAAAATCAAACACCTCTAGGAATGATAATGAATAGAGAAAAAATTGTTTGTGAATAACAAATTCGATTTTACAAAATTAAGGAGGAAAAAAGGGATTTTGAAAAAAATGATATTTTTGAAAAATTTTGATTTCTTCAAAATGATAGATTGCAAAATTATAAAAAAAAATCAAACACCTCTAGGAATGATAATGAATAGAGAAAAAATTGTTTGTGAATAACAAATTCGATTTTACAAAATTAAGGAGGGAAAGGGATTTCGAAAAAAATGATATTTTCGAAAAATTTTGATTTCTTCAAAATGATAGATTGCAAAATTATAAAGAAAAAATCAAACACCACTAGGAATGATAATGAATAGAGAAAAAATTGTTTGTGAATAACATAAATTCGATTTTACAAAATTAAGGAGGGAAAAAGGGATTTCGAAAAAAATGATATTTTCGAAAAATTCTGATTTCTTCAAAATGATAGATTGCAAAATTATAAAGAAAAAATCAAACACCACTAGGAATGATAATGAATAGAGAAAAAATTGTTTGTGAATAACATAAATTCGATTTTACAAAATTAAGGAGGGAAAAAGGGATTTCGAAAAAAATGATATTTTCGAAAAATTCTGATTTCTTCAAAATGATAGATTGCAAAATTATAAAGAAAAAATCAAACACCACTAGGAATGATAATGAATAGAGAAAAAATTGTTTGTGAATAACATAAATTCGATTTTACAAAATTAAGGAGGGAAAAAGGGATTTCGAAAAAAATGATATTTTCGAAAAATTTTGATTTCTTTAAAATGGTAGATTGCAAAATTATAAAAAAAATCAAACACTTCTATACCACTAGGAATGATAATGAATAGAGAAAGAATTGTTTGTGAATAACATAAATTCGGGATTCAAAGAATTCAGTTTAACTGCTTACGTTTGTGCGCTCTCGGCCTAATACGCGGCGGCCCGCAACGTGATATCACTTTGAAATCGCAGTTTCCTTCTTGTTATCTATGGCCCGGAGCTTTAGTCTTATAAGCCAAATCACGTCGGTCGACTTGAAGCTCGAAAAGTGGCGCGCTCTTCCGGACGGTAACTCGACGTCGTCCGTCCGACGCACGCGAGATGCGCCACGATAATTATAGCAGAACCATAACAATTGCGCGCGAAACTCACCGATCCTCCGCATATTACGTTATCGTTCCGACGTTATACATATATAACGTCGCGTCTCTAAACTACCGCCGAGATTAACCCACTGTATATCCTATCGCCTCGCAGGTGTGGCGCGAGTTCCGTACATTATTGTCGATCCTGTCGAGTAAGTTCGATCGCGGTATAACGCTCCGTCTCTCTACCCTGCCGAGCATCCCCAACCCTCTCCCTCCCTCCCTCCCTCCCTCGTCCATCGCGCATCTCTCCCACGAACTCGAGTTAACATTCCTCCGACAAATCAAACACTTCACCGGCTGAGGCTGCTCGACGCTAATCGATTGGCGGCCCTCGAGCGAACAAAAGTCGCCAACCTTCCCCGGCCGCGTGCGATTTTTCGCGAGGATGTTGCAACAGGCGCGGCAGCACGCGCGATGTGGCGGGAAAACGGTGGGGAACGCGGAAGGGTTTCCAGCGGGACCGTGCACGACGGCGCGGCGTAAATAGAAGAACTCCAGCCGGTCGAGCTTTCGACGGTGAAGTGCTTTCGAAAAAGCTCTCGCCTCGTAACGGCGCTTTTCGAGAGTCGCCGGGCGCACGGCGCGCTGAGGGGGTCAGAAGGGCAAGTTGCACAAAGAAAGAGAGAGTGAGTGAGGCGGAGTGAGTGAATGAGTAGAACGGGAGGAAGGATGTAGTATCTAACAAGTGACAATTACCGGCGCTAACGAGCACCCGGACGCCCGTGGTGTATAACCAGCCTCATAGCGGACTCTGTAGGTCCGCTTCCGAAGTCCCGAATCCCTGCTTCCTCTCCCACCCCTTGCCCCCACCTTTGGTCCTTCTCGAACGTCCGTTCATTGAGAAGCATCCACCGCTGTGTGCTGTCAGGTCATCGTCGAAGATCCGGGCAGACATCGAGCGTTCGGACGTACTCTCCTCTCTCTCTCTCTCTCTCTGTCTGTCCCTCGACTGTCCTTGTCCCTCTTTCTGGTCCTCTTTGGATCTCTCTGACTCCCGCTATTTCTACACCCTTCCTCTCTATGTCGGGCACTCTCCTTTGTCCCGCTTTCGACGCCAGGCGACGTTCCGGTTTCGCTGATGCACGACGAAACCTGACACGCTCGCCGCCCACGTTCCGCGTGTCTCTTCTCGTGAGCTCGTCACCGTGCTCCTCTATAGCCTTACTCGGCGCAATTTGCGGGGCGTTAAAGGTCCGAGTAAAAGAGATCCTTTCGATTGTAATCGCCGGGAAAACTTGGTTCGCGCGGCGACCCGCCGAACGTCACGTCGCGTCGCGTCGATGGAGAAGACTCTTCAGACGATTCCAAACGGTCGAGCGTATTTACATTGAGGGAAAAATATATGATACTTGAAACTATAATGGCATAAAAGATTATAGTTAGGAATAGTATTTTTATAGTAAATTTCAGCATAATGTTTGTAATATTTACAATATAAGCATAGTATAACTGACCCATGTAAAACTTTTACCAAGAATTATAATCATTTGAAATGAAAAATATAGTAAGGTTGCAAATATTGAATGGTAAGAGAAATTAACTATTTTATATAGTCAATACAATTGGAATATTTGGAAAATATAGGTACATGTAACTATATTCCCAAAGCGTGCTTTACTATAGATACTATACTATACATAGAATAATAAGATGGTGACTATAAATCTGTTTTAATTCTGCTATATCTTTATGTTTAGATGAACTATAAATATATGTTTGAGGCCAAAACGAACTATAAAATATAGTGAGATTATAGTTATTCCAACTATTTTTTTCTCTCAGTGTGTGTACTTTCCCGGTGTATGCGTGTGCGTAACGTCGGAAGTTGGACAAAGTCGGATATATTTCGCAAAGTTCCCGGCGAATTGAAAACGATGCGAGAATGGATTAAATTTATCGTTACGTGCCGCGCGACGTCCCTTCATTCACCGACGTTGCAGTATACAGAGAGAAAAAAGTAGTTGGAATAACTATAATCTCACTATATTTTATAGTTTGTTTTGGCCTCAAACATATATTTATAGTTCATCCAAAACCGAAGATATAACAGAACGAACACACATTTATAGTCACCATTTTATTACTCTACGTGTATAGTAAGGCACACTTTGAGAATATAGTTATATGTACCCATATTTTCCAAATATTCCAATTATATTGACTAAATGAAATAGTTAATTTCTCTTACCATTTAATATTTGCTATCTTACTATGTTTTTTATTTCAAATAATTATAATTCTTGGTAAAAGTTTTACATGAATCAGTTATACTATGCTTATATTGTAAATATTACAAACATTATGGTGACATTTACTATAAAAAAGATATTCCTAACTATAATCTTTTTACTATGCCATTATAGTTCCAAATATCATACATTTTTCTCTCAGTGTAGAATGTTTGCGATTTTGAACTAAAGGTAAATAAACCGACGAGCGCCACGTGATAACAGGCATAACGCGTTTCGACGCCGCGAACTCGATCAGCTGATCAGCTTGTAAACATTTTTTCAGCGTGGCTGTTTTTTCCGGACTACGCTCACGTGTATCCCAATAGGATCTCGCCAACAGATTACAAAAGCGAAATATAAATGTATGATGCGAGCAAGGGCAGAGAGAGAGAGAGAGAGAGAGAGAGAGAGAGAGAGAGAGAGAGAGAGAGAGAGAGAG
>NW_022639505.1:1040995-1077152 GCF_010583005.1 Odontomachus brunneus | reverse complement strand
GAGAGAGAGAGAGAGAGAGAGAGAGAGAGAGAGAGAGAGAGAGAGAGAGAAGGATCAGAGTTGCATTAGTTTTTTTCTCTCAATGCAATGTATGGCAGACTGCCCGTCAATCGACTCGTGCCGGATAAACAAATTAGTCAGTTAGTCCGGAAAAACAAAATATTATTTGTAGGGTTACAAATTATATACATGGAGTGACAGCGATCCGCACTGAAGAGGGAAAAAAATAGTTGGAATAACTATAATCTCACTATATTTTATAGCTCATTTTGGCCTCAAACATATATTTATAGTTCATCTAAACATGAAGATATAGCAGAATGAACACAGATTTATAGTCACCATTTTATTACTCGATGTGTATAGTAAAGCACACTTTGAGAATATAGTTACATGTACCTATATTTGCCAAATATTCCAATTGCATTCACTATATAAAATAGTTAATTTCTCTTACCATTCAATATTTGCTACCTTACTATATTTTACAAATAATTATAATTCTTGGTAAAAGTTTTACATGAGTCAATTATACTATGCTTATATTGTAAATATTACAAACATTATGGTGACATTTGCTATAAAAATAATATCCCTATCTATAATCTTTTAACTATGCATTATATACAGTTTCAAATATCATACATTTTTCTCTCAGTGTAAAGAGTAAGTGGGAAGTTATTGAATCGTTGCAGTGCGTTGTTTCCAGAATCTTTTAATTTTGTTTTTCCGTAACTCTGAAAACCTGTTTTGCAGGAAAATCTTGATAAAAATGTGCTCGATTAAAACAGAGTCTGGCAAATACTATTACAGGTTACATGTAACAATGTTTGCTGGGAAATCAGTTAACGCTTTTGGTTCCACTTTTTTGAGAATTTTAAATATATATATGTTACTACATATGAAAAGATAACTTAAACTAAACTAATAGTAAATAAACTTTAAAATTACTTTGGGACATATACAAGATGTCTGAGGGAAGACACGACAAGGCACGTGGATTAAGTCAAACTGAAGAGAAAATTCCTCCACCACTTTTCAGACAACCACGTAGAATTTCGAGATATTAATAAAAGAAAATTAGTGAATTACGCGCAACGTTGTGGGATGCGTTCTGTAGACGCGAAGTTCGTCAAAAATATATTTGGGACGCGACTGTCTTTTAAGTTTGATCTACAATGTGTTCTTTGCTTCCTGTTTCTTGTTTTCTGTCTTTTTTTAGTTTAAAGCCTGATCTACAATATGCTCTTTGCATTCTGTTTCTTATCTTCTGTCTTTTTCTGGCTTAAAGCTTAAAGTTTGAATCAGAAAGAGATAAAGAGAAAGAAGCAGGAAGCAAAGAGCATATTGTAGATCAGGGCTAAGGTTAAAGGTTTGAGTCAGAAAGAGATAAAGAAAAAGTAACAGAAAGCAAATAACACATTATAGATCAAGCTTTAGCAAATATGACTACTAAAGGCGGAGTAACGATGCAAGCATCGCGGAGGTTGTTTCTTAACTTATCGCCAGCGTGTCGTATTATGCGTGTCGCTAAGAAACAGTCTCAGCAATTTTCCATAAGCTTGTGTTTACAAAACTCGTCTTACAGCGTTGTGTATACTAATCTTTTTTTATTGATGTTTCGAAATTTGTGATTGAAAAGCGGTAGAGAAATTTCTTGTTCAGCTTGAACTAAATCTACCTGTACGTTGTTGTGTTTGCGTCAGAGACTCTGCGTAAAACTCGTGCAGATTAGGTCAAACTGTACAAGACATTCATCTTGCAAACAACCATGTAAAATGTTTGGTTATTAGTTGAATAAGATTGCCAAGTGATCGCGTGCGATACTGTGACGTTACGCCTAACGTAATGTTACACTACTCGATCGGTGTAAGCTAGAGGGGAGTAGTAAGCGAGCGCGCTGATTAGCACGGTTTATAGGCACCGCTTTTATAACAATCCACTCAGTATCACACGCGATCATTCGCCCTTTAACAATTGAAAATTTTACGTGGCTGTTCGTGGAATCATATAAGAATCTTTTCTTTAATTTTACCTGATCTACATGTAAATATTTATGTATTATCGTCCTGCACAATCTGATTCGAAGTTGTATTTGGTTTATACATTTCAAGTTATGTTTGCCTCACACAGCATGTCTGACGATAGGTGCGAAAACGCTCGTGTACGATTAAGTTAAACTGGACACAATTTTTCTATTATATTGTAAATAATCATGTCAATTTTTGGTCAGGGTTGGAAAGTTACTTTTCACGGAAAAAAAGGATTTGCTGTAGCAGCAAACTAATTAACTACAGTTAAACATAATTCGTTGTATTAGCTACTTTTTCTTTGCTGCAGGAACCTATTTTCTTGCTATGATAACAAAAAATCTTGCTCCTACAGTAAGAAAAGTAGCTAACGCAGTAAATTTGCTACAAATGGACACAACTACCTGGGAAAAAAAAGTTCAGATAAAAGTCAGATATGGATTTTGTCAAGATCTGATCAGATATAATCAGATATAATTCAGATATGATTAAGATGTGTGTATACAATTATATATGATTATATATGGACAGATCTGATTCATATCTGAATTATATCTGATTATATCTGATCAGATCTTGACAAAATCCATATCTGGCTTTTATCAGAACTTTTTTTTCCTGGGTAAACAGATTTTCTTGTTATCCTAGCAAGGGAATTGGCTTCTGCAGCAAAGAAAAAGTGGCTAATACAGCAAACTATGTTTAGTTGTCCATATGTAACAAATTTTTTTTTCCATGTTGAAGAAAGATAACTTTTTACCGTTGTTGTTACTCAACAAGTATTGTTACTTTTTGTAATCAAATGTTAAAGAACTTTCTTCGGGAGATCCTATATACATCCTATATATTTCTGTCCATCCTATATACATGTGTCTTATATGTGCAAAGCCACGTTAAAGGTAACGATTATATCCGTTAGTAGATAATGCAATTGCATTACTGTTATCGTTACTGGTGAAAAAGATAACGTCGTTGGTAACTGGAAAAAAGTAACGTGTAAAAAGTGAAAGGTAACTTGTAGCAGAAATGACGTTACTTCCCTGCTAAGCAACGCGTTACTTCCCAACCCGGATATAACCAAACGGGATCGAAAGGTTTAGAGCGAGAACTAAGAGGAAGTCTACTGAATATGTAATCGCCAGCACATCTTCCTCCCGAAGCGAGCTCCCTTCATCATAACTTCGATATCAACCAATCGTTCTTATTCCGCACGTATTACCGCGAGCAGTTTGCCGAGACGGTTAGTCGGCGGACTACGACGTAAGACTTTCCACTGCGCGCGCGGCTGACTATGTACGGACTCGTACCACTGACGCGCGCTGTCAGCGACTATCGCAGCTGTTATTGGCGCGCGCGCTCATCGCATGTATGTGTCGGTGAAACGACACGCTGCCATACACAAAGACAAAAGCACTCCCTTCCATTAATCTTGCAAATGAATTCAGCCTATAGTCTTTTACTGTCGAGAGAATAGTTCCGCAGTTTACACTAATAGCTATTGACTAATCCGGCATCAGGTCGCCCTGCTGCGCGTTGCTGCTGACTTCACATCGCTTCGATCATAGGCGGTAAATTTTTTATATCATTTCCCCTCCACGTAAGAACAACGAGGCACAACATGTGGCAAGGAAGTCAGTGGAATTAATGAAAATTAATGAATTCGCGTATTGCCGGCGCTGTTGAAGAGTAATCATGATTTCGCGTGCGGCGAACAAACACGCGAACGGCAGCCGTGTAAACGCATTTTTTTCAATCTTCCAAAAATCGGACGTGCCAGTTGATATTTGTTTCTCATTGAAATTCGCGTTTCGAAAACTGAGCGCCGCGTCGTTGTTGGAATAAAACGAGGAAAGGGGGGAAATAAAAGCCTAGAGTTGCCGAGAATTCCTGGGAATGGCAGATCGGTGTGGGTGCCGCAATCGCCCAGGCGATCGACCGCAATCTCACCGCCTCAAAGTTCGCACGCCGCCGCTCACGATTATATTAATCAAAGAGCGTCATAATGCGTCGTGATCCTTACGTCACGTCCAATATCGGCGCGAGACGTGTTTGCGCCACGGTTGCGTCTCTCGGCGCGAGTAAACTACTTGGCCGAATAGAATATTTGGTGAGGCAATAATGAAACCGGATTATAACTTGGCGCGGACGAGTAATCCATGATTCGATTTGGGCAGCGCCGGCAAAGCCAGTGTGATTACGGCTCTCCTAAAATTCCCTGCTAACGTTCTCTCAAACGAGCCCTCCTCGGCTCCTCGTTATCGCGATTCATGCAAATTTCTACGTGGCGCGAGTGTGGGCCGAACTTGGGCCGGATGCCGCGAGTGCTTTGTTTCATCTCGCCGCGGACGGCTAAAAAAAGAGAAATGAGCAATCGCCGTCCCGTTAGCCGCCTCAACATCAATCTCGCACCTGTTATTAGTGAAATTGATACATAAAGTTTTGCTGCTCGAATCTGGAGATCGCGTGTCTACGGAAATCTTTGGCTCCTATTAATAGCCGTCGCTTGTCTCAATTGAGATATGCAGATATCCGTAAAACAGTGACTTTCCCGTTAAAAAAAATCAATATGACGATCGTGCGCAAAGCAGAATCGTTGAAAATTGTGCAAAGTTTTTCATGAAAAAAATTTTACTTTCTCAATTTTTTATTGATGTCTTAAAATACAGAACTAGCACTTTTACATTCATTATTATTATTAAGATATTATTATTGAGATATGCAGATATGAATTTAGAATTAAACGCGAGTTTTTTTTTAGGTCAAATCACAATTATACATAAATGTAAATTTTTGACAATCTCTATTGCGTGCATTTATCAATTTTCTTTAATTAATGTCTTTTATCAATCCCATTTAAATACATTTTTTTCTTCATAAAATAGCCTTAAAAGATGTTTCTTGGTGAAGTTTTGTAGTTTGAATAAAATTTACCGTCGGAAAATACAATTTTCTGAGCGTACGTGCATTCATGTTTTCCCAATGCTACAGAACTTATATAACAAATTTTATAATTATATAATAATGAATCTTATAAAATAATAAATCTTATATAATAATAATTTTTATAAGTATGTAATGAACGTAAAAGTACTAATTTAATATTTAATATTTAAAATTTTTATTACAACGTAAGTTTTTATTACAAATATTTTCTTCACTTGTCAGAATCACACAAACAGTATCTTTGTTTCCTCTTTTCGTAGAAAAGATCTAATCGTATGATATGACAGAAAAACTCAAATGTAACTGTGAATTCTGTTCCGAGTATTTCATGTAACACAAGTTTCGAGTAACGACGCTGATGAAGTAACGATTATTAATACGAGCTTTAGAGATAAAGGGAGAAACTCCTTTATCTACACGAAAGTTCCGTCAAACTAAACTCCGATACTAAGGTAAGGTCGCGTATACCGACTGCACGTTTAGCGTTAAATACATCCTTTTGACTCCCAGACCGAAACAGGCTGAAATCACGTGTAACCTTATATACAGGATGCCATACGATAGGTGGGAAAACGCTTGTTTAGGTCAAACTGAACACAAAATTTCCCCATGATTTTGTGAATAATGACGTAAGGTTTTGGGTTATTAATTAAAGAAAATTTATGAATAATCGTGCGCGATGCAGTGCAAGGTGTGGCGGTAAATACGATTTCCGTTGCATGTTTGACATTCAGGTCAAGCTGAATAAAAAAAGTTCTGTATCATTTTACAAATAACTATGTTTTTTTGAGTTATTAATTAGAAGAAGATAGACAATCTCTATTGCGTGCATTTATCAATCTTCTTTAATTAATGTCTTTCATCAATCCCATTTAAATAAATTTTTTTCTTCATAAAATAGCCTTAAAAGACGTTTCTTGATGAAGTTTTGTAGTTTGAATAAAATTTACCGTCGGAAAATACAATTTTCTGAGTATACGTGCATTCATGTTTTCCCAATATACTACAGAATTTATATAACAAATTTTATAATTATATAATAATGAATCTTATAAAATAATAAATCTTATATAATAATAATTTTTATAAGTATGTAATAATGAACGTAAAAGTACTAATTCTGTATTTTAAGACGACATTGATAAAAAATTGAGAAAATAAAATTTTTTTCGTGAAAATCTTTGCACAATTTTAAGCGTCAACGATTCTGCTTTGCACACGATCGTCATTTTGTGTTTTTAACGGGAAAGTCTCCGTTTTACGGATTGATACAAAGAATATAGCTTTATTTAGACTGGTTCAATAATATTATATCGACGGAATTACTTTGCTGAATCACTGAGAGAAAAATATAGTTGTCTTTGGCGTCAACTATACTCTTTTGTGGTTTTAACCACAAAAATAGTTAGAAAAACCATTATTTTAGTAAATGTTATTAGAAAAATGATTCTTCTAATTATTTTTTTGGTTAAAATCACAATAAGGTATAGTTGATGCCGAAAGCAACTATATTTTTCTCTCAGTAATGTAAAAAATTTGGACAGGATCCAAAGTGAATGTACATAATTATGTACATCGAGCTTTAAAGGATTAATAACTCAAAAATCAACGTGATTGTTTGCAAAGTAGTACACGGACAAAAATAATTTGCTGACCCAGCAAATTTTCTGCTAGTCTAGCAAAATCTTTTCGTTATTATATGACAGCAAAAAGATTTGCTAAGAGTACTAATCACTATTTGCTGAATCTACAAAATATTTTGCTATAAGAACCATGATGTATTTATATAAGCAGTTGCAGTTTTGCTCCGATAACAAACAAATTTGCTAAGGATACATTATTTTGCATTGGTAGCAGATTAACGTGATTCTTAGGATAAATACACTCAACAAATTTTTTCTATCCTGGCAACGAAACTACTTCTGCTCTGACGAGTAATTTGTAAAATTAAATACGTCAACTAAATTTCTTTGTTGTCACTACGAATATGCAGTAGCAACGACGATTTTGCTAAAAGAGCAAAATTATTTCTCTCCGTGTACAGAAATTTTATGTCCAGACTTAATCGTATACGAGCGTTTTCGCACCTATCGTCAGGCTGTGTGAGGCGAACATAACTTATATAAATTTATAAGCCAAATACAACTTCGAATTAGACGGTGTTGTTCCACACCAAACGCCGGAACACGCGTCTAAGTGTTGAAATCTAAGGACGGACATTCATCTGACGATCATCCAGTATTTGCTGTCGTTGTTAGTGATATTCGGTTACCAGCGCTCCACATGTTCTCTCATTGCTGGGTCGGCGATGACGTTCACCGCAGAGTATGATGTTATGCCGCGTGATCAAGTTTGACTGGCGCAACACTGGCAGCCACTACTGACGTGACTGGCAATGACTGTTTGTAATTGCCGCGTGTATGACTACGTAATTAGCCGCGTGTGTGTTACCGCGATGCCTGTCTCGCTTGCAGCCACGATCGCGCCTTGACTGCCCCAGTCGACTGATTACTTGATGCTTCCGTGTCCGCACATTAAAGAATTATCATAATCAGACAAGAAATGACATGATAATGTCATTTATATAGGCAACTATATACACGGAGGAAAATAATTTTGCTCTTTTAGCGAAATCGTCGTTGCTATTGCATATTCGTAGTAACATGAAAAGAATTTTGTTGACGTAACTAATTTTACAAATTATTCAGAACAGAAGTAGTTTCGTTGCCAGAACAGAAAAAATTTGTTGAGTGTATTTGTCCTAAGAATCACATTAATTTGCTATTGATGCAAAATAATGTGTCCTTAGCAAATTTATTTGCTATTGGAACAAAACTGCAACTGCTTATATAAATCCATCATGGTTCTTACAGCAAAATAATTTGTAGATTCAGCAAATTATATCCAGTAAATAATGATTAGTACTCTTAGCAAATCTTTTTGCTGTTCATATAATAATGAAAAGAAAGATGAGATATAATAATGATATAATAATGAAATGAAAAGAAAAGATTTTGCTAGATCAACAGAAAATTTGCTGGGCCAGCAAATTATTTTTCTGTTATCTTGTAGATAACAGCAACTATATAGATAACTGTATAGATCTGCTATAGAATAGACTATATAGAACTATGTAGATAACTATATAGATCTGCAAACAACACCTTAAAAAGTTTTTCGCTCAGGAAATTGGAAAATTCTGGGAGGACGGAATTTTCACTTGCTTGGAAGATAGCGAAATGTTATCGAAAAAAATGGCATATATTGTCCAATAAACTTATTTTTTAATATAATAGCTATATAAGTGACAACTATATGAGTTTTATGTCTAGAATTATAATATATATATAGTTTAATAAACTATTTTGTAGTTATTACAATTAGAGCTTTAGTTGCAATAACTATAAAATAGTTGATTAAACTACATATAATATAATTCTGCATGCAAATCTTACATAGTTGTTATCTATATAGTTGCCATTACCATGATTTTTTCTAAGTATAGTGATTCTTTAATATGCGGACATGCGGGAGGATTGAGTAATCAGTCGGCTAAGATAGTCAAGATGCGATTGTATTGATGTGGCAATTTTAACTAGAATATTTAGTCAACAGTAAGAGATTAATAAAACTGAATCGTAGTTGTATGTATGATATAGAAGTTATTTCAAGTACCAAAAGATTCATGCAACTCCATAATACGAATAAATTTATTTCTGTATGTGGGGATAGTTTTGTAAATAGAAATTGCTACTTAATTAATATTTTGTAGCCGAGGAACATATCGACATTCTACTTTAATTTATTATTCTTCCAATTCATATATGTTATTTATATTTTAGGAACTGAATAATCTTGAATAAAAATCTTTTATTATAAAAATTGACTATTTTTATTAGTATAAAAAATCTACTGACAGTTCTGCATTACTAGTAAACATGGTAAAATTGAAAAAAATTTATGTGAAAGAGTTGCTGATATTCTCACTGTGTGAATTATATTCTTTCTAGTCGAAAGATTAAGTAAATCAGTTGAATAGAGCGAGATGCGTTTTATGGTTGCTACATTAAATTAAACTTTAAGCTTGCCCCGCGTCCGTCCCTGATTTTGTTTTATATAAATGCGAGATCTAAAGAACACGAAAATTTTGCTGAAAGAACCAGAGCTGTATGTGTATTAATTCTCTATATACAATTCTGAAATTGTTCTCGTTTAATTCGAAACGAATTATTTCGATGGATTTTTTATAGTGCCAAAGTAAAAAATAAAAAGAATGTAAATTTTAGTGAATTGAATGAAATAAGATAAAAATGAAAGTTTAGCCTGTTTCACTGCGCTATACAATTGTTATTATGAAATTCTCCTCTCTCTTCTGCTTTCATTATTTATATTTGATATTTGTCAGGAACGATAAATGATAGCAAGCTCATTAATTCTTTGCCACCTGTTGTTGCTTTGAGATAATATTTAGTTTAAGTCTCTGTAAACGTCAAATCAATCGATATTTTTCTCTACCGGTTAAATTTTGTTAACAACAATGTCTCTTATGACTCTAGTCGAGATTTTAATCTTATCATCAATTATAATGATAAAAACCAGTGAATTGTCGACACCCGTCGTCTGTAAGGTTGATAGCTACACTGTTGGAAAACTTCGTATTAAATTTAATAACTGGGGTGTGGAGTTTTTTTACATAACTATGTTATGAAAAGTAATAGTAAAATATTATATTTAATAACACATAGTTATGAAAAATCATAATCAGAATTAAGAGACTTCTGGATAGCTCCGTTGAAATCTCGATAAAAGCCACAATGCTTTGCAAGCTGAAACTTGACCGAAACAGTCTCGTATTTATGATATATTAGGAAAATTATTCTAACATATCATAACGTGTTATAATGTTTCTTAACTTAACATGAAATTTAATAAAAAAAATATGGAATATAAGATAGAAAATATTAGCTTTCATAAGAAATATAAAATATTATAACTAATTTATAATTAATAATCCCCCCTAATGTTATAAAAATCTTCACTATTATTAATTTTAATATGAAATTCTTAAGTTTACTTACAAAAATGCTATTATTTTTAAGAACTTTTCTAACAGTGCACTTCTATATTACTAAGAACGATAATGAATAGAGAAGAAATTTTTTGCGAGTAGAATTAATTCGGAATTCAAAGAGTTAATGCTTGTGCCATTTTTGGAGCGAACACGCCACGTCAATGCGACCAGGAGAGGGTAATGTGAAGTGACGATTGCGAGACCTCCCGCATCACAAATGAGTGAATTCCCCGCCCCTTGTTCCCTCTGCAATCGTGAACGACAAGAGGTGGTAAAAGGGTAAAATATTCGGGAGCCGGCGGCGCGATTACTGCTCGGCCGGCGCGTCCAGATTCGGATTAATTAGCCGCCTCGTACGTAATTCCGCGCTCGCGCCCCAACAGCCACTTGCACGCACGCCCTCAGAATTCCGCGGGAGAAACGACGACCGGGAGGGTTGGCGGGGTTCCGCGGCCAAGCCGTACGGCTCTCGGGCTGCCGTGTACCAAGGATATTGGGCGATACGTCATACGTTGCATAGCTACGCGACCCCAAACGAGCTATTGTTCCTCCGCGACGGAGTGCTCTCACCCCCTCGGCGGCCCGCTCGCGCGCGGGCCATGCATTTCGCGACGTGTCACGCCGGTAATTTTGGAAATTTCGACGCTGGATTAATCGCAGCGCGACGCGCGCGCTCGCGTTTAATATCGGGCATGTCTTATCGGGAGTTATTCCCGGACTGACTTTCGTGATCACCGCGACTGGCAACTTTACAATTTAATCAGATTTATGAAGCGAATCTACTGTACCAGGTTAACCGTCTCTCTCGCGTATAATGTTGGATCTATAAGAGACTCGAACGAATATTCGATCGTTCGCTAACTTTGGTAAAGGCCCCGAAACGAAATAGCGTAAATTTGTTTGCAGATTTCAATTTGATTGTGCTGCTATCTTGTAGCCGACACTTTTTTACATCTTTGGAAAAGAATATGTCTAAAAATAGCAATTTTCAACAAAGTTATGGTAGTTCAAAGTTGCCCAGGTCTGACAAACACAGATAGTACTGTATGTCCCAAAAAACATGATTGTACGAAAGATTAATCATTAAGTTTATATTATAAAAAAATATTAAATTTTTGTTATATTGATGCAGGAACAAATTTTACGAGAAATTACGGTTAGATTTTCATGTTGCAGCTTTGATGACACATTGTTCTGAGTAAATTTCGATTTTTTCGTATCTTTTTCGTATTTTTATCTCATCATTCTATGTGATAAATGTGAGTGCCATATAAATGTTCACTCCAAGGATTGCAATCTTGACAAATCGACTAACAAAGATGCTGCAATTTTACGTCTATCTCGGTTACAATTGCGTTTATAAAATGTTCCATTTTAGTTTAAACATCGTAATATCTCGAAAATAACGTATTTACAAAAGTGTTTTCAACAAAAGTTGTAGGATATTGAAGCTGAAAAAATATTTTTTTACTTTGACATGATTTTGAAAAACTTTGTCAAAGTTAACTCTAATTTTTTAAATGGAATCACATAGCTTTTTATAAATATATATCGTTTCCACTATTTATTTTGCGTACAAAAGTACTGAAATATAATCATTAAAAAGTGAATACTTCTCGAGATATTTCATATTTTGTCTTGCTATTTCTCAACACAAGATATGAAATATCTCATAAACTATTCACTTTTCGATCATCTCATCTGAATATTTTTGTACATAGAATAAAGAAAAAAGTCGATCAGTGATACTAATCTGTGTATAATAATTGGTGTATAAATAAATATACAAAATGCACGAAATTTTGTTTAAAATTTGTGTATGTATTTTTTTGCAATAATCGATTTTATTCATTATTCTACGCGCAAAAATGTGAGGTTATCGAAAAGTGTATTTTAGGAGATATTTTATATTTTATGCTGAGAAATGTTGAGACAAGAGAGAATATCTCGAGAAGTATTTATTTTTCGTAGACTTTATCCCAATATCTTTGTACTCAAAATGGCCAGAGGAATTTAGTTATATTTAAGAAACTATTTGTTTTCATTTAAATAATTAGAGTTTATTTTTTCAGGATTTTTTTCATTTTAAGGAAAATGAAAATATAACTATCCTTTTTCCCCCTCGATATCCTATAACTTTTGTTGGAAATATTTTTTTCTAAATGCATTATTTTCAAGATATTACAGTGTCTAAGTTAAAATGAGATAAGCTGTATATTATAACTTTTAAAAGGTAGAAAAAATAACTTACTATTTTTAATATCTTCGAAACATGAGAATAGGAAAATTTATTTAACAAAAACTACATAGTATAGAAATGGTCATTTTATAGCGATAATGATTTTTTTACAGCTGAAAATTATCTTCGAAAATCTGGAGATCATATTTTTTCCTTGTTTTAATAGAACATTGTTTTTGTATTTATTTTTTGATAGCGGTAATTAAGGAAAATATAAATAGTTTATGATAAAAAATGATTCAAGATCATATAGAAGCTTGTTGTTACAAATCATGATTTTTTAATAAATAAATAAATACAAAAATGTAACATTCGAATTTTCATTTGTTTTGAGTGAGACTTAGAGATAAATTTTGGTATGATAACATGTGTGTTTTACATTTTGAAATGGAGAATCGCGCGGAAGAGATGTAAAAATCGACTACTTTTATCCGATCGGAATTTATTGCTGTTCTTTTATTGCATAAAAAAAGAAAAACCCATATGTTACAGTCGAGATTTTAATTTGTTACATTTTATACGGTAAGAACGTGGCACAAAAGGTAAAATATTTATACGGCGTTTTACGAAGCCGTCATTAATTAAACGCTCCCGTTTGAACTTCGAACACGGTCGATTTTTGCGCGCGTTATTCCAGACAGGCTGTAATGAGGTAACAAGTTCGCCGAGCGAAATTAAAAATTGAAGCGGCTCGCTGCTGCCGCGCCGAGCGCATCGGAATTGCGAGCGCCACTGGCGAATAAGAGGAAGCCCCGATAAAAACGATAAAAGCTCATTGATTCACGTGCCATAGCCGGCATAGTTGTGCGGTCCCAAACGAACTATTGTTCTCACGATGCAGCTCACTGTCCTTCTCCCGGTCTATTCGATAGTCCGGCGAGCTTGACGATTTCGAAATTTCCTCCCACGTACTGTACGAGCGAACTTTTTTCTCGTGTGTCAGGCATCTTTCGCATGACATCGAGTCGGTGAATCATTTCATGTCGATTCACCAACACAAGGAAGATGTATAGATAGATAAATAGATTAAAACAGATAAAGATATATAGATAGATTTATTTGATTTTGGTGGAGAACTCTTTAGCTATACAATGAGAAAAATATATGATAAAATAAAAGTAGGAACATCACGCAAAAATAATTGTGGGAGTTTTCTACAAAACTAAAAGTATAATAATCACTAATTATAAGAAGACTAAATAAGTTTAAAGAGGGAGACCAAATGCTTACAGGCAGTGTGTCTCATTCCGAGACAGTGAAATCAATAGATGAAATGGATACCGTTTTAAAGATCTCGACGAGCTGAAAATTTTGGTACTTATCTCAAGTTGATTTTTCGTTCCGGAAATACAGCGTTCCAAAAATCTAATTTCCGTTACAGTTTTTCATTTAGAGAAAATGTTAGCGTTGGAATTTCGGAACGATCAAGGATGCGTTGGAAAGCTGAGAGTGTCTACTTTTCAGGAAAAATATATCATTCTGATAAAATGCCAAATAGCCGGTAATTTAGGTATTCCAACTGGAATTTTGGTACTTCCTGTCGATTTTGAGTTCTGAAACCATTTTTCATCGAAAATTTGGCACTTTATCAAAATAAGATATTTTTCCTGAAATGTAGGCACACTCAGCTTTCCAACGCGCTCTTAATTGTTCGGAAATTCCAACGCTAACACTTTCTATGAATTAAAAGCCGTAAGAGAAATCAGATTTTTGGAACGCTGTATTTCCGGAACGAAACATCGGATCAACTTGAGATAGATACCAAAATTTTCAGCTCATCGAGACCTTCAAAACTGTACCCATTTCATCTATTGATTTCACTGTCTCAGAACGGGGCACATTTTGGCCGCCCTCTTTAAGGGGACGCTGGAATCGATGACGAACTCGAACAATGTCGATAATGCAGAGACGATCGTCACTAACTAATCACGCTATCTTTTTAGTATTTCTTGTATATACAAAATTTATATGAATATGTGTTGCTTTGTTTTATCATATTCAACGGAAAACCTAACCATATATATGTAGAAATGTTTCTGCAAATTTTTTCGATATTTTTAAGCTTTTAAAGGCAGATGCGAAGGTAGAGCAATGTTCTTCAAAATTTTTCTGTTTGGAGCATCCACACTTTCAGCATATACAAGCTACGAAACTTTTGGATCAGGAAAATATTACGCTAACTGACAGATTAAGATTTTATATTAAACATTTTTTGTTCGTTTTCGTCACATATCGAGCAATGTTCCAATTTATCTTTGCACGAACTTTTACTGCGTAAATGCATTTGTAATTCTGTGTAACTAATACGACGTAAACTTTGCAGAAAAATGTTCTGTCGGTAAAGTTTTCAGCTTCAGCATCCCCTTAAATGTGATATGTACACTGAGAGAAGAATTTAGTAAATATTATCAAAATTTGGTTACTATTACTAAATGATAGACGTAAATATAGCGGGTCAAAGCTATGGCAATACTTATTAATTAATTTAGTTCTGTAAAATAAATTATTTATTTGACAGAAGTAAAATTTATTTGCTTCCAGAATATATTTGGTAAATAAAACTTATTGAATAGTTGAGCAAAATAAGCGATTTTGTAATAGTTACAAAATTTTTGATAGGTTCAACCAACTATCTGTAATAATAGATATTGAAACGATGTAATAGCTGCAAATGAATGAATTTTTCGTTGTGCTGCAACAAAATATACTTATATTGGTAACAAAATAGAACTCGTACCTACTGAATTTTTTATTATATGGGATATAACGATTTTATAACAATTATCAAATATCTGTTCATAACTGTAATATATTTTATATTAAATATTTAACATTAAGTATCTATTACTAAATTATTTAATTGATGTTACTGTGAATGCAATTACGTCATACTCCCGATCTATTAAATATTTTGTATTTATTATCATATTTAGTATTAGTTACTAAGGATTCAATGAATTTCTGTAACTAAATGCAGTTTGTTATAGTTACCAGTCTTTTCTCTGAGTGTATAAAGATAAAGAAAAAGGGGATATGCTGACGCATGAATAAGATAATACATGAGATCAGAAGGGAAAAATAATACAATAATAATGGAAAAGTGCACGGAAAGAACAGTATGATTGGCCCACATATAAATCTGGTTACGCTAACCAGACTCAATAATAAAATAAGGACCAACTAACTTCGTGGTTGCAGCAACCACAAAGCAATTGACGAATTACTAGCGCTGCAGCAGTGACGATATCTGGTTGCTCAAAGCTACCACTGAATGATTCAAGTCACCTTTTGTCACCTTTTTTTAACACAGCTATAACACGCTTTATTTTAAATTTACATGGTGAATTTATGTCTCTCAATTCGGAATTTTTGTCTCTCAACTCGGTTTACTTCTTCGTATAAAATGTTCTCGGTTTGTTGAATTGCATGTTGGATCGCTATCGACAGTAAAACTGGAGATTATTAATACTGGGAGAGTGCACGGAGGATCTTTTTTTCGTTTTATATTTGACAATTACGAATGACTGCGAAAGATATCGCAGTCGTTCTCGAAGATATTTAATATGACAAATACGCTTCTTGCGACAGGACGTGCAGTCAGTTTTAGACACGACATATTTTCGGCTTGCTCAGTGAAGTGGAGTTTATACGATGTTGTAAAATTTACGAGCGCAGCGCATCAAATGTTATTAAATTTTACGGGGTTGAAGCTCGCCGCGGATTATTAAGATTCTCATCTCGAAGCAGAGTGCGCGCGCGCGATCTTAGTCGCGGAAATTGTCGGTTATTAACCTCACGTATATTTTTTATTACGCTTTCATGAAGCTACCCGACGACTCGGCATTAAAATTATCGCATTATTGCACTTGATTGACGTGCGTTTCTCATCTAGTCTGATCTAGCGGTCCAATTTCCAACGTGGGATTACAAAATATCTGATGCATTTCTTTTTTTATCTTTGCTGTAAGTCGCGAAGAAACGATATAGTTCACTTTATCGGTCATCCTGTCTGATATACGCGTGTATACCTTGCAAATAGCAACAAGTAACCAGGACGATTTGGACGACGAACCGTAAAATCATGCTCGAGCCCCGATCAGGAAATTTCTTCCCGTCCGTTGTGCTTGACATTCGAATTGGAAACTGTCGAGACGAGGAAAATGAAAATACGAAATCACGCCGGGAGTGATATTCGCTTTCCATACCGAGAAAGATAGGACTTGAAGTGTCATTACTGATCGAATGAAAATTAAATCGTACGATCGACGCACTAAATTTAAACTTATATTTTCTGCTCATACATTCTGCTCTCTGAATTTCTTGAAGTGGAATATCATTCAAAACTATTGAAAAGTGATAATTTTCGCATGAAGGAATAGTCAAAGTACTACCATTCGAAATAGCAAGAGCAAATGTTCCAGTGACGGTGTAGTGGTTGGCCAATCTTGGTTTTGTTATATGTTTTGTTTATGTATTTATCGTGAGAAGAACTGTGGAAATCACAAAATATTCCTTTTAGAGAGAGAGAGAGAGGGGGGGGGGGGGGAGAACATAGGTACATTTCTACTACTATTTATTCAATAAAAAATATAAATTTTGCTTATTTCTCAATTTTAAAATTTTAAGTTCTAAATAATACGTTTGTTTTAACTATTTTAGATAAATATTCTTACAACTAACTCTATTGCATTGAAATTTTTCTATTTTGAAATTTAGTAAATTCTTCCAACTAAAGTCATATAGAAAAATAATTTGCTGGTCCAGTAAATTTTCTGCTCGTCTAGCAAAATCTTATCGTTATTATACGGACAGCAAAAAGATTTGCTAAGAGTACTAATCACTATTTATTGAATATAATTTGCTGAATCTACAAATTATTTATAAGAATATACAAATTTGTTATAAGAACCATGATGGATTTATATAAGTAGTTGCAATTTTGCTCCAATAGCAAATAAATTTGCTGACACATTATTTTGCATTAATAGCAAATTAACGTGATTCTTAGGACATTCAACAAATTTTTTCTGTCCTGGCAACGAAACTACTTCTGATAACGAATAATTTGTAAAATTAGTTACGTCAAACAAATTTTTTTGATGTTACTACGAATATGCAGCAGCAACGACGATTTTGCTAAAAAAGCAAAGTTATTTTTCTCTTTGTACACGGAGAAAAATAATTTGCTGGCCCAGCAAATTTTCTGCTGGTCTAACAAAATCTTTTCGTTATTATATAGACAACAAAAAGACTTGCTAAGAGTACTAATCACTATTTGCTGGATATAATTTGAATCTACAAATTATTTTGCTATAAAAACTATGATGGATTTATATAAGCAGTTTTACTCCAATAGCAAATAAATTTGTTAAGGACACATTATTTTGCATCATTAGCAAGTTAACGTGATTCTTAGAACAAATACACTCAACAAATTTTTTCTATCCTGGCAACGAAACTACTTCTGCTCTGATAACGAGTAATTTGCAAAATTTGTTACGTCAACTAAATTTTTTTGATGTCACTACGAATATGCAGTAGCAATGGCGATTTTGTTAAAAAAGCAAAATTATTTTTCTCTGTGTAGCGATAGATCATGTGATCATAAGCGTTCTTTCGTTTCGTAACCACGGTAGCCTTTGGTTGCTTAGTTTGGTCCACTTAACGCTCGCAACGCCGCGAGCGTCTTTCTATCTTTGTTGTTCGAGGCGTTGCGAGCGTTAAGTGGACCAAACTAACCAACCAAACGTGGTCACGAAAGGAAAAAAACGCCTCATGTTATTGTGACATCAATGGCGCCGACAGTTAGTCGTAACTGATTATACTTTAACCTAGAAGCACCAATGCCCGGACACATACCTGGGCAATCGTATTGTTTTGTTCTTCAAATGCTAATACTTTTAGACTTTCCACGTAAAGCATGTACGCTGAATGTATATATGTTTTTATGTATCCTATGTATATATGTAAATATGTAAAATATGTGTATATGTAAATATATATGAATATTTTTCATATATATATATGTATATATACATGTATATATATATATGTATTTATATATGTATATATATGTATATATATATGTATATATATGTATATATATGTATATATATATGTATATATATATGTATATATATTATGTATTTATGTGTCCTACGTTTTTTAAAAGTTTAAATATTCGTATTTAAAGTCCAAAACAGCAGGAGCGTTCAGAATTAGGTGCGTGTCCGGGGAAATTGATATTTTTATCTCACTTCCTTCTCTTCTTATTTTGATCCCGTAAGGAAGGGACGCGCGAAGAGTTCTGATGATAAATGATGAAAAAGGCTTGCGGGGTTTCGCCAGAGAAGAACGGGCATTGTCAAGTGATACACGCGTGTAAACATCACGCGGCGAATAATTAGGGCGTGCATGTCGACGTGACGGCGACCGAAAATGCGATGTGAACAAAGGTGCGAGGTTACGGAGGACAGCCGGGAGCAGACCAGGTCAGAGTAGGGCAGGGAGAGGGCGCGGGTGCGCGCACTTAATGCACACGTGGTTTACCGTAGAGTCGTACATCATCGGTCGGGTTTGCGCCGGTCGTCGGTCGCGCGTCGGTCGCGCCGGTTATCCGACGCCGGCGAGAGAGCGGAGTCTGGATGATCCTGGCCGCGCGGCGACCGCACAATCGGATTCTCCCGCGCGACCGACGACGGGACGGGACGGGACGGGACGATACGGTTACGGGACGGCCCTACGTAATCCCTTGACGCGGCGGAATGTAATAACGGAGCCTTCCTTAAAAAGTAATCCCACCCGCCGAGGAAGGGAGAGCGCGAAGGACGACAGCGGCGAGGTCCCGGCGAGATGACGCGGATTCTTTCGCGCGTGTTTCTTCGGATGAATGCAGATCGTGTTTACTAAAGCCTGATCTACAATATGTTCACCTCAAGAAAAAGTATTCTATGTACAAAGTGAATTTTCCTCTAACCCTATGTCCTGAAAGAAGTATCTTACAGAAAGCATATTCATCTCTCATTAAAGTGAACCACTCATCGTGCATTTATGAGATATTATTCTAATTGTGTTCCTCTATATCAAGAGGAATATGTTAATTTGAAGCACAATGTCGTCTTACGTGCAGTACGAGAGACGCGAAGAACTGTTGTTTCGCTGCGTACTGTCGTGTACGATTGGTTGAAACCAAGCGCCACGCTTAGAGCTTTCACCGTCAATTCACTGTCGACGTTCCAATCAAATCGACGTTGAAACCATCAAACTGACGTCAGTTTGATATCATTTTGACGTTAATCAACGAGTCATTTTTCACTGGGTATATAGATGTCACAAACATGAAGTCTTAAATAGCTCAGTGGGAAGAGCGGTTGCCTGACAAGCGGAAGAACCTGGGTTTTCGATCCCAGCCGAGTCTGATGTTTTTCATCTCATATGGCATTAAAGTGGACACATACAGATACACATAAGCACCCCGGTCAAAGTTTTCTGATCTTTCTTTCGTGTGGATGCGATAAAATGTATTAAATCCGAAGAAATATTTTTGAGTTGAAGTAATATATAAGAGAAAATTTAGATCAAGAACAAATAGATTTGCACTGTACATTCAATATAAAATTCCTCTATCTTTAAGAATTGTCTAATAAATTTTTGTATCTAATGAGAAATATAGGTTCATAATTTTTTGATCGGTTTATCTGATGAAATACTATTATAATCGGAAGCATCCGATAAAATTTAATCGGATTTCCTGATCGGATATAAAAATTGATTGGAATTTGATCGGATTCGTTTGTTAAATTTTATCGGATATTTTCTCTCAGTGCACATATTAATGTCTTGTCAATATAATGAATATGTTTGTCACTGTTCACGCATTAATTTTTGTATATAAGCTCAAGATATTTCTTATTTCCTTTATGACTGCTATTTCTTATTTCTTTTATGACAATTGGTAGATAAATAGAGATTTTTCTTTAAATAATTTACAACTGCGTCAAAATTTCCCCAGATTTTTACAGATACAGCATAAATTCCGATTAGAATGTCCAAATTTGTTCTAAAGTTGATTATCCCATTCTGTCATATAGATTAGGAATCTCATTCTTGTTCTAAACACGATTTCTCTGTCTAGAATCGAAACAAAAATACCATAGTTGTATACCTTCCTAGAAAAGAACCTGGAATCTAATAAAAATCCAAACAATTTCCCAAAAAAGTAATAGATTTTTATTGGAAAATCTACGAAAATTTGGATTAGTAGTGTAATGTTCTAAATATACGATTCTAAGCATAACCAGATCTCATTTTCTTTATTAAACGTTGTCTCAAAGTTTTCTTGTTCTCGAATTCTATTTTATATTTATGTTGAACAAAACATCTAAAACAGTTTGAGTATTTTTACGTACACTTTACAAATACTTAAAAAAATATTAATATTTAAGCTATCTTAAGTGTATTTTGTTTGATCTTCTTTTAAAATACATTATAAATACATTATAAATGTTTTAATGTGTATATATTATATTTTTATTTTAAATATAAAACTTTAATATCACATTAAATATTCGATATCGTATTATTTACAATTAACGATCGTAATTATTTACAATTAACGATCGGTAAATTATAGGAATGGTTATATAACAAAGTTGTATTTGAGAAAGAACAGATGTTTCTCTCTCTCTCTCTTTTTTATATTTTTATAAATTATAATTATAGAAGTATTATTAATTATTACTTCGTCATTCTCTGTGTCTCCTGTTTTTCTTTTGCTCATTTTACCCAACTTTTCTTTTGCTTTTGGGTTTTTCACTTGGAATCGGACTTTTAATCATTTAGAAAAACGGAGTAGATCCCAATTAGATTCTTGAAAATTTTCTATAGTTGGGATTTCCAATTGGTATCGCAATATAATACACTTATTTGAAAGAAGTAAGTGGGAAATTTGATCACAGAATTCATGTGCTATTTGAAAATGTGTAGGAAATTCCCGTACGAATTACGTTTTTTTTCAGTTTACAACGTCAATATATTTTTATGATACTAAAAATTGACTGCCATTTTTATATCTATTGCATTATTACTATTAACCATTGCATGCAATAGAATAAAAAATGAAAACTAAAATATTTTTTAAACACTTTGAGTATTTTACTGGATAATGAAATTATTTGAAAAATCAATGTATGTCTTGTTCAATATATTGCGAAGACTTTAAACACACTTTTTACTTAGAATCATATATTTCATTTATTGCACTACTAATCCCTTCCTGTCGCCTAGTACCAAAAATTATTTTGAGCAATTACCTATTGAATTCTAATTAGATCTCAAGAAATGTTTCATGCGGATGTATTTAAACTGAGTTACTTCTCGAGAATAAGATAAATACACAAGCCAACAACATGTTTTTCTAACGACGAATGCGTCGCTTTAATCGCAACGGCTTTTTATGGACGTAACTTTGACACGTGAACATTATGTATGTAAAACAAACGCGAAAAAAGCGGTGTATATAAGCAATTTGTTATGATCATGCTATACACAATCTGTCCGTATCGAATCAGCAGCACAAAGAGTCTCCAAGAAACGGGAATCAATTATAAAAATATTATTTAATCGTTAGCTAATGTAGTACACGCAAGTCGTTGAAATTAAATGTCATGATACCCGTTAACCTTTAAACTGCCGGGAAAGCCACTTTTGTGGCTCTGCACAAATCTCAAAATTCTGCGCCATATGTATGTTACTTATATAGAAACATTTTTGAGAAAACAAAACCACTTTTTTAATAAAAATGCCGGCAGCCTAAAGGTTAACTCTTACAATTCGAAAAACGTGGCTACAGTTTTGTGAAATACAACTAAAAATTGTTATTGTTATTATTATTATCCATCTTTTCCATACATATTAGTAAAAAGAAATTTGAAAAATATAGAAACAAAAAATTTTCTTATAAAAAATAAAAAAACAAATATATTTATGTCGTATAAATGTTTAATATTTTACTAATATACTTTACAAGTCGTTGAAATTACATGTTATCCGTTAACTATTACAATTAGAAAAGCGTGGCTGCAGTTTTATGAAATACAACTAAAATTTTTATTGTTATTGTTATTATTATTATCCATCTTTTTCATATATATTAGTAAAAAGATACTTGAAAAATATAAAAACTAAAAAAATTTCTTTATAAAAAATAAACACAAATATATTTATGTCGTATAAATATTTAATATTTTACTAATAATATACTTTAAAATTTATATAAATAATAATGGATATTTTGTTTTATATTTTGACTTTCTTTTATTTATTATATATAGCATATCTTTAGGGACTCAAACTACAGTTACATGAACATGCTTTTTAATTTATCTCGTCCGACATACTATTTTTGTATAATTTTATCAGAAATAAATAAGTTTACACTCTCTCATGAGTGTAAATACAAAAAGAAGCTTTCTGTGTGATTAAATAAAATAAAAAATCAATTTGAGAAAATAGTTACTGCACGATCCGGAAAGCCACTATAGTGGCGCAACGAGAGTGTCATGTTTCTTGCTAATCTATTTCAAGTTCATGAAAAGTTCAACTTTCAAAACTCTAAAAATCATCCAAAAAACCGCTCGGACTAAAGGTTAAATATCGCCCCATCCACTTTTCTGTCGACTCTCCCTCCGTTACATCCGCGAAGAACCATCGTAGAAGGAAGTATATAGCCCAAGCGAGATTGAAATATCGCCGATGGAAAATTCTTCCACGTGCACGGACGAGCGCATAATCGCGCGGATCGCGGAATTTTCCAGCACAATTCGTTCATTCGCGATCTCCGGGCGACCGATGTTCTTCGTCCTCCTCCTTCCTCCGCCTCTCTTTATCCTCCTCTCTCTTCTTCTGGCTTGTTCTGTCCCTTTCTTCGGTGCACGGCAAATTTTTGTATGTAGTAGCGAAAGGTGATTGGATGAGCGAAACTATTGCTCAAAGGCGTCCTTTGGGATTTCGTTTTCCTCACAGGAGGTGGAGGCGACGGCGCTCCCCACGCTCGACTGCGCGCCCCGTGTCCAGACAGTATTTGAATATTGCGATATTTGGACGGTGACGGAGGAGGGCAGAGGTGGGCGGGAGAAGGAGATGTGATAAGCATGATAAGGGGATACGGAAGATCGAATGAGAGAGACGAAAGATGGGCAGAGTAACGGAAAGCGCGCGCGCGTGCGAGACGGAGAGAAAGAAAGATAGAGAGAAAGAGAAAGACATAGAGATCGACGCATCTCCTCTTTGATCCGCTTCCTGCGCTGTTTACCGACAAAGCCGAACTGAAGTGGCGAAAAACACGGAGAATTTCAGCAATCTCTCTCTCTGTCTTTCTTTTCTCTGTTTCTATTTCGGCTTATTTTCCGCAAGAGCAGAACTCCGCTCTCAACGACGGGGACTGCAACGCGCAACAGTCAGATGGCGCTTGCGTGTTCCGTGGCGGGCGCAGCGATCATTCATTCTGAGCACGTGTTAGTCTTTTAACTTTGCGTATGAGATCGCGGGCGAAACATAACGACGAAATTAGCGTTCGAATGACAGAAGTATCGACAAGTTGTTCGTTAATTATCCAAGCGACGGGATATTAGCTGCAGAAACAAAAATATATCATCCCGAATATTAACCTTAGAGTGCAACACGTTTTCTAATGGGAACGTCTCACACACACACACACACACACACACACACACACACACACACACACACACACATACTGGAATAACCGCACGAGTCAACTTTATTATTTAATAACACTGTCATTTAATAATATTAAAAATTAATATTTTCTTATTTTAATGTTTTCTTCATTGCGGCAAACATGCATCAATATAACAATGACAAAAGGAAACTGTTAACGTTAATAGTACACGACATTTATAAGCAGTAAACACAAGTTTCGAGAAAGACCACCTTTTCTTTGAATCTTTCACTTCTTCATACATTGTATTAAAAAATATTTTCAACAAGTGTTTCGGCCAACACAAACTTTAAACTTTAAGAAGAAAAGTATGAATTTCTTGCGTTTTTCTAAAAAAAGTATGATTATATGAAAGAATATATAAAAATAATGACTTTCTACTTAATAAAATACTTTCCTAAAATTGAAAAAAAAGACAATTTATTTCCATTTTCTGTTTTCTTCTGAACAGGAAATAGAAATAAAATATGAAAGTATTACATATAAAAAATATCACTTTTTACCATAAATAAATTAGTCACTTTTCATGATAATGAATATTTTACATTAATAAAGTTCAAAATTATTCATAATAAAAAAATATATAAGTATTTTTATAATAAGTTTTTTATAATAAGTATTTTACAATAAATAAAGAGAAAAAATTGTTTATTATTATTTATGTTAATTACAACGCGGTGAAAAAGTTACATCGACACTGCACTCGGCACACTGCACTTATAACTTACATTTTTTCTTACAATTTCCATTATAATATTTATTACAATTTTTCTGATTTATAATACTATCATTATTATCAATAACAAACATCCTTTTTCTCCTTTCTCTAGTTATTTTATCCATTTTGTTCAATATCTTTATTTAAAATTAAATAAAATGAGGGATACCAAACCTCCATTAGAGCCTGCTCTGGTTAATTTCTATCCGGAATTTGACTTGACGTTTAAAACTTTTAAATAAACGCGAGTTAATCCGATTTTTCCGAAGCTCTCGTGGAGGTATAGATTGAGGTATAGATTGAGGTGAACATGAAAGTCCTATATCGTTTTGCGATATTCGCAATAATTATCGAGATATTAATTAAAGAAGATTTATGAATAATTACGTGAGATATAGTACAGTAAATGAACTGTACCCGGAGAAAAATAATTTGCTGGCCCAGCAAATTTTCTACTGGTCTAGCAAAATCTTTTCGTTATTATATGGGCAGCAAAAAGATTTGGTAAGAGTATTAATCAATATTTTGCTGGATATAATTTGCTGAATCTACAAATTATTTTGCTATAAGAACCATGATGGATTTATATAAGCAATTGCAATTTTGCTCCGATAGCAAATAAATTTATTAAGGCTACCTTATTTTTTGTATCAATAGCAAATTAACGTGATTCACAATACACTCAACAAATTTTTTCTATTTTACCAACGAAACTACTTCTGCTCTGATAACGAATAATTTGTAAAATTAGTTACGTTAATTAAATTTTTTTGATGTCACTACGAATATGCAGTAGCAACGACGATTTTGCTAAAAGAACAAAATTATTTTTCTCCGTGTAGTGGCGATATCTGTCGTCGTGTGCTTATACATTGAGTCAAACTGAGTAAAAGAGTCCTCTACCGTTTTCCTAATAACTTTGTAGATTTTCAGCTATTAATTAGAAAACGTTAATATATTGTCACGAACCAATTGTCTTTAATTACCGTGCTTCAATTATTGTAATATCGTATTATCTTCCACGAGAGCTTCAGAGGATTATTCTGTGACATCCTACATATATATATATATATATATATATATATATATATATATATGTATGTGTACACACACACACACACACACACACACACACATATATATATATATATATATATATATATATATATATATATATATATATATATATTTATTTATCCATTTTGTCCATTTCTAGATCATATATATATATGATTTAACAATGCGAGTATTTCACGTCATGAAATATCGATTGCATGGTCTCGTTTGATGACTCGGTATTATCCTCGACGGTATTCTGGATTCAATCACTTTGCGGTCCGAATTGTTTTCGATTCTTTTTCACTACTGTAGACATTTATTTATTTCGCAACATTATCACATAGTTTGCTTTTGTAGAAATATTTCAATATTTAATTATGAAGTTGCGTATATTATATCAGCCCAAGTAGGAATCGTGCACGTTTCGCCAGTACGGAAAATAGCCCGATACTGGGTTGATACTGAAAAGTCCGGTTTTGGTACTGACTCAGTACTGGGCCTAACATAAAAAAACTGTATCATTGGTACTGGCTTCGTACTAAGGTTAGATACTGGATAATCGTACCTTACGTGTATTGGGAAGTTACCGAATAGTGTTTGTTGTTTTCGATACTGGCCCAGTATTAAAAAAGCTGTATTATTGGTATTGGCCCTGTTTGTAGAATCAATACTGGATACCCAAGTAAGAATCGTATACAATCTGCCAAAAGAGGATATTGGGCCAGTATTATGCCGGTATCGAAAAAGGAACGATACCAGTGTCCTTTATGGGAAAACGGAAGAGGTCAGTAACGCGAAACCTAGATAGTTCAGTGGTAAGAATGCTTGCCTGATAAGCGGAAAACTCGAGTCCAATTCCAGCCGTCGCCCCGAAGATTTTTTGCTCATATGACTATTAAAAATAGACATGTATAAGTGTAAACGAGAGAGCAGCCCCGGCCATGGTCTGATCTTTCTTTCCATACTATATAGTGATCTTTGTTTCCATAGTATATAGTGATATTAACAATTGTACAGATAATAAAAATTACTAGGAATCGATACTGGCCCAGTACTGGGAATAGGTACTTCCCCAGTGCTAATCAATACTTTTTTTTATACTGGTACAGTACTGATTTTCGGTACTGGTCCTTTTCTATCATCCCAGTATCACACCAATACTAAACCCGTACTGGCATCTGGTACTATGCCAGTATCATAAATCGGTACTGGGCTACTTTGATGCCAATAGTAAATTCCTACTTTAGAGGCGTTTCTATAAGTAATCAAATATTTACGAGACTCTTATTCTTATTCTCCGCATAGAAAATTTCTTGGGATTCAATTGGGATCCAAGTTGATTCTACAAAATAATTGTGGATTCTAATTCTGGTATAATGTTGTAAAAGTGCAATTCTAAATGACAGACGCAAATTTTTTCAAATATTCTTGCCAATTTTCAAATTTAAATCAGAATGTGTCAAATCTAAATAAAAATATAACCGAACGTACGTTGTCTTCCAAAATAATTTCATTATTCAGTAAAATATTCAAAGCTCTTTATTCCGAATTCTCTTTTATTGATAAATTAATCAGAAGGCTTATAAGTCACATTTGACCTTGCCTGACTCGTATTGTTTATCTCTTTTTAATGACGTCAGGAGCGAGAAAATGCATGCTAAAAATTCTTGCAAATTACATTAAAATAAAAACATACATAAAATATTACTTTATCCATAAAATAATACTTGCAATCGATTCAACAAATTTGCAAGATATTCCATGCACTCCCCTTTTGCTCTAACGATCAATAATTTGTCGAATTAACGTGACATATAATTCATCTTCTTAACCTATTTTTTTGCCTATTTCTATTTAGGTTAAATGATTGATTGTTGGAGCAAAAGGGGAGTGCACGGAATATTTTACAAATTTTTTTAACTGATTACAAATGTTACTTTTCTCTCTCTCTCTCTCTATTTTATATTGTAATTAATAAATTAGTGAATAAAAAGTTTAGAATCGATTAGAATAAAACATAATGTCGAAAGAAACTCGACATAGGGTTATAAAGGATTAATCTAGACGGTAATACACTCGACTTATGTGCTTCAGTAACATCATACGTTTCTCTATTGAACACATATATTATATATAAGGCCGGTTCTACATTAGTTGCAAATCGCAAGATCGTAAGAAAATTTATCAATCATAGTCGATCTTTCTTCTTACGACCAAAGAAAAATTGACTGTGCTTGGTAAATTTTCTTGCGAGTCTGAAACTTGCAACTAATCTAGAACGACTCTAATAGAATAAGTAAAGAATATATATAATAAATAAATAATATAAATATATATATGAATAAAAAATTGATTTGAAGTTTATTAAATTATTATTAAAAATTGTAATTATTATTCTCTCTTTATTTTATTTTTAACGTGATTTTCAGATATAATTTTTAGAGGATTTTGAGGGAAAGGAAAATTGGAATTACATCAATCTGGAAGATACTTAATGTTACTGTCAGAGTTGAAAGAAGGGAAGCTTGATTCCCTCCATTCAACGACGATTGACTTTTCATCTGGCGCGCATTAACGAAAATCCGACCAATCACTGATAAGCGATGATCTCCGTCGAAATCCCAATCGTTCGTTTTGAAGGACGTGTTAATAATAAAGTATCTAGCTGAGTTACGGAATATTCAAGACTTCGTATTTTTGCCGTAAAGTTTCGCCGGTGGACGTTCGCGCGGTTCCACTCGCGAGTTGCCACTCGTCTCGATTCTGCAGGGATTGTTCCGATTTATCAATATTTGTCCCGCGTCCCGATTGCCACTCTGCCGGAAAGCGAAATATCCCCATTTTTTACACGACAACGTACAGGCGTGACACGCGTTTGACACGATGCGTACGATCTAAAACTTTGGATTTTAAAACACCGTAAAGCGTGTCATGTAACTATAATCAAATGTTAGGAATCGGTGTTTTGTAGAATTAATCGGATCTGAGCTGCTAATATCTTTGAATTCAGACATGTCTTGTACTTACACAGCATCTTAAAAATGATAAAGAGCATCTTAAAAATAAAGAACTAAATGTAAAGAAAAAGTAAAGAGGAAAATAATAAATAGCACCTTAAAAAATTATAAGTAAATATTTCTCAAAGCAATAAAAAATATATGTGGAAGTAAAAATAAATATAATTTTTTTATATTTTGTTAACGTTATTTTTTAATTATTATTTAAATGTCTTTTCAAATATAAGTGTAAGTTCTTAGTATTGTGTTCCTTATATTCTCATTTTACTGTAGTCTTCCTTTTTATGTTTAGAAATTATTTTATTCTATTTTAATTATTTTATTTTCTTTCTTGAATACTATTAGTAGGGAAACTTGCACTGAGAGGAAAATGCATGATAATTGGAACTATAAACACATAGTAAAAAAATATACTGAAGAATACCATAAAATTAGTAAGTGTTACCATAATTGTGGTAAAGATTACAATATAAGTATGGTTAGACCAACCATAAAAATTTTTTACTCTGATTTATGATGATGTGAAAAATAAATATGGTTGAGTTACACATATGAAATAACAATGAATTAACTATTTTTATATAGTCAACGCAACTATATTTAATCACAAAAAATAGTAAACGTATATATATTTTTACCATTTATTTTACATATGTAAATAAAAAGTAAAGAGGAAAATAATAAATGGCACCTTAAAAAATTATAAGTAAATATTTCTCAAAGCAATAAAAAATATATGTGGAAGTAAAAATAAATATAATTTTTTTATATTTTGTTAACGTTATTTTTTAATTATTATTTAAATGTCTTTTCAAATATAAGTGTAAGTTCTTAATATTATGTTCCTTATATTCTCATTTTACTGTAGTCTTCCTTTTTATGTTTAGAAATTATTTTGTTCTGTTTTAATTATTTTATTTTTTTTCTCGAATAATTATATACATTTTACTATATATACATGGCAAAAACGATAAAAAAATTAAATACATAACTATCCTAAATAGTGAGTATAATTATATGCATGATAAATTTGACTATATTTATAATTGCCAATTTACCATAAATGTAATAAAGAGATCTCTATTGGACGAGCTATATATTAAATAAAATATAAAAAATAATATATCAGCGTAGCATGGCAGACAGGCATGGCACTGGACTATCATGCTTTTAGAGGTCCCGGGTTCGATCCTCAGGAGAGCCGAAAATTTTTCATGCATCACAGGCATATGAAAAGAAAGATCAACCACCACACGCTCGAAAAAATAAATTGCCCGTAGCAAATAGGACTGGAAGAGGAGAGAAGAGGAAGAAATAATAATGTTATTACTAAAATATTAGTAGAGTTTCGCACACAACTATTGCGCATGTTAAAATCGTACTTTGAAATATGTTTCTTGTAACAATATTTTATGGTTACCTTTACTATAAGATAACTATAAAAATACGGTTGACGCCAAAATTAACTATAAAATATAGTGAGATTAATTCGACTATTTTTTCAGTGTACGAATATGCAGTAGCAACGACGATTTTGCTAAAAGAGCGAAGTTATTTTTCTCCGTGTATATACAAACATATGCTGCGCATACTTTCAAAAGTTTCTGCCAAACTTCCCCCTTCCCCCGATAATTGAAAGGCCCAAATTTCCACCGAAGAAAAGGAGGCAACCCTGATCACACGGGTGCGCGCACGCCGATGCATCGAACCCAAACGATACACAGTGGCGCGCACCGATCCTCGAATTCCTCGGACGCACGCTGGGTCCCTTTGATCTTCGTAGCGAGAAGATAGTTTCGAAAAGTTGCCAGGCAGTTGTTTGGCTCCGCCGACGCTCCTGCGAGTTTAGCGTTACGAGTGAAATATCGGCGCCGGGGAGAGCCAGGGACGCGCGATCAGCGCCCTGCCGAGCTGAGCGCTAATTAATTTCCGTTTAACGCTCGCTGGATACCCGCCGCTCCTCTCCCTCGCTGTTCGGCGCAGTAAATACTTGCTCAGTGGCCGGCCAGCCGACTAAATGCTCGGGTGTTTGTTTATTTACCTTCGTTTATTTCAATTCTTCGCCGCGTCCGTCCGTCGCGATATCGTGCGATCAAACCGCCCGGGCAGGCGGAATCGTGCGTCTTAAGGGGATGCTGAAGCTGAAAACTTTACCGACAGAACACTCAAATTTTTCTACAAAGTTTACGTCGTGTTGGTTACACAGAATTACAAATGCTTTTACGCAATGAAAGTACGTGCGAAAATAAATAGCATTGCTCGATATGTGACGAAAACGAACAACAAATTTTTAATGTAAAATCTCAAGCTGTCAGTTAGCGTAATATCTGCCTAATCCAAAAGTTCCGCAGCTTGTATATATTGAAAGTTTGGATGCTCCAAACAGAAAAATTTTGAAGAACATTGCTCTATCTTCGCATATGCATTTGGAAGCTTAAAAATATTGAAAAATTTCCACACATATGGTTAGGTTTTCCATTGAATATGGTAAAAATTTTGAAGAACATTGTTCTACCTACGCATCTGCCTTTGAAAGCTTAAAAATATCGAAAAAGCAGAAAGATTTCTACATATATATGGTTAGGTTTTCCGTTGAATATGATAAAACAAAACAACACACATTTACATAAGTTCTGTATATACAAGAAATACAAAAAGGATAGCGTGATTATGTTAGTGACGATCGTCTCTACATTATCGACACTGTTCGAGTTCGTCATCGACTCCAGTATCCCCTTAAACATGCATTATTTGTGTAGTCTCTGTAAAGTCATCGGAAATTAGAGACATGTTAATGTTTCAAAATAATTCCGTACAAAATCGTGCGGTACACAGAATATGTCACCTAAGTTCTAAGATGTCTTTGTCATACACAGAGAGAACGATTTGGTTGAATCAAATAAACGCTTCTTTGGAATAGTCCAAATGAATTTTTTGATCGATCGAATAAAGTTTTGTTTGAAGCAACAAAAATATTTATTTGCGGCTTAATTCCAAAGAAATATTTTTGTTGTGTCAACCAAATAATTTATTTGGACTATTCCAAAGAAACGTTTATTTGATTCAATAAATCGTTCTCTCTGTGTATTAGAAGAAAATGTATAAATTACAAACGATAAATTGTTTAGTTGGAAGGATTTGGCTCTGAGTACACAATATTTATCTCTTCCAAACATACATTTATTCAATAAATCGTTCTCTCTATGTATTACAAGAAAATGTGTAAATTACAAACGATAAATTGTTTAGTTGGAAGGATTTGGCTCTGAGCACACAATATTTATCTCTTCCAAACATACATTTATTCCTTACAAATTGTCCTCTAATATATATATGAGGCATTATTTATAAAGTGATTCACTCAAATTTCCAAAATTTTTTTATCACGCTGAAATTTGCACAAATTGCAGTCCTATCAAAACTAAAATCGTTGACCAAATTTATTAACCCACGGCCAAAGGATTGTCCACTAACAGGAGCTTGAATTTTTATCATTTGAACCTTCGTGTCCAACTTCTCAAATGCCACCAAATTCCAGTAAATTATTTTGATTTAAAAAACATAAGTACTGGTTTTGAAAAATCTTTTTACGCTCTTTAATATTAAATTAGATTTTTTTAGAAAAGTCACAATTATTTAAGATCTTTGAAGGATAAAATAAAGAATCGTTTTTCTCAAAGTTAGATATCTTTGACTTTCTTCGAAAATATTTTCAAAAAATAGAATTCTTCCTTTATAAAACGATTCTGTGATGAAGATAGACAGACTTTTAGAAGGACTGGCAAGATATAGTTCGTTTTAAGAGCACGTTACTCATAGTATAGCTCAGACATTGTTGCAAGTATCACAGATGATCTGATCAATTGTTTTGCTTGTAGACCAGACGTGATGACCTTTCTTATATGTATTATATATGCAGGATCTTTTTATCTTAAGGGATATAGGCTATTTTGAAAATAAAACATTTACGGGAAAAATGTTCTATATAAAAGTTGTAGTTTTAAGTGGTGCATTACAAAATAATGTTAGTGTGATTTTAGATAGCATTATTAAGATCACGTAAGAATTATTTTAAAACTTTTTAATGAAAACCTCTATTTTTGATCGTATATTATAATATTAATATTAAATAATTAATATAATTTTTATTTTATTTCGGAAAAACTTGGGATTTACATGGATTATTTATAAATAATGTCCCATATTAATATGCTCATATATTTACGACTCTAAATTGTAATAAACTTTAATTAATTGATTAATTATAGAAGAACTAAATTTGTAATTATAATAAAATTTAACGTGCATTATTTTGAATATTTAAAGTATATATGTATAATATTTGAGATTTGTGTCATTATGTTATAATTGCATTCTCCTTTACTAAAGACAGCAACATTATATATTTCTAAACAGCATAAGTGAAAATACTTTCAAGTAGTAAAATGCCGTCAAATGACATATTAGTGGCGCAGTAACGATGTCTTTAACATCAATAATAGTCAATAGTCATTTGATGTCTTCTGTTCGCTGTTCTCTTATACTTCAAAGTGGAATAATTTTTTATCCAAGCTCCAAATTATTTTAAAATTATTGTTAGCGTCATTTTTAGACGCAATTTAGATTAATCTGTAATCTGTAATCATATATTTTTTTCATTATTTCTGACGTATGAGCAATAAATCCTTAATAAAATATATATCTTGATTAATAATTTTAAAGTCTTCGCAAGAGATCTCCACAGTCCTGCCGTTCGTTAATTATGGATAAACTTTATTTTGTTCGCCTATCTTCCATTTTAATTATTTTATGAATGAAAATTACATTTATATTATCAGAAACAATGAATCATACATTTGCAAGAAATTTCATTTTAGTTAGTCACATATCGCTTAATTTTATTCAGTAACGATAGAGAATATTAATATAAAATTTCGAGAAGCTCGAAAATTTACCTTGCTATTATAAAATCAATTATTTCTATTTTGTACCTGCAATTAGTTCGATTTTATTGAAGCTCAAGGAAAAGCGTTTATATTCTAAAAGGACTATTTCGCGATTTTGCACACGCTATTCCTCTCAAGATAAATATTAGAAAAAGCACATAAGTAAAATATACCCCTGGAGCTATTTAACTTCGGTCCGTATTCCCTGGACCGAGTAGTTGTTTAAGAAGTGATAAAGGAATTTTTTGTTCGGTTTGACCCAATACCTACGTGCATTGTCGCGTCTTGCGTCACAGACACCCTGTATACATCTCGCTTCTGAATAAGTTCTGGATTACGCCCCGCGAACACGCCTGTCGTCGAGATATTATCATTGACGCCGATATGACGCGAAAAAAGGGGAATCGCGGCGTGAGCGAATTCCTTTCGTTTGCTTCCGTTCTATTTTCAGAGCACGTATTGAAGATCCAAACGTCTATGAAGGGATATTCTTCGGAATGAAGCAAGCCGCGTTTACATAAGACACGAACATGACAACGTCAACGGGAGAAACGAGGTCGGAGCTCAACTACGATAACTTTTCCTTCTGTCTCCCTCATCCCATCTGTGCCACCCCTCTCTCCCACCTTGTTGTTTTTTCACTCGGCCACTGTCGATCTATCGGACGATACTGTCCGCACTTAACAATGCGTCCCGGAGTATACGCCGTGGACATCATTATTTCCGCCGGGAAATTCGGTCGCCCGCGTCACTTTCAATTCGCGGATAATTGACGTTCGCCGATTTGCGAAGTGAATTTCGTGCGCTCGCACGCGCCCGTAGCGAATAATTAAGGGATGCTGAAGCTGAAAACTTTACCGACAGAATACTGACATTTTTCTGCAAAGTTTGCGTCGTGTTGGTTACACAGAATTACAAATGCTTTTACGTGATGAACGTACGTGCAAAAATAAATAGGAGCATTGCTCGATATGTGACGAAAACGAGCAAAAATTTTTAATGTAAAATCTCAAGCTGTCAGCGTAATATTTGCCTAATCGAAAAGTTCCGCAGCTTGTACATACCGAAAGTGCGGATACTTCAAGCAGAAAAATTTTGAAGAATATTGCTTTACCTTCGCATCTGCATTTGGAAGCTTAAGAATATCGAAAAAGTTTGTAGAAAGATTTCTACACATATCCCAGCTTAAAATGTTGGATAGAAAATGATAGAAAATTTGTTTATCATATCTTATGGTGATTTTGATTCACATATTTCACAACTCATTTACGAAATTTCGTAAGTGAATCCATATACCATGTATTGTCTACAATTGATGAATATGAGCTGATTATATCAACTTTTATATTCAACATGATGGAAAAAAATAGTATAAAATATGATTAAACTAGATATTTTTTTCATTTTTATCTGACCATTTTATAACCATCATTATAAATAGAATTATTATGAAAGAATATTATAAGTAGTTTATTATAGAGTAATAATAAATACATAATACGATATTTACTATGATTCCGAAATATCAATTTATTATACAAACATCAATATTCAAGATGACTGAAAAGAATAGTATCATAAAATATGATTAAAGTATATAGAAAATCTATGTTGTACGGCTGCGGTGCATGATAAATCGCATAAATTAATGTAGGAATTCTACTCATTTCAATCTTATCCAATTATTTTCTATCAAATATTTTAAGCAGGGATATGACTTTCCGTTGAATATGGTAAATCAAAGCAATACAAATTCATGTAAATTCTGTATATACAAAAAATACGAAAAGAACGTGATTATGTTAGTGATGATCGTCTTTGCATCATCGACGTTGTTCGAGTTCGTTATCGATTCCAGGATCCCCTTAAGGGGATGTTGAAGCTGAAAACCTTACCGACAGAACACTGTTTTCTACATTTTTCTACAAAGTTTACGTTGTATTGATTATAGAATTACAAATTGAACATAATGAAAGTACGTGCAAAAATAAATAGGAGCATTGCTCGATATGTGACGAAATCGAGCAAAAATTTTTAATATAAAATCTCAAGCTATCAGCATAATATTTGCCTAATCCAAAAGTTCCGCAGTTTGTATATATTGAAAGTGTGGATGCTCCAAACAGAAAAATTTTGAAGAACGTTGCTCTACTTTCACTATCTGCATTTGGAAGCTTAAAAATATCGGAAAAGTTTGCAAAAAGATTTCTACACATATACAGGGTGTTCGGAAAGTACCGGGACGCCCGAATATCAGGAAAAATATAAGTTTTACAAAAAAATGTTTCAGACAAAAGTTGTGGCGTTTAAAAAGATGTATTTACTGATCACATCAGTTTGACCTTGGGTTGCGTAGCGAAGGTCAGGTCAAGGTCACATTAATTTTTTTAAATG
>NW_022639505.1:1003948-1040980 GCF_010583005.1 Odontomachus brunneus | reverse complement strand
TTGACCTGACCTTCGCTACGCAACCCAAGGTCAAACTGATGTGATCAGTAAATACATCTTTTTAAACGCCACAACTTTTGTCTGAAACATTTTTTTGTAAAACTTATATTTTTCCTGATATTCGGGCGTCCCGGTACTTTCCGAACACCCTGTATAGTTAGGTTTTCCGTTGAATATGGTAAAACAAAGCAACACACCTTCATGTAAGTTCTGTATATACAAGAAATACGAAAAGGACAGCATGATTATATTAGTGACGATCGTCTCTGCATTATCGACATTGTTCGAGTTCGTTATCGATTCCAGCACTCCTTAAGCTAAACGCTGTAGAAAAATGTTTAGCCATCTCTCGTTATTATTTATTTTTCTATCATTTATTTATCTCGGAGGCTAGTGGCTCGTTTGTTCATTTCTCGTTCGATTAATTCGGCGCGCTTCTCTCGCTCTCGTATATGTGTATGCGTACGCATAGGTATAAATATACGTCGGGGAGGTGGCGCGTGCGCGCGCGAAAGCGTCCCGGCTCTCTGTGTTTTTTTCCTGTCTCATCAATCGGCTTATAAATCCCGACACAAACAAGTTATATCTCTCCTGCCATTCCGCAGTTCTTTTCTGCGTCGCCTCGTTGATTTTTCGCGCGAGCGTGCGCCAATTATTGTCGCGGCATCGCGCGCTTTTGCGCTGTGTTTATCTCCAATTTTTCACGGCTTTTCGCTCACTGAATCTGCAGCGCGATATTTTGCAGATATTACCGTTTAATCTGACAGATTCGCGAAACAGTGATTCATCAATCTCGGCTGAGACAATTCGATATCAAGAGGTGAAATTCGACGCTCGTCGAATTCTTGAGGTCGCCAGCCTTTTTATTTTAAACAGAATTATATCAAATAATGGGAACTCTGTCGAGATGAAAATTAGATTTGATATTTTCCTGCGTGATATAATTCTGCGTGTACACTGAAGGTTAATTATGGTCCAACTTTACTTTGTCCATATGTTCGATTTTAATCTTATGAATAAAAATTGACTTTCTTTACTAGGAATAGTATATTATACGTATACAGGAAATTTCATCCTAATTAATAATAATTATTTAAGTTTATTAACTCACGATGAAGAATATTAATGTCATATTTCGAGATGCTTAAAAATGTACTTGACTACTCCTAAATCAATTTTTTATATTTTTTTGCTATAACATTATTGCGATTGTAACTAAACTCTGAGAGAAATGTCTATATCCTAGAAGGAATATTTTGCGATTTCGTTTCCATTGTTTCTCTCAAGATAAATACATTAACAAAACATGATCAACATACTTCTTGAGTCAACTAGAACCCAGTTTCCCCTACAGCAAATAGGCAGATGTTAATACAGCTGTGTGTGCTATTTTAAAGGCAATAGTTTCTCTTCGGAGCATTTGTATGGTTGCTGTGTTTGGATTTCGGTATATTACGATTTTTCAGGGAATTATCCAAGGTTTTGAATTTCGAGATTTTGATTCTTCGGCAGTTCTTGTACTAATATTTTACCTGATTTTTCTTGATTTAGATAAATTCGTTTAAATCGACTTCTATCGAATACATAATACATAATATTAGATTATTTTCATAATTTTTCCAATGAAAAATCCAATGAAAAGTTCAATGAAATTTCAATGAAAAGTTTTCCAATGAAAAATCAGATATAAAAAATGAAAAAAAAACACTTAAATACAATACAAAAATACTTTATTTATTGAAAAATCTTATAATTAATGTTATATTACATCTCTACAATTACTCTAGGCAGATTCAAAGAGACAGAATAATACTTACATAATAATACACATATTTGTATTTGTACAATAATACAAAAACTCGAGTAAAATATTTCTTGAGGTTTTATTGAAATCCAATTTGATTCTCCGAATTAATTATAAAGGTTAAAAGTATAATGTTTCAAACATGTAATACTAAATAAAAAACTCAAAGTTTTTCTATGATATTCTTCCTGGCATACCTTTTATATTAAAATTAGATAAAACTTATATGGACTTAAATAATTTCGTCATTTTCATAAAATATTCAAAGTGTTTTAAAAATACTTTATTTTTTATTCCATTAAATATAATAGTTGGCATAAAAATAGGATTTTCTGTTTGATATAATAAAAGTGTACTGACGTTATCGATTGGAAAAGAAGAGTGGGTTTCTATAGAATTTCTGTTTCGATTCTAGACGGAGAAGACACTCATGTTTGAGATAAGATCGGAATTCGTAATTGCTATCGTAGTAAGATAATCAATTGCGACAAATTTAGGCATTTTAATCAGAATCGATGCTCTGTGTAGGAATATCTTGAGAAATTTCTAGTGTGAGTCGCAATATAATATGAATGCGTTAGTATAAATAATTGGCATATATAGAATATCAGTTAACATACATTTGACAATATGAATATGTATGGAATATATGACCACTTTTGGCATTCTAAATTTTGACAGAAATAAGAGCCGATGCTGGATATTTTGTGTAAATATCTATGATGGGAAGGATAATAATGTTTGTAGTATCAAACGCACGCGCCAAAATGATTTTTCGGTGTTTACAACGTACATGATGAGTCAATCTTCCACTTACAAACCGACCCTAAATCCCCTAATATTTTTCTATAATTATTATAATTATTAGAAACTCCCCTTATTTTAATACTCCTGGCTGAGGCAGTATTTTTCGCAACTCAATAATAGAATCAATACGCATGGGAGAGTATTAAAGTAAGGGAAGTTTTTAATAATTATAATAATTATAGAAAAAAATTAGGAGATTTAGGGATATGGCTTTATTCCTGTCAACATTTAGGTGTTATCTATAGAGACCCTTAATGATATTTATTACTTTTGGCATTTAATAATTATAATAATTTGGTTTTTAATAATTATAATAATTATAGAAAAAAATTAGGGGATTTAGGGATATGGCCTTATTCCTGTCAGCATTTAAGTGTTACCTATAGAGAACCTTAATGATATTTATTATTTTTGGCATTTAATAATTATAATAATTTGATTATTAATAATTATAATAATTATAGAAAAAAATTAGGGGATTTAGGCCTTATTCCTGTCAACATTTAGGTGTTACCTATAGAGAGCCTTAATGATATTTATTATTTTTGGCATTTAATAATTTGGTTATTAATAATTATAATAATTATAATAATAATTATTATAATAATTATAATAATTATAATAATTTGGTTATTAATAATTATAATAATTATAGAAAAAAATTAGGGGATTTAGGGATATGGCCTTATTCCTGTCAACATTTAAGTGTTACCTATAGAGAACCTTAATGATATTTATTATTTTTGGCATTTAATAATTATAATAATTTGGTTTTTAATAATAATAATAATTATAGAAAAAAATTAGGGGATTTAGGGATATGGCCTTATTCCTGTCAACATTTAAGTGTTACCTATAGAGAACCTTAATGATATTTATTATTTTTGGCATTTAATAATTATAATAATTTGGTTTTTAATAATAATAATAATTATAGAAAAAAATTAGGGGACTTAGGGATATGGCTTTATCCCTGTCAACATTTAGATGTTACCTATGGAGAGCTTTAATGATATTTATTTTATTTTATATTATTTTTGGCATTTAATAATTATAATAATTTTGTTTTTAATAATTATAATAATTATAGAAAAAAATTAGGGGATTTAGGCCGTATTCCTGTCAACATTTAGGTGTTACCTATAGAGAGCCTTAATGATATTTATTATTTTTGGCATTTAATAATTATAATAATTTGGTTATTAATAATTATAATAATTATAGAAAAAAATTAGGGGATTTAGGGATATGGCCTGTCAACATTTAGACGTTACCTATAGAGAGCTTTAATGATATTTATTATTTTTGGCATTTAATAATTATAATAATTATAGAAAAAAATTAGGGGATTTAGGGATTTGGCCTTATTCCTGTCAACATTTAAGTGTTACCTATAGAGAACTTTAATGATATTTATTATTTTTGGCATTTAATAATTATAATAATTTGGTTTTTAATAATTGTAATAATTATAGAAAAAAATTAGGGGATTTAGGCCTTATTCCTGTCAACATTTAAGTGTTACCTATAGAGAACTTTAATGATATTTATTATTTTTGGCATTTAATAATTATAATAATTTGGTTTTTAATAATTGTAATAATTATAGAAAAAAATTAGGGGATTTAGGCCTTATTCCTGTCAACATTTAGATGTTACCTATAGAGAGCCTTAATAATATTTATTATTTTTGGTATTATCATTTTAACGCGATTCGCAGTTGAGAACCACTCAAATCGTATTTTCCAAAAACGAGGTTGTCCTCATCGTTCTCTCGTACATACCTCCTTAGCGAGCACCTTCCGTACCCAGCGTTCTCGGAAACCGACCCCATATCCATACCCGCGCCCTTATCATTCCACTTATCTATCCATCCACGCGTTCTCTGCCACCTAACTCCCGCTTACTTACAAGGAAACGATTTCTGTTCGCTACGGGGATAAGAATGGATTCGACGAGATTAAGCAGGCAGATATCGCGGATTTAGCCCGGAGTGCTCGTGCTCGCAGGTGCGAGAAGAGCAAGTGAAAAAAGAAGAGTACAGAAGAAAGGGAGAGAGCGAGATCGAAAGCGACTCGAGATGGAAACGTGTGAGATGGAGAGGATAAAAAAGAGAGAGGGAGAGAGAGAAAGAGAGAAAAAGCGCCGTCGTCGTGTGTGGAAGCTTTTTTACGGGAGACTCCGAGAAGCAAAGTACGTTTACGAGCTTATGGTGCGACGTGCGTCAGGCATCGTCGTCTCCATCGCCGTCGTCTGCGAGAGCATAGACGTTGGTCGCCAGACCGGCGTGACTTCGTAGTCCGAGCACGCACCCTTACCTGCCAGAAGTCAATTTCCTCGTCCGAGAAAAGTCCTTTCTCTGTCGGTTTCGCCGTTCCCCCGAGAGAGAGTAGCCTTCGCCCCCAATGCTTTCGTCGCCCTCGTCCTCATCGCGCCCTCCGCTCGTCGAGCAACACCGTTTTCTTTCCCTCCCCGTTCCCCTCTGCGTTCGCGTTTGCCGTTGACTTCGCAACTTTTCCTTCGAAGCGCTCCCGCGTCTCGCTGCGCACAAGCTTGAATCATGGACGTACACAAGGCATCTGACGATACCATATAAAACTCTCGTAGATTAGGTTAAACTGTGGGCGAAAAAATTCTCCACCACTTTGTAAACCACGTGAAATTTTGAGGTATTAATTAAAGGAGATTGGCGAATGATCGCGCGCGCGGGATTCGCAGAGTGCGACGGTAAATAATTCCATGAAGAAAAATAATTTTGCCCTTTTAGCAAAATCGTCGTTGCTACTGCATATTCGTAGTGATCTCAAAAAAAAATTTGTTGACGTAACTAATTTTACAATTTATTCGTTATCAGAGTAGAAGTAGTTTTGTTGCCAGGATAGAAAAAATCTTGTTGAGTGTATTTGTTCTAAGAATTACGTTAATTTGCTAATGATGCAAAATAATGTGCTCTTAACAAATTTATTTGCTATTGGAGTAAAACTGCAACTGCTTAAATAAATCTATAGTTTTTATAGCAAAATAATTTGTAGATTCAGCAAATTATATCCGGCAAATAGTGATTAGTACTCTTAGCAAGTCTTTTTGTTGTCCATATAATAACGAAAAGATTTTGTTAGACCAGCAGAAAATTTGATGGGCCAGCAAATAATTTTTCTCCGTGTACAAAGAGAAAAATAATTTTGCTCTTATAGCAAAATCGTCGTTGCTGCTGCATATTCGTAATGACATAAAAAAATTTGTTTGATATAACTAATTTTGCAAATTATTCGTTATCAGAGTAGTTTCGTTGCCAGGGTAGAAAAAATTTGTTGAGTGTACTTATCCTAAGAATCGCATTAATTCGCTATTGATGCAAAATAATGTATCCTTAGCAAATTTATTTGCTATTGGAGTAAAACTGCAACTGCTTATATAAATCCATCATAGTTTTTATAGCAAAATAATTTGTAGATTTAGCAAATTATATCCAGCAAATAGTGATTAGTACTCTTAGCAAGTCTTTTTGTTGTCCATATAATAACGAAAAGATTTTGTTAGATTAGCAGAAAATTTTCTAGACCAGCAAATTATTTTTCTCTGTGTACTCCTTGTTCTCCTTTGCGTTGTGTTCTTGTTAATCAGGTCAAACTGAACAAAAAAGAGTCGTCTACCATTTTGCAAAAGACATATTCAAAGTGTACACTTTGATTCTTTGGGACAGTCCATGTCTATTTGTATTAATATTTTACCTGATTTTTCTCAACTTAGATAAATTTGTTTGAATCAACTTCTGTCGAATATATAATACAATAATACACACATTCGTATTTGTACAATAATACAAATATTCGTATAGAACATTTCTTTGGAGTCTAATTGGAATCTAATTTGATTCTCCAAATTAACTATAGAGGTGTACTCTGCCGTTTTGTACGTAGACTTCTGAGTTATTAATTAAGGAATTAATCTTCTTTAATTAATAATTAAAAATTCTACGTGGTCATTTATAAAATAATATTTTTTGTTCAATTCGATTTAATCTACATGTACGCGGAAAAAACAATTCTGTTGGTGCAACCGAATTTCCGGTTGCTCAGGAATCAGACGAAAATTCGGCTGTACACTGTTAAATATTGGAGGGTCAAATTTAAACCAATTTCTTGAGTTAAATAATATTTAGTTATTTTTAACTATCATGTGTGTCAAAATTTACTATTTTAACACAAAACATGTGTTTAAAAAAACAACCACATCTAATCAATCCATTTAAAACAATATTAAGTCATTTTTTACTAAAACAAAGGTTACATTAACGTGCACATAATAAAAAATAAACTAAATTTTAGTCAAATTTAATATATTTCTTAAGTTAAATTATTTAACTCCATTACATTAGTTAAATTAACAACATATTTAGTAAGAGCAGTGGCGACTTATAGGAATGGTTAAATAACTCAAATTGAATATAATTTGACACTACGGATTTAACAGTGTAGGAGAGGAAAAATTGCTTTATGAGGCTTCTGTATAGTCAATTGTTCTCAGTTGCCTCAATCGAGTTCTAATATCGTTGAATGTTCAGACGAATACTTTCGGTTGCGACAACAGAAACATTAGTTTTCATAACAGAGATATCGCTTCTGATTATTTAATTTTCAGTTGGCTTCTATTTGTTTCTACCAACTGAAATTTTTTTTGCGTGTACAAATCAATATATATTTACTGCTTTCAGTGATATTTGACTGATTCATTTTAAGAGAGTATAACGGACTGCGCATTGCGCAGAAGGGATGTAGTCAGCGTTAGTAAGAGAGGGCAATGGAGAGTAAGATGCTGTCGTTATCTGATTGCTTAGTTGGCGGAGAGAACAAAGGAGGCGAAGCGATCTTACACAGGGAAAAAAATTTCAGTTCGGGTAACGAAGTGGGGACTAGACGAAGTACTTGTCGGAGGGAGAAATAATGTCTTTGTTACTGTGACCGAAAACATTTGTCTGGACATTCAGTTGCATTAAAACTCGGTTCAGATAACTGAAAGCAATAGACTGAGTAGAAACCTTTCACAGAAATGTTTTTGTTCTTGCAACAGAGTTTTTCATCTAGTCTCCAAGTAACAGACAATTCAGTTACACTAATGGAGTTGTTTTCTCCATGGCATGATCAGTGTGTGTGTATATTCTCTTCCTTTCATTATTGCCACTTTCTCGACTACATCTGTGTGACAGAGAAAGCATTTGACTTGGTATACTTTGTCTTTCAATCTCATTATCAACTGTCCTATACGAAAAAACTCCGTTAGTGTAGCTGAATTATCTGTTGGGATTTGTCGGGATTGAACGAGAAGCTCGGTTATAGGAACAGAAAGATTCCTGTAGAAGATTTCTACTCAGCCAATTGCTCTCACAAAGGCAACACCGCGAATCCGAACTCTTTGATTTTGATACACTTTTGTGAATATATAGAATAAATCAATACATGAATAACGGTATATTCCATTTGCGCCTTATTGCGATTTAAAAGTATAATTTATACTCAAAGTAAAAAGGACGATTCCACTTTCTCGTATATTACTCTTAAATTAAAGGAGATAGAGAAAAATTTTTCGAGTAAAAGTTTAATGGTAAGTTAAGAGAACTGGAGGGTGAGATTGTCTGAAAATCGTGCTTATTTTTTCACAATTTTTTATGACAAACTGAATGAATATGCGAAAGTGTTATTTTGACGTGTATTTATACAATATATAAAGAGAAGAAAAATATAATTTTCAAATACTCAATATAAGTGTATGGCAAATGCAGTTAAAATATATTTCGTTTTTCTTTTCAGGTCGTCATTTTGCAGTAATATCTTGACTCTTGGTGGTTCAATTAAGCTGAATTTTAGGCAATTTTAGACAACCACTATAACAGAAATTGAAAAATTAACAAAATTGCAACTATCTTGATGGAATATTATTAAATTTTCAGTTCTTTTATAGTAAAAAAACTAATATCTCAAATTTAAATATTTTCACGAAATTTTTCAGTGGTTCACACGATAACGACAAGCTTACGGAAATTTTCTACCTAAAATTTAGCATAATTGAACCACCGAGAATCAAGATATTACTGCAAAATGACGACCTTGAAAAGAAAAACGAAATATATTTTAACTGCATGTATCGTATATTTATATTAAGTATTTGATCATCAAAATTATATTTTTCTTCTCTTTGTATGTTGTATAAATACACATCAAAATAACACTTTCGTATATTCATTCAGTTTGTCATAAAAAATTGTGAAAGAACAAGCACGATTTTCAGGCAATTTGATCCTGCAGTCGTCTTAAGTGCTGTAAATTGACATAAGCATAAATAAAAAAATACCTTATAAAAATTTTTTTACAATAAAAAGGTATTTTTTTATTTATACTTATGTCAATTTATAGTACTTAACTTACCATTAAACTTTTATTCGAAAAATTTTTTTATATCTCCTTTAAGGCTCCCGGGGAGTCGCATCATCCATCTCTTTTTAATGACATCAGAAGCGAGAAAACGCATGTTAAAAATTCCTATAAAGTACGTCGTGATAAACAGATATATCCACAAAACGACATTTGCGATCGATTAAGTACACCTCTAAAATACTCCGTACACTTTTCTTTTGTTCTAACAATCAACAGATAATTATAAAATAAATGTGACGTGCAATTATTTTTTCTAACCTAATTTCCTCATTATCTTGTCATATTAATTTTCTGATTATCTATTGATTTTTAGAATAAAAGGAAAGTGTACGGAGTATTTTAGAGGTGTATTTAATCGCTTAAATGTCGTTTTGTGAATATATCTGTTTATCTCGACGTATTTTGCAAGAATTTTTAGCATGCGTTTTCTCGCTTCTGACGTCATTAAAAAGAGATGGATGATGCGACTCCCCAGGAGCCTTAATTTAAGAGTAATTCACGAAAAAGTGGAATCATTCTTTTTACTTTGAGAGTGTAAATCATACCTTTAAATAGCGATAAGGCATAGATGGAATATATCGTTATTCATGTATGGATTTACTCTACAGACTCACAAAAGTGTATCAAAGAGTTCGGGTTCGCGTTGTTCCCTTGTCAGTTATCTCAGCCAGTTTTAACGCCACTGGATGTTCAAACGAATGTTTTCGATCACGGTAATAGAGAAATTATTTCTCGTGAACCTTCAATGAGTTTACCATTCAGTTACACGAACTGAAATCTTTTTCCGTGCGTAAGAGTGCAAAGGCTATTTCGTAAGCCTACGGCTTAAATAAATTCGGTAATGCCAACCATGCGGTTCAACCGCGGGTGGGAATCGGGGGGGGGGAGGCTTTGGAGCGGCTTCGGCGTGTGTGACAGCAATTGGACACGGATTCCCGCGAATGTGGTAACGCACGACACGGCGACAAAGTACACGTGGGAAAATAACGCGGACGCGCGCGCGCGCGCGAACTCGACACGCCGAAAGTTTCCGCGTCGTTCGCGCTGACAACCATAAGCTCGCTCGCTTCGTGTTAAAAATCGCGCAGTCGGTTTAACGACGAAAGAATATTCATGTCGTAATGTAAATATTCATGCAGATACAAATTGCAACCCAGTTCTAAACATCTATATTCAAGGCGCAATGTTCAGGACGGGGAAATAAAAAAAAGGGAGGGTGCGGGCAGCATGGAGGGCCAAAAAAAGAGAGAAAGCCTCAAAAATATCGCGCGGCCTTTTACACGCTTTTTACGCGGGCCAAATTTATCGTGCCGGCCGCGCGTGTGCTGACTGCGGTGCCGGCTAATTCCCGCGCTCTCTCTCGTGAAAATTCCCCGATAATTTTTTCCGGCGTCGTTAAAATGTTCGATAATCCGGCCCGACGCGACCAGTCCGTCCGTCGCTCGGCCGTTCAATTTCGCCGTTAATTTCTCCGCGCGAGAGCGACTCGATTCCTTCGGCGTACGCCTCGCTTATAACCGATACTCGTGGCCGGAGCTCGCACTTTGTCGAATTTGTCACCCGATTAGGAGAGGCCGTTGCGCGGCCGACCGAGGAGCGACCGCGCCGCTAAGCGACTTTGCGGCCGAAAATTCCGGCCTCTCCCACCCCCAACGCACCCCGAGAGCCGTCGTGGCTCCCTCCGCCTGCGCCGCGTTTGATTTATCGTCAAATTTGCCCCGCGCTCTCACGGGGGAATACGACGTCGTCCGATACTCGCGCGTGGATTTCTAATAATCTAATAATATGCCGCGACCTGAGCGCAATTTCATGCCTCCTCGCCCACGCGGTGTGTTCTCTCTCTCTCTCCCTCCTCCGTCTCTCCGGCCGCCAATCTAATGAGAGAGAGAGAGAGATGGTGAGTTGTATTTACTCTCCCCGGGCGCATTCGCTTTCCTAGTGCCTCGTGTCCCCCGTTTACCATCGAGCCGAACTCCCTGGGTGATTATAGGTGACCGCTGGTGACTGGAGACTTGGAAATCCAATAACGGATTAAATTCTCCCGCTGGTGAAGGAACTCGCGCACCGTCCGCGCGCGTCGCGATTTACTGAACATTCGGTCAGGATTCAAACGCGCCACGAGCGATTCTACACGGAAAAAGCAATATGGTTGATCCATACAGAAATCTGGTTGTGCCAATCAGATTCAATAATAAAATACGGAACAACTATTTATCTGGTTGCTGTAACCAAAGAGCAATCGCTAAGTTACTTATGTTGCAGCAGTGGTAATATATGGTTAATACAAACGCGGCTCATTACGCGCAATTACAAATGTATATTTATACACTCAGAACCAGTTTTCACATGTATATATTTCTAGCTGTGCGCGTAGTGAATTGCTTTTATTTTCTAATCGCTGCTTTGCGATATAGCATTGATTAATGCAACTATATCGATATTTAGCTTGTCTATGCAAAATGATCTCCTTACTAATTTCTGGTTGCCACAACCAGATCACGCGCAACTTCATTGATGTAGTTAACACACCAAAGTAAGTCAAATCAACCATACACATAACTATCATACAAAGATATGTAGAATGATGCAGCTATTTGCTTACAATTAAATATTTTTTGTTAAGTGCACCACATCTCTTTTTTCCGTATAGCTGTGCGCGTAGTGAATTGCTTTTGTTTTCTACACTGAGAAAAAAATACTTGAAAATTTATTTGTAAGACAAAAATTTATTTCATAGAAACAAATTTTATTTCTTAGAAATATATTTTATATCACGGAAATAAATTTTGTATCATACTAATAAATTTCCAAGTGTCTTTTCCTCAGTGTAACATCGCTGCTTTGCAATATAGCATTGATTGATGCAACTATATCGATATTTAGCTTGTCTATGCAAAATGATCTCCTTACTAATTTCTGGTTGCCACAACCAGATCACGCGCAACTTCATTGATGTAGTTAACACACCAAAGTAAGTCAAATCAACCATACACATAACTATCATACAAAGATATGTAGAATGATGCAGCTATTTGCTTACAATTAAATATTTTTTGTTAAGTGCACCACATCTCTTTTTTCCGTATAGCTGTGCGCGTAGTGAATTGCTTTTGTTTTCTACACTGAGAAAAAAATACTTGAAAATTTATTTGTAAGACAAAAATTTATTTCATAGAAACAAATTTTATTTCTTAGAAATATATTTTATATCACGGAAATAAATTTTGTATCATACTAATAAATTTCCAAGTGTCTTTTCCTCAGTGTAACATCGCTGCTTTGCAATATAGCATTGATTGATGCAACTATATCGATATTTAGCTTGTCTATGCAAAATGATCTCCTTACTAATTTCTGGTTGCCACAACCAGATCACGCGCAACTTCATTGATGTAGTTGACACACCAAAGTAAGTAAGTCAAATCAACCATACACATAACTATCATACAAAGATATGTAGAATGATGCAGCTATTTGCTTACAACTAAATATTTTTTGTTAGGTCCACTGCATCTTTTTTTTCCGTGTGCGATTAATGATTACGTTACAATCATGCTCTCTTAAAATAAACCAGTGGAACATCACTGAAAGCAGTAAATATATACTGATTTACAGCTATAAGTGTAGCACTGAAACTGCTCAGTACTCTATACTTATAACCAGGGTTGGGAAGTAACTCGTTACTTGTAACGAAGTTACAGTTACATTTTTTCGGTAACTGTAATTTAACTTAGTTACTTTTTTCCTACCTGTGACTGTATTTAACTTAGTTATTTATTTTGAGTTACTTGTAACTTTTTTAACAGTTACTTTAATAGTTACTTGAGAAACGTAAAATAAAATTAAAATTATACAGTAATAGTATATTAATTTAATAAATTTATCAACGTATTTATAAAGCATGTGATTAAATTTTTTTATCTCTACAAGACTATTCTTAAATTTTTGTTATATTATGTTATATTTGTTATATTAAGTACAGATTTGAAATTTGTTAAGTGAATAGACTAATTAATGTGATAGATATTAATTATAAAATTCAATTTTTACATTTTAGTAAAGTTTAAAATATAAGATTTTTGTATTTACAATAATAATTTACAATTATTTCAAGAAAGTAACTTAAAAGTAACGACTCGTTACTTTTTGACTAACTGTAACTGTAACGAGTTACTTTTCATAGCCAGTAACTTGTAACTGTAACTAGTTACTTTTAAAAAGTAACTAACCTTGCTTATAACTGATATCAATGACTATTCACTGATTCGCTTTAAGAGAGCGTGGCACAGAGAGATGTTGCGAGTGACAAGATCATTTCATCATCGAGCATCAATTTCTCACGCAGCGACACACACTGAAAGACGAATATCGTACCGAGGAAAAAATTGTAAGTTTCTTTGTCAAAAAGTTACCATTTCTTGCTTAAAATGAAAACTCGTAAAATGTTTTGTTATTTTATCTGAAGTTGAAATAAGAGAGAAACAATGTTTATTTAACCAAGAAATATACTGCTCGAAATATTTTAGAAGCGATAATGAATGTTTTTAAAACGTCTATCAAAATAACTGCGTTTGAACGGCTAATAAAAGGTGAAAAGTTTTATAAAACAAGCACTACATCTCCATTTAATGAATTCTACACCATGAAATTGTATAAAAATGTCGTACATATAACACGAGCGCATGCACAATTGTTCATATATACTTATATGTAAATAAATTCATCTTTATCAAAAATAAAAATATTAAAAATGATAGCTATTTTAAATATTGATTCGTATTATCTACGCACATATACACACCTCTTCCCCTTCCCAACATACACATATACACGCACATATTCATACAGACACACACCTTGCTAGGACTTCAAAAAGGCACAAACGTATTTATCTTCAAGTCAACATAATATCTGAAATTTTAGTCTTCATAATAATTGAAAATGAGCAGACGACTGAGTCGTTCATTAAAATGGTGATTGATTGGAATAAAGAAGGAGACTCAAAATACAAGGAATATATCAGTAAAAGTATGTGAGGTGCATTTGTGGGAGGATTCACATGAATATAAGTGAGAGTTAAAGTGCATTTGTGTAAAGTAGATGTTTTACGTACGAGGGTAGAGTAAAAAGTTCCGGGTCTCACATATAGATAACTCTACTATGTTCAATATTTTAAGTGTTGCATGATTTCATTCTTCATATGCTATTTCAAGGTTCAAGTCAATAAATTGTTTAGTATTGGTTTGATAGCTCGCCAAAGTAAACACTTCAAGCATTGTTTGTAAAAATGGAAAAGTGGAAATTCGTGCCGTGATTAAGCTAAAATCAATGAATTAAAGTTCAAATTGCTCGCCCACCCACCATACTTGCCAGATTTAGCCCCAAGCGAACTTATATCTCTTTCCCAACCTAAAAAAGTAGCTCGGTGGCAAAAAGATTTGCGAACGATAATGAAGTTAGCAATGCTGTAAATTGCTATTTTGAGGACCTTGACTAATCGACCTATTTTGAGGACCTTGACAAAAATATAATTTTGATGATCAAATACTCAATATAAGTGTAAGGTACATGCAGTTAAAATATATTTCGTTTTTCGTTTCAAAGTCATCATTTTGCAGTAATATCTTGACTCTCAGTGGTTCAATTAAGCTGAATTTTAGGAAGAAAATTTCTATAAGCTTATCGTTATCGCGTGAACCACTGACAAACTTTTAAAAATATTTAATTATAAAATATCAATTTTTTTACTATAAAAGAATTGAAAATTTAATAATATTCCATTAAGATAGTTGCAATTTTGTTAATTTTTACTCAATCTCTGTTATAGTGGTTGTCTAAAATTGCCTAAAAATCAGCTTAATTGAACCACCAAGAGTCAAGATATTACTGCAAAATAACGATCTTGAAAAGAAAAACGAAATATATTTTAACTGCATGTACCATACACTTATATTGAGTATTTGATCATCAACATTATATTTTTCTTCTCTTTATGTGTCGGATACATATTCGTCAAAATAACACTTTTGCATATCCATTCAGTTTGTCATAAAAAATTGTGAAAAAACAAGCACGACTTTCAGGCAATCTGATCCTCCAGTCCCCTTAAGGGACTGTAGATTTGCTAAGCCAGCGAGATCTTTATTTGCAATTCTTTCTTTTCGCGTCTATTGTAGCAGCGTATTCGACTTTCATAAGAAATTCCGGGTGGCACATCGTAGCGACGCCTTTGAAGCGCAAGGTATTAAATAGTTTCGCTCACTTCATTTCTACTTTTGCTCCCTCCCGTGGATGCAAGTATCGCTTTATGAAGTGTAAGAGTATAAAATGCAAAAACCTCGATCGCGCTTTCCCGGCGTCTCTGCGAATTCGCCGGGAATGGAGGACATCCGATTCCCGATTCCGCTGGCGAATCTATCAATTGCGCGAGTCAAGAGCGCGGAGTCTATTTGGCATTTTCGCTCGCGACGCCGCTCGTTTTTTCCGATTCGCCGCGCGTCGCGAGGCATTAAACGAACACGTAACGCGATGGACGAGCTCGCGCTGCTTCGTTCTCTGATCGGTTTTATGCGCTTTACGTGCACGGCGCGATGGATATCCGCGTGCACGCGCGGCGCGTTAGGCGCCTTGCATATTCCATTCCATTCTGTCAGTCGATACCCAATCTGCACGCGAGCCGCACGATCGACCGAGAACTCGATTTCTCGCGGGCGTTTGATCGTCGACGAATTTAAGAGAGGGCCTTACAGCCATGGGAATGATTCTTGGCAGCGGGCCGCGCGATCGGCGGAACTTTTTTTAACCTGCCCATTAAAAAGGTACTTTCCCCGTTTGTTTCGGAAAAAAGCGTAATCGGCGGCGATATTGTGCATTAATCGACTCAAATTTCCTATTTTGAACCGACTTAAATAATCGGCAGATCAATAATAAAACTTAATCAGTGGTCGTGTGTGAAATTATTTATAATTTCATCGATTGCTGAAATTAATTAGTAATCAAACTTTGATGATTATACGCCGATTAATAATTAATTTCTTTAATCGATAAAATTATTCGTTATCGCATACATGACGATTTATTAATTTTAAATATTAATAATTCTTTTTTAATAATAACAAATATTTCTACATCATAATAATAGTAATAATAATAATAATTTATTGATTATTTTAATTGATTTTATTATAATTTTTTGCAATGATCGGCGGCGATCTATCGATCCGATTTTTTGCCACCGCGATGTCGCTTCTAGAAATAATCAATCTTGTAATAATAATATTTTATTATTGTAATATTATAATTTTTCTCTTGATAAAATATTATTTTTAATACGATTTATATTATTAATGATTATAAGTGTGAGTTGCAATGATTTCGTTTTGTTTAGAGAAGACTGGTTTTACACATATATGTGTGGCTCTTTACATATTTTTTATTTATTATAAAATCTAAAATTCGATATCGACGTGTCCGCAGAAGTATTACTTTTGGAAATGGCTGAAATTTGAAATGGAGCACGTGTATGTTTATTTCCATATAGCTGCTTATACGCTTTTTCTTATAATCTGTTTATATTTTCGCGTCATCTAAGACTCAGCGGTATGTAGCATAGTTATATTAAGAGTGAGCTGTTAGAATGGCCGTGTTTGAATACATATTCTCACCATTTATTATTGTCCTCACGAGAGAGTGTCTCGTTTTGTAATATATACGCGACTACCGATTTATATATGATGGATCGCTGTGACTCTCTCCATTCTGTTCAACTTTTTAGCGGCTTAGCATCGTATCGAAAGAAGTAAAAGCTGGTAAATTAATTAGACCAATCGTGGTCTCTATTTTCTCTGCTTTCTTTCACCTTTCTCTCTCATTACTGAACAATTATTGGAGAGACTTTAATCGTTCTCGTGTTCATCAAAAACTCCCTTGCAGTCTCCTTTTACCCTTTCTCTCTCTTTCTTTCTCTCTGCAGCGGTCGTGAATCCTTATCTACGAGAAATGCTCGCGTTGAAACAGCATAGAACAAGCGACGAACGAGAGGAGGAGGTAGTATGCGCGTCCCGCAAGGAATATGCTTGAGCAATTCTTACAAAGGAACGAGCTTAACCGAAGCTACTTAATCCAATTTCCAAGTTCCGCGTATCAAAATCGCGTTCGAAGAAATATACTCTCTGGTTTTACATCGGATAATAACGCGGAATATCCCCGTGATACTGTGATAATGTTGCACGCGCTGCGATATAAGTTCGCGGGGAAAGGGGAGAAGAGAGATAAACAGACGGATAAAGAGAGATGGGGTGAAAAGGGGGCGTGGTGGGGGGAGGAGGGGATCACGCGGGAATTATTTATTCGTGCGCTTCACTCGCATTCGTAATTTTGTTTGTGTCGCCACGCGCATGCGATAAATAGCATTTTGATCTTGCCGCATAGCAATATGCGCGACGTAGGTTGATATCGTGCCGGAATTATTCACTCGCGCTTTACTCCCTATTTGGCATAAATATTTTTATATACGCGGGACATGTGATTTTAATATAATCTCAGCGTGGCGTTGCCTACCGCTCCGTTTCGGGCTCCGGAAAATATTCTGTAAACATGCGAGAAGAGAAAGCATCTGCCATTGACGCCTAAGTTGCGATTTCTGAAGCGCTAATTTTCTTGCGATTTGTCGCACTACGAAATCCTTCGAAATGGCTCACCGAGTGCACCACGGTGCATAATTTCGTGTGTATGGAGAATTTTAAATAAATTACCATAGAATTTTGCACATATCAACATTCTACCTTCATTTATTATTCTTCTGTTTTATTTTTTGTTATTTATTTAAGAATCGGAATCTACTAATAATTGGTATCTGCTACAAAATTTAGTTGCAAAATTACCATAGAATTTTGCAACTGAACGACATATCAACATTCTACCTTCATTTATTATTCTTCTGTTTTATTTTTTGTTATTTATTTAAGAATCGGAATCTACTAATAATTGGTACCTACTACAAAATTTATTGCACTTTCTTTTTGTAAGATAAATTTATAAAAAGGTAACAAAAAATTTTAAAAAATAGTAAAAAAATATAAAATTTTATAATCATAAAACATTAATATTTTGACATACTGTGCCGACATTCTGTGACGGCATTTATTATCCAGTTAATTATCTACATTAATTTCAATTATATCTTTACATATACAATACACATACTTAGGAGCATAAATATAAATTAATATAAATTTATATTTCCTTTAATATTTTGAATATATGTGTTGCTAAATATTCTTCTAATAATTCATCTTGCATTAAATCTTGGAACACACACACAAACTACAATATATTTTTTCTGGCACATGAAAACGCCATCTATAAGTAAAGTTGACTATGTTACTGCTAGACACAGTCACTAAACATATTTTTATAAAATAACACAACCTTACTTTCCGATTCATTAACTCAAACATGCTAATAGCATGTTTGAGTTAATGGGAAGTAGTTAAATGATGTATTTTGTAAAAGACAGCGCCATCTATTATCATATTTTACATGTAACTATTAGACAATGACTAAATTGCAAAAACTGTTTGGATAATTAAGCAATTATAATCAAAAGCTAATATATAAAACATATATAAAACATATATAATAAAATAAAACATATAATAAAATTGAAAAGAATTTATATACGGAGAAAGCTAGAATATTTTCACCGTGTTCACTTAAATATAGCCGAGTGACTTTAGCACAACTGCTTCCCTTTTAAGATCTTTTTTTTCTCTCTCCCTCTCTTTCTTCCCTTTTCTACATCTTTTCATTTCGAAAATATACGTTCTCCGTATATTCTTCGTAGATTGTAATGACACCGTGATTTCGCCCAGGAAGCCCGTGTGCTTTTGAGGAGTACGCATGAGCTAACTGGAGCGCGCACAAAGAAAGTCGAAAGAAACTGCGACGAGCGCGCCAAGTTTTCAGGAGTTCGCGCCGACTCATCGCACGCGAGCGAGCGAGCGCGGCCTCAAGTTCTCGAGTTGTAATAACTTATGAAATGAACTTCTAAAGAATTCATTTGATTCGACTTCGTGACTTCGCGTGATATTCCCCGGACGGTGAGATTAAAGCGGCATTAACACGACAGCGACGCAGCAAGGAGCACGCGATGTCCGGCGCGGCGATGGATCGCCTTTTGCCAGCTCGCGCCTCTAACTTTTCGTCGCGGAGTCTTGTATCATTTCCGTAGATATGCCCGCGGGATTTGCGCGCACAAACACACACAAATGCATTCGCACACAGTGAATGTTCAAAATGCATGTTTCTCAAACTCGGCTGGGTCAGGTTAGGTTAGCTACGTGTGCTACGAGGAATACCCTATGGATCCCGCGAAAAACGTTAGGGAGATGTTCCGTTAACTTGGTCGCGCAAAGTTTCGCTGGACGCGCCGCAGGCAGCGAGAAATTTTCTCAACTGCAACTTTACGAGTAATCGTGTAAGTGTAATTAATTGCTGCCGATAACTGGTACCTTTAAAGTCATATGAAAATTGCAGTTTGTTCGCCTGAACACTTACTCCTGCTTTACGCTTATCACACAGTAAAAAAAAGTTTGATCGTATTAACATGAAATTTCATTGTAATAAACGCGCACCAATTTTGGTTGATGGAAGTGGAATTTCTGATTCTACTTAATTAAACTTGGCTCATAAGAAGTAGAAATGGTGTCCTTCAACTAAAACGCGTTAGTTCGTTTATTAACATCAAACTTCACGTCTATATAACCAAATGCTTTGATGTAAGATTTATTGTTTTATTTTCATTGACTTGCACCTCGATTTCGCATTTTTGTTTTTGATTTGTGACATTTTTATTATCTTATATTACGTTCTTTTGTTACATTGAAAAAAGAATTTGGTTAACGAAAATTTTGTTGAAAGGATCAAACAAATGTTTGGTAATTATAGTCAAAAAGTTTAATTGCCATCTTACTTTCTCAGTAATATATTTACTTAGTCACTGAGCAAAGCAAAATAGCGACAATGAAATTTTGTGTTTGTAATCACCAAACATATGGTTGATCTCATTTTAACCAAATTTTGGTTTCGTCAACCAACTCAAATTTTTCAGAATGTTATCACTGAAAAGTGTTGAAATGCTGGACACTTCATTACATATTTTTATAAATATATGTAATTTTTTATAATATATAATATCGACTTTGCGTCTCTCTTATGTATTATTTTTTGTGTAAGTATCGCAACAAATAACCTGCACCAGCCATAGGCTTTACACTGAATAAAGGATTTGGTTGACGGGTCCAAAATTCGGTAAAAATGGAATTAACCAAACGTTTGATAATTACGACCAAAAAATTTCATTGCCGCTATTTTGCTTTGCTTAGTGACTAATAAGGAAACCCACCCAAGTATCTGCCTTCGATTTTCATGAATATTATTTTCATAATATGTTGTAATATTTGTACTTGTACTTTAAAATAGCAGATACGTTTTTTATTATATGTGCCTTTTCGCAAGTTTAGGGAGTGAAATACCTCTTTGAAGAAAATCGGTTTTTTCCATTCGAAAGGAATATAATAAAAATTATAAGAGATAGAAAAAATATATTGAATAAAAGTTGAATGGTTTGAAGAGTACTTTACAGAAATTATTTGAAAACAAAAATTTTTTTGTTAATATTTCCCACTTCTTCTTATTATAATTATTAAAATAATTTCTGTAAAGTACTCTTCAACTCATTCAACTTTTATTCAAAATATTTTTTTATCTATTATAGTTTTCATTCCTTTCGAATGAAAAAAAACTGATTTATTCAAAGGGGTATTTCACCTCCTATCTTGCGAAAGGGCACATATAATAAAAAAACGTATTTGTTATTTTGATCTAAAGTACAACATATTACAAGTTCATGAAAATTGGAAGCGGACATTTGTGTGGGTTTCTTTGTAAGTAAATATATTACTGAGAAAGAAAGGCAAAATAGCCGCGATCAAATTTTTTGGTTATAATTACCAAACATTTGGTTAATTCTATTTTAACCAAATTTTGGTTTTACCAACCAAATCCTTTTCTCAGTGCATTATTTGCTATTGACGGCATATCTAAGAACTTTATCTAATTGTTATTATATAAAAATTACTTCAACCACGTACGATAAAAATTTACGGTTCTACCTTCCTCTCTCTAATTTATCTCTCTCCCTCTTTCTCTCTCTGTCTCTATCTCCTCTGCTTTTCCTCTGTTCGTTCTTCTTTCTCACCAGCTCCCGTGCCGAGACGAAGAAGCCGAAGTTTCGCGATCGCTGAAAGAGCAGTAGGACGCATCGCTCCATGTCCGTCCGGTAATTAGAGGCGATAGCACGACGAGGTAGTTAAGATCGTTACCGGCTCTTACTTTAGCCGCGCCTGTGGGTCAATTTCTTACTTCCCCGGCCGGCGCCTCTGGCGGGAGGCGCCTCACGGAAAACTCACGGAACCAATTTGATAATATCGTTGCACGCGCGCTGCTGCGTTTCTGTGGCTGGAGAAACAATAAAATTACACCCACGCCTGCACACACACACACACATGCAGGTCGCGTAAGCGGTGAGTACGTTTCGCGAAGCTCCCGGGACCGCCTCGCTATCGTCGTAACCGTTTACTGTCTCCCTCGTCTCCGGAGCTGGCGGACAGAAACGCTGCGCCGTCGCTGAGAAATGGGAAAAGTCACTTTTCCACAGAGAAAATAATTTTGTTCTTTTAGCAAAATCGCCGTTGCTACTGCATATTCGTGGTGACATAAAAAAAATTTAGTTGACGTAACTAATTTTAATCCATCATGGTTCTTATAGCAAAATAATTTGTAAATTCAGCAAATTATATCCAGCAAATAGTGATTAGTACTCTTAGCAAATCTTTTTGCTATCCATATAATAACGATAAAATTTTGCTAGATGAGCAGAAAATTTACTGAACCAGCAAATTATTTTTCTCCGTGTACAAGGAGAAAAATAATTTTGTTCTTTTAGCAAATTATTTTTCTCCGTGTACAAGGAGAAAAATAATTTTGTTCTTTTAGCAAAATTGTCGTTGCTACTGCATATTCGTGGTGACAAAAAAAATTTAGTTGACGTAACTAATTTTATAAATTATTCGTTATCAGAGCAGAAGTAGTTTTGCCAGTATAGAAAAAATCTTGTTGAGTGTATTTGTCTTAAGAATCACGTTAATTTGCTATTGCTATTGATGCAAAATAATGTATCCTTAACAAATCTATTTGCTATCGGAGCAAAACTGCAACTACTTATAAAAATCTATCATGGTTCTTGTAGCAAAATAAAAAAAAATTTGTAAATTCAGCAAATTATATTCAGCAAATAGTGATTAGTACTCTTAGCAAATCTTTTTGTTGTCCATATAATAACGAAAAGATTTTGTTAGACCAGCAGAAAATTTGCTGGGCCAGCAAATTATTTTTCTCCGTGTACAAGGAGAAAAATAATTTTGTTCTTTTAGCAAAATTGTCGTTGCTACTGCATATTCGTGGTGACATAAAAAAAATTTAGTTGACGTAACTAATTTTATAAATTATTCGTTATCAGAGCAGAAGTAGTTTTGTTGCCAGGATAGAAAAAATCTTGTTGAGTGTATTTGTCTTAAGAATCACGTTAATTTGCTATTGCTGTTGATGCAAAATAATGTATCCTTAGCAAATCTATTTGCTATCGGAGCAAAATTGCAACTACTTATATAAATCTATCATGGTTCTTACAGCAAAATAATTTGTAAATTCAGCAAATTATATGCAGCAAATAGTGATTAGTACTCTTAGCAAATCTTTTTGCTGTCCATATAATAACGATAAGATTTTGCTAGACCAGCAGAAAATTTACTGGACCAGCAAATTATTTTTCTCCGTGCAAGGAGAAAAATAATTTTGTCCTTTTAGCAAAATCGTCGTTGTTACTGCATATTCATAGTGACATCAAAAAAATTTAGTTGACCTAACTAATTTTACAAATTATTCGTTATCAGAGCAGAAGTAGTCGTTGCCAGGATAGAAAAAATCTTGTTGAGTGTATTTGTCTTAAGAATCACGTTAATTTGCTATTAATGCAAAATAATTCTTAGCAAGTCCATTTGCTATCGGAGCAAAACTGCAGCAAAAGATTTGCTAAAAGTACTAATCACTATTTGCTGGATATAATTTGCTGAATCTACAAATTATTTTGCTGTAACAACCATGATAGATTTATATAAGCATTTGCAGCTTTGCTCCGATAGCAAATAAATTTGCTAAGGACACATAATTTTGCATTAATAGCAAATTAACGTGATTCTTAGGACAAATATACAACAAATTTTTTCTATCCTGGCAACGATACTACTGCTCTGATAACGAATAATTTGTAAAATTAGTTACGTCAACTAAAATTTTTTGATGGCACTACAAATATGCAGTATCAATGATGATTTTGCTAAAAGTGCAAAATTATTTTTTTCTGTGTATGAACGGTTTATATTGCATTCATATTTATCACATACACAGAGAAAACAATTTGGTTGAATGAAATAAATATTTCTTTGGAATAGTCCAAACGAATTTTTTTATTGATCGAACAAAATTTCGTTTGACAAAATTTTGTTTGACAAAAATATTTATTTGCGGCTTAGTTCTAAAGAAATATTTTTGTTGTGTCAACCAAATAATTTGTTTGGACTATTCAAAAGAAACGTTTATTTGATTCAACAAACCGTTCTCTCTGTGCAGAATAATGAAATAAAATACTGAAAAATTATTTAAATTTAGTAAAATTCTTGAGGTAAGTGATATAAATTCGTTATATGAATATACAGCTATAGATTTACTAAAAGATATACTCAGACTTACTAAAATTATACTCAGACTTCTATATTATATTTTGCATATGATACGATATTTCTAAAATTTAGATAATTTTTTCTGTAATTCTATCTCATCATTCTATGTGATAAATATATCACACAGAAATTCTAATTCTAATACGTTACAAAGTTACTCGCAACGACAAACAATTTCACTCACGTTCGATCACGCAATACGTATTTAGACATGCATTATATTAAAAATTACAAATCTATCTCAAAAATAATCTCTAAATCTGAAATCGAATAAACTATATATTTGGTAATAATTACAATAAAAAAAATTTAATTGTCGCTATTTTGCTCAGTGACTAAATAAATATATTACTGACAAAGTGAGATAAAATAGCTGCAATTAATTCTGTTATAATTACCAAATATTTGGTTGATCCCATTTAAAAAATTTTGATTTCGTCAACCAAATCCTTTTTTCAGTGCAAAATTATTTCAAAACTCTTCGGTTATGAATCCGCGTTACTCTTGGCCGCGCTCTTTCGCGAAATTATTTGTCTGCTGTTTTCGAGTCATATATTTTCGTTAGAAGATACGAAAGAGTCAATTCGTTGTTTAAACGGCAAACGTCAAGTTGATCGTTTACGGAGACACAATTGAATTTTCCGGCCTCGTTCATCGTCGGTTAAACGTAGTCGAAAGATATTGCATTACGAGAGTGGTGCGGCGGGAAAACTATTTAAAAGAAGTGACAAATGGATGCGCCACGATCTATGAATATGCATCATGTCAGTGCGCGGATAACGCGACGCGCGGAACAATGTTTCATTCTTGAAATGTACGCTGCGTCAACGATGGGACTAGGAGCGCTGTGTGTTAGAAACATTTTGCTAGACACACCTGACGATTCGATTTGCAAAACTCGCGCGTGCAATGTATCCGCTAGACGGATCGTCGGTCACCGTTTTCCTTTTTTCTATCGTTCGCTAAAAAACGCCCGAGTGAAGTATTTTGTTGCGATCGTAAATTATTGCCGCGATAATTGAGGTAAATATTACATGTATCTGATTTTTCTCATGCCAGGATTTGTGCCGTTATAGCTCGTGAGAAATATTTAATTCCGATGCCATCTAAATTATTAAATCGTTCTGCGTTCCGCGCGCGCGAGCAATGGCGGCGTCGTTACTATTTTAAACGCGTGTAGTAGCCGTGACTATTTTTTAGACACAACACCGCTCGTTATTTTGGTAAAGTCTAGACAGACATTCGTGATCACGACGCGAGTCAATTGATGATGCAACTCTTTATAATTCCTTTAATCACATTTAGGAGAGGCAAAAATATACGATATTAAATATTGTATTAAATTAATTGTGAAAAGTTTATATAATGCAATAATGTTTTTGTTACATTGATGCAGCAACATACTGAAAGTAAGCACTCTGATCTTCATATTACATTTTCCATCACGACACATTGTTTTGAGCAAAGAGTGTGGCTAAGTTTAGTCACATTTTTCGTAAGTTTGAAAATGACCATAATTTTGGTTCTTTTTTTGAAAGCTTATTGCGAGTAGATTCTAAATATATAAGTATCAAGGTAGCGCTCTACACCGTTTCAGAATAGAGTTCCTACAAGATAGAGCCACATGTGTGTTCCTCCTTATTGGTCGAAATAAAGTTTGGAAAAACATGGTAGAACCAATAGAAATTTTCATGGGAAGTGGCATAATTTAAAAAGTAAAATAAGAAAATTAGGAACAATTAGTAGTCTTTTTTTATTAAACCCTGAAATGAATAAATAAAAACAATTTTGATTATAAACTTGAAACATTATTAATCTGCGGGAAGCGAATTCAGTGAAACGCCTTTCTGATAATAGTTCTTGCATTGTGGAACACAACATGTTGGCATTTTGAAATCTGAAAATTCATATTTCGCATTGCACCATTTTATACAATTATTTTTTTAGATATTGTTCAGAATAATATGAGGTTACGATGACAATTTATATTATAAATACGACTTTTTTATAGACAATTTTTAAGTAAATTAACTTTTTATTTTACCTTGGAAACCACATACAGAATAATTTTACTTACTTCTATTAACAATTTATAGTCAAACTGACACTGGTATTTATTGTGTTACGAGATAACGCGATAAATATCAGTTCATATATATACGGCCGCCATGTTTTTCCAAAACTAGTCGAGTGGCTATCTTATAGGGACTCTATTTCAGAGAAAAATGGTCCAAAAGAGTTTTATTTTCGAGAAATGGCACCATAGAAATAAAATCAATGCATATAAAAATGAACAAAAAATGAGAAAAATAAGATATTTTATTGATCATTGTTAATTCTTATAGTAATATCGCAGATGTTTTCGTTCAGAATTACAAAACCATAGTTGTAACCATAGCTAAGATACCAAATAATAGTATGGAGTGCCACTTTGATATTTATATATTTCGAATCTACTCGCAATAAGCTTTCAGAAAATACCAAAATTATGACCATTTTCAAACGTACAAAAAATAGCGGTTTGGCTGCAATCTTTTGATAATTTCTTCTCATATTTCTTTCATATTTTATTTATCACTGTATGTAATAAATATGAACATCAGATGAACCGCTCATAAGGGACGCAACATTTAGTAAAGTTGTTGCCAAATTTACGTACACCTGTTTATCCACGGACTTTAATGATTATCGCGACGTGAGATAACTAACGATAGAAACTCTACAATGTTGTAATTGCACCAATGAGACGAATTGTGTACTGAATTAATACTGAATTAATCGTTAAATTTACAACATAAAATAATGTAGATTTTTTGTTACATTGATGTAACAATAAATTGACTAAAAATTAGACTCAGATTTTTATATAATATTTTACATGACGTATTGTCTTTATTAACTTTTTTTGTATTGCTATCTCGTCGTTCTACAATAAATATGAATGTCATATGAATCGTTGATAGAGAATGCAATCTTTACAAAACGACTAAAAGTTGCTGTAAAATTTACGTATACTATCTGTCTAGGTAAGAACTGTTTTTTTTTTTAATTTAAACACACACATTCTCTCTCTTTCTCTCTTGTGCGCGATTACGGTAAATAAAAGTAAAGGAGAAAGGGAGGCATCTCTTTTTATGGAATGCTAAAGGGGATACTTCGCGAAATTTACGGAGCGGTTCGGTTGTAATTTCGAAAGCGGAAAATTAAAGTACACCATGTCTCTTCCGTTGCGCGCCGCTCTTCAACTCCATAATAATTTCCTAATTAATTTTGTTTCCACTTGTTCCGGCAGTAATTATTGGATCGGACGGGCGAGCTCGCCGAGATCTTTAGGACGCCTTAATCACATTTATTAGACGCTGAAAATTCAAGGAGCGTATAAAATTCATACTGGAACTTCGGGCCGGCGGAACAACTCGGCGGGAACTTCTTGATAGAGATAGCGCCGCTTGCCTGCCGCCATTTCCATAACTGGTCATTTTTAGCGAGACGAACATCGGCCTGGTTCTTAACCGCCGCGCTAATCACCGCGGATACAGAGGAGTAGGTCTGCCTTCCTTGTTTCCGTCGGAGTTGTTCGCTGAATCACGGATTCCGGGTCGTTCTCCCTTCCTCGCCTGCTCCTCCGCCGCCGTCGCCGTCGTGCAGGTTGTCTTGTCGCGAATACTCGCAATCAAGCCGCCGAAATTAAATATCTGCCGTTATTAACGCGTAATGGCTGCTCGTTACACGCGGCCGTGGGCTTTCTCCCCGCGAAACGCCCGGCTCGCCCCGACACACTACGTTGCATTCAATCATTTCGGCGCAACTCGTTTGCAATTCTACAGCCAACAGACGAGCCTCGCTACATCCCGCTAGTGCAATTAATCAGTATCCTTGGAGCGGCTTTCTCTCTTCCTCTCCGCGCTCCGTGTACGTGAGTATTCCTCTTCCTTTTGCTCCTCTCTCTCTCTCTCTCTCTCCCTCTCCCCAAGTAGAAACATCTCAGGGAAAAACTGATTACTGGCCAGTAACTAGACAGTTTTTATTGGCTAGGATTAATTAAACAGTTACTGTTTTGAAACTTGGCAGAAAATACTGACTATTTTTTCATGGTCAATTACTAGTCAGAAACTAGACTTGAAAAAATAGTAAGTATATGTTGGAAAGTTTCTGTCCATTAAGAACTCTGAAAATACTGTTCAGTATTTCTTGGGTAGTGTTTTGTCAGAAACTATGCAAGAAAAATTGTAACTAAATATTGGATAGTTTCTGTCCAGTAAAAACTCTGAAAATACTGTTCAGTATTTTTGGGCCAGTTATTTGTCAGAAACTATATAAGAAAAATGATAAGGAAATGCTGTGCATTTTCTGTCCAGCAAAAAAATTGGAAATTACTGACGAATTTTCTGAGATAGTTTCTGGCAAAAATAAAATAAAATATTATATTAAAGATGAAAAAAATGTTTTAAGAGAAAAATTTAATTTTAATAAAGTTATGGTTTCGATACATATATAGTTAAATTACTTATAACTATTAATAAACTGAAAAAAAAATAGATACTGATCAGAATCAATAAAAAAATGCTTACAAAATAGTCAAAAACTACATAGAAACTAGTAAAAAGTTGCTTAGAAACTACTAATAAACAGATTAGATACTAATCATAATCTAGTTAAAAACTGATCTGAAACTGAATAGTTAAAAACTGATCTGAAACTGATCTGAACTGTTTAGTTTAACTGTCAAGTTTTTGACAAAGTAAGCGTTGACCAGTTTCTAGTCAAGAAAACTGACTAAAAACTAGCTAAAGTTACTAAAAATTCCTGGACAGTTACTGGTCAGAAACTGGATAAATTTCTATTCGGGTAGTTAAATTATTTATAACTATTAATAAACTGAAAAAAATAGATATTGATCAGAAACCAATAAAAAAATGCTTACAAAATAGTCAAAAACTACATAGAAAAAACTACTAGTAAAAAACTGCTTAGAAACTGCTAATAAACAGATTAGATACTGATCAAAATCTAGTTAAAAACTGATCTGAAACTGTCTAGTTCAACTGTCAAGTTTTTGACGAAGTGAGCGTCGACCAGTTTTTAGTCAAGAAAATTGACTAAAAACTAGCTAGTTACTAAAAATTCCTGGACAGTTATTGGTCAGAAACTGGATAAATTTCTACTCGAGTAATCGTTTAGTACAATTCTTTAAGAACATTTTGGCGCAAAAAGAACCTCGATATTTGCAAAATTCAGTTCAGGAGAGCGAAAAATGTGAGGTGGCGATCTAATAGTTAAAACTAGCTAGTTACCAAAAATTCCTGGACAATTACTGGTCAGAAACTGGATAAATTTCTACTCGAGTAATCGTTTAGTACAATTCTTTAAGAACATTTTGGCGCAAAAAGAACCTCGATATTTGCAAAATTCAGTTCAGGAGAGCGAAAAATGTGAGGTGGCGATCTAATAGTTAAAACTAGCTAGTTACCAAAAATTCCTGGACAATTACTGGTCAGAAACTGGATAAATTTCTACTCGAGTAATCGTTTAGTACAATTCTTTAAGAACATTTTGGCGCAAAAAGAACCTCGATATTTGCAAAATTCAGTTCAGGAGAGCGAAAAATGTGAGGTGGCGATCTAATAGTTAAAACTAGCTAGTTACCAAAAATTCCTGGACAATTACTGGTCAGAAACTGGATAAATTTCTACTCGAGTAATCGTTTAGTACAATTCTTTAAGAACATTTTGGCGCAAAAAGAACCTCGATATTTGCAAAATTCAGTTCAGGAGAGCGAAAAATGTGAGGTGGCGATCTAATAGTTAAAACTAGCTAGTTACCAAAAATTCCTGGACAATTACTGGTCAGAAACTGGATAAATTTCCATTCGGGTCTCTCTCTCTCTGTCTCTCTTTGCTTCTCTCTCTCTCTCTCTCTCTCTCTCTGTCTGTCTGTTTCCCTCCTTGTTCACCTAACATCTCGATCTCTTTCGGCTTCCAAGCGCGGCAGACGTTGAGCGTGCGCACCACCTGTACCTCGCGCCGCTGTTTCATACGTGCGGACGACCCCTTTCTCGTCTCCTTGAACCCCGGTGTATCAGTCACATCACTAATTGGAAATCGCTCGTGCGATCTACGGTGTTTCGTGGCATACCAGCAATTAGGCGTGCGTTTACCGCCAACCGTGTGCCGATAGACCTTTGATTTGCGGGAGGAAAGTTCCTCCTCTCGCTCCTTCTCTTTCTTCCCTTCTACACCGCATTCGCGTGTTGTGAGAAGATGCTACCCGTTGCACGATTGCATTTCTTCCTCGGTGTTTAACCCTTACAAGTGTTGTCTTGTATATATAAAGTGTGTCCCGAGCTCGCGAGCTTCGATTCCGAATATCTTCTGAATATCGAGATGGAATTTTATTTTCGTAAACGTAAATGTCATTTCTGAGATGTCCAAATAGAATAAAATTGAAATGAAGAAAAAATTAAAAATAGAAAGAAGAAAGAAAACACATAGGAATAAAAGTGAAAGAAAAATAAATGTACACTGAAAGGAAAAAGTCTGAAAAATATTTATTCGGTGGGTACATATTTTTTTATATTTAGTTTCTTAGATATTTTTTTCTCTCAAAGTGTGTAAAAGCGAAAATAAAAATATAAAAAAAATTAAGTTTTGACACATAGCAAAAATTTTTTTCGCTCGTTTTGTTGCCATTTATATAAAATATTATTATTGTTATTGTTATCTAAAAACGATTTCGTTAAGAAAAGAATTCGTTTTGTTTATAAGAAAAGTTTGTTCGATAAAGGATTAATATGATAGAAAGAAAAACTGAAACAGGATAGGAATAAAATAAAAGTAGAATTACACTGAGAAAAACATTAAAAAATTAACAAATTTTTATTAAGTGGGCATCATTAACATATTTACTTAACTCAAAATTTTTTTCATTTGAACAGAGTATTGTTTATTTAAACCGAGTAAACAATAGTTAGTTTAAATGAAAAGAATTTTAAGTTAAGTAAATATGTTAATGATATCCGCCTAATAAATATTTATTAATTTTTAGATATTTTTTTTCAGTATATGTTTCAATCGGTGAGAATATTCCTTTCTGCAAATCGTTACACGATTTAAAGCAAATTTTAATAAAAAATTTGTTTTCTCTTTTTTGGTTTACAGAATAGAAAATACTCTTTTATTTACAGAATAATACTCGGTTTAAATGAAAATAATTTTAATTTAAGTAAATATATTAATGGTATCCACCTAATAAATATTTGTTAATTTTTACAAATTTTTTTCTCAGTACAATTTTGATCGGTGAGAAACTTCCTTTCCGCAAGTTTCGACGTCATTTAAAGCAAATTTCGATGAAAAAATTTGTTTGTTTTTTGGGTTTATGCGGATAGTAAAGAAAATTCCCTGGATTAAGGGTTAATTCTTGATGATGAACCGCAGACGTCGTTGTCGTCGGATTTGCATGGGATTATTACAAGAGAAGACTTGTCCGTTGCGTTCCCCGGACGCAATTTTCGGCGGTGAATTATATATCTGCGGCGCGATAACAGATTTCCATTAGTGCGAGATGGGTTAATTAGAGGGATTAATGGGCTTGCGACGAGAGACGAGGCGCGCGCGGTACAAAGGTATCTAATATTTTATACACTTTCGCCGGCGATGCTCGACCGTGCGCGCCGCGCGAAATAGGTTTACGCGCTGATACCTTTTAATTGCCGCGGACGGCGTCGCGATTACATCGTCGCGCGTTGTGAAAATAAAACGCTCATTACAAACGCAGATTTCCATTAGCCCGAACTTCGCGCACGTTGAATGTTGAATGAGGCTCGGATTATGAGCGTCCGGTGTGAGCACGACCGAATTTTTTACGTATTTCATACGTATTTTTCCTCGCACGACGTTGATATACTTTACATATCCACGACAGTTTACAATTACAACGCATCAAAATTGTAGTCGTGCGTGATGAAAGGGAGAGACGAGCGTAAGTTCCTCTGGTCGGCGTTATTTATTTCGGTGAAATAATTCGTCGCGATGCGCTTTTAAATTGAAAACCGTAATTACGAATTTGTTATAATTTGGAAATTTCAGAACACGCATTGCTCGCATTATTGCTTGAGGAAATTTACGCCCGCCGTAATTTTACATATTATGAGCAGTAATTTTGAGCAATTTGAAAACATTATCAGATGTGTTGTTAGAATATTTATACACTGAGAGAAAATTATAGTTGCTTTCGGCGTCAACTATATTTTTTTGCGATTTTAACCACAGAAATAATTTGAAGAACCATCTTTCTAACCATTTTTCTAACTATCTTTTTAACTATCTAACCATCTTAATAACATTTACTAAAACAATTCTTTTTCTAACTATTTTTGTGGTTAAAACTACAAAAGAGTATAGTTGATGCCGAAAATAACTATATTTTTCTCTCAATATGTGGAAAAAATGGCTTGGTTGATGTATTTTAAGATCATGATATCTCAAAAATTTCAAAATTCAAGATGGCGAACTCAATATGGAGCTAAAATATGAAAAATCGTAAGTTAACTAAAATAATGGTTCTTCTAATTATTTTTGTAGTTAAAATCACAAAAGAATATAGTTAACGCCAAAAGCAACTATAATTTTCGGAAATTCAATTTTTTTCGAGAAATCTACAGGTATCATTGGAAAGAATCTTTAAAGCAGTAAAACTTTGGTTTGAAACATTTTTTCTATCTTCCGCCATTTAGGAAAAAATTTGTTCAGATTTAGATTGATTATCGCGACGTGAGACGATCGATGTTGGAAAGTTTATTTTTAAATTACATTTATGAAGCGAAGACAATGTATTGAATTAAAGGAATGTCATGCTTGAGCTTCTACTAAAATTTTTACTAACATACTAATTTCCTTCTGTAAAATTTATGTTGCATTGGTCGCACAGAATCACAAATACTTGTGTATAAGAAATATAAAAATGAATCGTTCAGTAGCTGCTCAATACGTGATGAAAACGATAAAAACTTTCAAAATAGACATGTCGCGCTGTCAGTTACCATAAATATTTGTCTGATATAAAAGTTTTGCAGTTTATGAATATCAAACGTGTGTTTATTACGCTCAGGAAAATTTCAAAGATCATTACTGTATCTCCACAGCTGAATTTTAAAGTTTAAGAATATACGTAAAGTTTGCAAAAAAAAAAAAAAAAAAATATATATATATATATATATATATATATATACGTGTTTATGTTTTCCACGAAATGTGATAAATTACAGTTTTTATATAAAATCTATAAGGGAGATAGAGATTAAATGTATTTAAAAATTTCAAAGTTACAACTTGTCAAACAATTAATTGTTACGACTGGCTGTATTATGGACATGCAGGTGGTCTGCTTTTATGTGATAATGTTAACCATCATTCTGTTAACCGTATATTTTGTTTTGTAATAAAATATACGCAGCAATGATCCTGATGCCGGATTTAGTTGTGCAGTAACACAGGATATGAAGGCCACATATAAAATATATATCCTGATTAGTTCTGGGATCTCCGCGGGAAGACTCTACAGCTCTCTTGGCAGCCCTTCATTATTTGTCAACTTTACCTCATCTGCCTATATCCTCGATTTTACTCACTTTATGAATGAAAATTGTTTTATTATTCGAAACAGTATATCACATTTGCAAGAAACTTCAACTAGCCAGTAACACGTTGCTTAACTTTATTTACTCATGATGGAGAATATTAATACATAATTTTGAGAGGCTCGAAAATTTACTTTGCTACTACTAAATTAGTTTTTTATTTTTTAGTTTATATTATTTAAACTTTAATGGCACTCACAGAAAAATATCTGTGTTCTAAAAGAACCATTTTGTTATTTCGTATTTATTGCTCCTTTTAAGACAAATACTAAAAAATGTACATGAGCAAAATACCGGGGCTGTTTAGATCTGATCCGATATACAAGAAATACGGAAAGGATAGTATTAGTGCTTATCTAATATGACGTTTTGACAATTGCTTTTATGATTCGACATTTTTGGAGTTCATAATTTACTTTGACATTATATAATAATGTAAATTTCTTGTAACATTGATGCAGTAAATGTAACCAAACAGTGCCACTTTGATATTTATATTACATTTTCTATGACATATGGTTTTGAGCAATTTTGATAATCTTTTACGTATTTCTATTTCATCATCCTATGTAATAAATATGAGTGACATGTGAACCACTCCTAGAGACGTAATCTTTACAAATTAACTAAAAAAGTTGCTGCCAAATTTGCAAACATTTATCTATCTAGGAAGCTATAAGAAGAACTAAACAAAAAGATTATTGTATTCAAGTAAATGTTACTTGTTTCAACTATTTTATAAATTCACATATTTGTAAATCTATTCTAAATTCATCACAAAAAAATTAAATTTATTAAAAATACATTCTGAATCCTTGCAAGTTCAGCATTTTAATCAACAGTATTAAATTAAAACAGAAATTCAGTTTGCTTACTGTATTAGGGTTGAACCAACTTTTTCTTAAATAATGATTTATAATATTCTTAAATAAATAAAGAAAATAAAAATATTCTTCTTTTGAATATACGATAGTGGACTTTTTTTTAAATTTATGATATATTTAAAGATTATTATCAAGAAAATATTCTTTCTTGAAGTTAAAGTTGTTTAAAAAATGAAAAGTAAATTGAGCAATCGCTTTTCTTAGCAGTACGATAATTCTCCTATACATAACTATACGTACCTATATCTAATTTTGCGATTTTGTTTTCACTCTGTCCCTTTCGCAATAAATATGCACGGAGAAAAATAATTTTGCTCTTTTAGCAAAATCGTCGTTGCTGCTGCATATTAGTAGTGACATCAACAAAATTTAGTTGACGTAATTAATTTTGCAAATTACTCGTTATCAGAGCAGAAGTAGTTTCGTTGCCAGGATAGAAAAAATTTGTTGAGTGTACTTATCCTAAGAATTACGTTAATTTGCTATTAATGCAAAATAATGTATTTTTAGCAAATTTATTTGCTATCAGAGCAAAACTGCAACTGCTTATACAAATCCATCATGGTTCTTGTAGTAAAATAATTTATAAATTCAGCAAATTATATCCAGCAAATAGTAATTTAGCAAATTTTTTTGTTGTCCATATAATAACGAAAAGATTTTTTTAGACCAGCAGAAAATTTGCTGAGCCAGCAAATTATTTTTCTCCGTGTACAAAGAGAAAAATAATTTTGCTCTTTTAGCAAAATCGTCGTTGCTGCTGCATATTCGTAGTGACATAAAAAAAATTTAATTGACGTAACTAATTTTGCAAATTATTCATTATTAGAGCAGAAGTAGTTTCGTTGCCAGGATAGAAAAAATTTGTTGAGTGTACTTGTCTTAAGAATCACGTTAATTTGCTATTAATGCAAAATAATGTATTTTTAGCAAATTTATTTGCTATCAGAGCAAAACTGCAACTGCTTATACAAATCCATCATGGTTCTTGTAGTAAAATAATATATAAATTCAGCAAATTATATCCAGCAAATAGTAATTAGTACTCTTAGCAAATCTTTTTGTTGTCCATATAATAACGAAAAGATTTTTTTAGACCAGCAGAAAATTTGCTGAGCCAGCAAATTATTTTTCTCCGTGTACAAAGAGAAAAATAATTTTGCTCTTTTAGCAAAATCGTCGTTGCTGCTGCATATTCGTAGTGACATAAAAAAAATTTAATTGACGTAACTAATTTTGCAAATTATTCATTATTAGAGCAGAAGTAGTTTCGTTGCCAGGATAGAAAAAATTTGTTGAGTGTACTTGTCTTAAGAATCACGTTAATTTGCTATTAATGCAAAATAATGTATTTTTAGCAAATTTATTTGCTATCAGAGCAAAACTGCAACTGCTTATACAAATCCATCATGGTTCTTGTAGTAAAATAATTTATAAATTCAGCAAATTATATCCAGCAAATAGTAATTTAGCAAATTTTTTTGTTGTCCATATAATAACGAAAAGATTTTTTTAGACCAGCAGAAAATTTGCTGAGCCAGCAAATTATTTTTCTCCGTGTACAAAGAGAAAAATAATTTTGCTCTTTTAGCAAAATCGTCGTTGCTGCTGCATATTCGTAGTGACATAAAAAAAATTTAATTGACGTAACTAATTTTGCAAATTATTCATTATTAGAGCAGAAGTAGTTTCGTTGCCAGGATAGAAAAAATTTGTTGAGTGTACTTGTCTTAAGAATCACGTTAATTTGCTATTAATGCAAAATAATGTATTTTTAGCAAATTTATTTGCTATCAGAGCAAAACTGCAACTGCTTATACAAATCCATCATGGTTCTTGTAGTAAAATAATATATAAATTCAGCAAATTATATCCAGCAAATAGTAATTAGTACTCTTAGCAAATCTTTTTGTTGTCCATATAATAACGAAAAGATTTTTTTAGACCAGCAGAAAATTTGCTGAGCCAGCAAATTATTTTTCTCCGTGTACAAAGAGAAAAATAATTTTGCTCTTTTAGCAAAATCGTCGTTACTGCTGCATATTCGTAGTGACATAAAAAAATTTGTTTGATATAACTAATTTTGTAAAGTATTCGTTATCAGAGTAGTTTAGTTGCCAGGATAGAAAAAATTTGTTGAGTGTACTTGTCTTAAGAATCGCATTAATTCGCTATTGATGCAAAATAATATATTCTTAGCAAATTTATTTGCAATTGAAGCAAAACTGCAACTGCTTATACAAATCCATCATGGTTCTTGTAGTAAAATAATATATAAATTCAGCAAATTATATCCAGCAAATAGTAATTAGTACTCTTAGCAAATCTTTTTGTTGTCCATATAATAACGAAAAGATTTTTTTAGACCAGCAGAAAATTTGCTGAGCCAGCAAATTATTTTTCTCCGTGTACAAAGAGAAAAATAATTTTGCTCTTTTAGCAAAATCGTCGTTGCTGCTGCACATTCGTAGTGACATAAAAAAATTTGTTTGATATAACTAATTTTGTAAAGTATTCGTTATCAGAATAGTTTAGTTGCCAGGATAGAAAAAATTTGTTGAGTGTACTTGTCTTAGGAATCGCATTAATTCGCTATTGATGCAAAATAATA
>NW_022639505.1:1003656-1003938 GCF_010583005.1 Odontomachus brunneus | reverse complement strand
GCAAATAGTAATTAGTACTCTTAGCAAATCTTTTTGTTGTCCATATAATAACGAAAAGATTTTTTTAGACCAGCAGAAAATTTGCTGAGCCAGCAAATTATTTTTCTCCGTGTACAAAGAGAAAAATAATTTTGCTCTTTTAGCAAAATCGTCATTGCTGCTGCATATTCGTAGTGACATAAAAAAAATTTAATTGACGTAACTAATTTTGCAAATTATTCATTATTAGAGCAGAAGTAGTTTCGTTGCCAGGATAGAAAAAATTTGTTGAGTTACTTGTCC
>NW_022639505.1:996510-1003646 GCF_010583005.1 Odontomachus brunneus | reverse complement strand
CGCTATTGATGCAAAATAATATATCCTTAGCAAATTTATTTGCTATTGAAGCAAAACTGCAACTGCTTATAAAAATCCATCATGGTTCTTATAGCAAAATAATTTGTAGATTCAGCAAATTATATCCAGCAAATAGTGATTAGTCTTAGCAAATCTTTTTGCTGTCCATATAATAACAAAAACATGTTGTTAGACCAGCAGCAAATTTGCTAGGCCAGCAAATTATTTTTCTCCGTGTACAACCATACATCTGTGCGTCAGGTTCTCATTGGTATTCGATCATGCACAGAGGAACAGAGAGAAAGGTAGATAGTAACGAATTAGCATACACGACGATACGATGCGGAGATTGTTGTAAAATTGGTTCGCCGCAAAACCGCCTTAGCTCACGCGCGCGCGATATGTCTCCGTTGAGCAACGACGCGGGGCGTTTCTGGACCCACTGTAAGAATCGTATTTATATTCTCTCTCTCTCTCTCTCTCTCTTTCTCTCTCTCCTTCGCTCTCTCCCTCTCTCTTTCTCTCTCGCTCACTTCCCGCGGGCAATTACGCCAGCCCGACACACAACGAGGCATGCGGCAGTAAATAACAGGCACTCGCAATCCATGTGCACACGTAGTTGCTTAGTTAACCCCCGCGCGCGCGGAATTAACATATTTCCACTCGCGTGCGCCTCTCCTCTCCCCTCCCCTCACCGGCCCCTTGGTGGCGCGGTGAGAACCGCCGGTTATCGAAGCCGCAAACTTTATCTTCCGCCGGAAAACCGAGGCGCGTTTGCTCGTGCATACTCTCCGCAGGATGAAGCCGACGCGGAAGGGACGAGGCCCTTTTTTTTCATGATAATTGCATAACGAGTTTAACAAACGCGTACGAACTTTTAGTCCCTCTCTTTTTTTTCCCCCCGAGCGGATAATATAACTTTCGCCTCGCTTGGCGCGAGTGTTAATTAAACTAAACTCCCCCCGTATCTCGTGTGTTGTATCGATTAGTAGCCGAAAGACTACACTGTAACGTAATATCGCCCGTTCGCCACAGAACTCTCGCGAGAACATTAGGGACAGTCGATAGAACTATACCTCGTGTTTTTAACAAATTTGAGGGAGCGCGGGCTCGTGAACTTTTTGAAACTTCGGCGTTAGAACTTTTTAGATCTCGAATGCTCGCGATTGATCGTACAATGGTGATAGAAATAACTTCGCTGTATATTCTTTTATGCTAGAGACAAGCCTGCGAAACGTATATTTTTTCTCTAATAGCCGCACGTGCAACATCACGGCGAAGCTGCCACGATACATGGAGAAAACGATTTTTCTGAATTTAGTACTCCTGTGATATAAAAGGAATTTAATCTGTAAAAGGGAATTTCGCGATTTAATAGGAGAGACCGGGATTAGATGTCCTATATTTTAGAATTTCGAAGTTATAACTTCTCAAGTAATTGATTGTCTGTATAAACATGATAGAAGCAATCTTTTTCTATGTATTAACCCTTTAAGTCACGAATTTTTCTGCACAACCTTTTCCTTTGTGCATTCGATATCTGTGGGTTTTTGGGGTCGCTAATTACGAATTTAAAGTCAGTTTTTGAAAATTTAAACGGATCCAATATGACGACAATTAGAAAAATACAAATATAGGACGACAATTTTAAAACTCCCTCGATTTCCGTGAAAATTAGTATTCGAGAGTTTTTAGCGTCGCTGATCACGCGAAGTGATTCGAAATCACTTTTTTGAAACTCAAACTATTCACAGACTCAACTTCACTTATTTACGGAAAGAAATATAACTTATTTCGATTGTTGGTATTTTTGCTCGCCACACACATACGTATTAAGTTTGCTATCTTGAATTTTGAAATTTTTGAGATTGCGTCATCATCTACAGAAGCATCGACTAAGCCATTTATTCCATAGGTTTACTTTGCAATATTTTTGGCAAGTGATTTTTTTTCAAGAAAATACCATTTCTTTATATTAATTTGTAACATAAATAATAAAATTTGCAAAATTTAATGTTCTATGCAGATGATTCTGTTAGAGGAACATCTAAGTTTCACAATGAATCCATACTTACCGAAGTCTCGAAGTCTCTACAAATTAATTTAAATTAACTGCTTCAAAAAAATATATCATACACTATAACTTAAAGTATTAATATTCGTTACGGAAATTTTGTATTTAAAATTCAGTTTAATTAAACCACCGAGAGTCAAGATATTATTGCAAAATGACGACTTTAAAAAGAAAAACCAAATATATTTTAACTGCATGTATTAGAGTCGCTATAAACAGAATTTGGCTAATAACTGCGATTTCGTCAAAATCCTGCGAGAGAAAAGAATATATGATCTGTCTCTCCTTTTCTATCTCTACTTTATCTAAATAGAGATAGAAAAGGAGAGACAGATCATATATCCCTTTCTCTCGCAGGATTTTGACGAAACCGCAATTGTTGGCCAAACTCTGCTTAGAGTGACTCTAGCATGTTCCATACACTTATATTGAGTATTTGGTCATCAAAATTATATTTTTCTTCTCTTTATATGTTGTAAATACATGTCAAAATAACACTTTCGCATATTCATTCAGTTTGTCATAAAATATTGTGAAAAAACAAGCACGATTTTCAGACAATCTGACCCTCCAGTCCCCTTAATTATGAGCCAACCTTACTTTGTTCGCCTACATGCTGTATTTCATTCATTTTATGAATGAAAATTATATTTATTACTAGAAACAGTATATTATAAATTTGCAAAAAATTTCATTTTAGCTAGCAATATACTACTTAATTTTATTCAGTCACGATGAAGAATATTAAAATTTCGAGAAATCTAAAAACTTACTTTGCTATTATCAAATCAGTTTTGTTCTACTTTTTAACTATAATATTAGTTCGATTTTAATGAAACTCAGAGAAAAGTATTTATGTTCTAAAAGGACTCGTGATTTTGTATCCACTATTTTTCTTAAAATAATATTAACTTATTATATCAACGCAACTTGTTACATTAATGTGTATGTTGTTAAATAGATCAAATATTTTTTTGATAGCCGGTAACTGCGAATTTTGTCGATCCAACCGCTTTCTTTAGTGTAAGAACATACATAATCATGACATAAAGATCATTAAAAAGAGAAAAAGACATGAATTGAATGTACTGAAGCAAGGGGTTTGGATGACTTGATTGATAGTGGTTATCCGGCAAGGGCGAGGAAAGGTCAGAAGTCAATTTCCGGTCCTAACATGCTTAATATATTTTCTCTCATTTCGTCTTATAGCTTGTTATAAGTTGTTTCAGCAAATATTCACATAATCTCAGTTGGTGTACACAAAAAATAGAGAGCAGCACGATTGGTTTAGTGATAAAAAAATATTTTTGTCTATAAGAGATCAAATATCGTATATAGTTATTAGTTGTACAACTTTGCTTCTGCCGTTTTCCTATAGATGACTTTAGCGGTAAGTGGTAGTCGAAATAAATAGATCATAGACGTTATATAATAAGCTTGGACATCTGTCAACATAACCCCATAGAAACATTAATCGATTTGTGTTTGCATCATAAAGTTATTCTCGATTGGAAATGTCGGTTTACGAGCCAAATTCTCGTCATTTGCGGGAGGTTTTAATTTTCTGCTTCAATATGAAGAAATCTGGGGCTGAGGCTCATCGAATGCTCTCAAATACTTATGGTGAGGCCGCTATTAGTGAAAGAACGCGTCGTGAGTGGTTTCAACGCTTCAAGAACGGTGATTTTGACGTCGAAGACCGGCATAGCGGTGGAAGAGAGAAGGTTTTCGAAGATGCAGAATTGGAGGCATTACTTCATCAAAACTCGTGTCAAAATCAAGAAGAATTGGCACGATCACTGGGAGTGACTCAACAAGCCATTTCAAAACGCCTCAATGCCATGGGAATGATTCAGAAGCAAGGAAATTGAGTGCCGTACGAATTGAAGCCGAGAGATGTTGAACGGCGTTTGTTTGCTTGTGAACAGCTGCTTGAAAGGCAAAGACGGAAGGGATTTCTGCATCGCATTGTGACTGGGGACGAAAAATGGGTTCATTACAATAACCCCAAGTGCAGAAAATCATGGGGAGTTCCCGGCCATGCTTCCACGTCGACGGCTAAACCGAATATTCACGGCTCCAAGGTCATGCTCTGTATTTGGTGGGACCAGCTCGGCGTAGTGTATTATGAGCTGTTAAAACCGACTGAAACAATCACAGGCGATCGGTATCGAACGTAATTGATGCGTTTGAGCCGAGCATTGAAAGACAAACGGCCGTAATACAACGAGAGACATGATAAAGTGATTTTGCAGCATGACAATGCTCGACTCCATGTTGCGAAAGTGGTCAAGACATACTTGGAAACGTTGAAATGGGAAGTCCTACCCCACCCGCCGTATTCTCCAGACGTTGCTCTCTCTGACTATCACTTGTTTCGATCAATGGCACACGGCCTGGCTGACCAGCACTTCCGGTCTTATGAAGAAGTAAAAAATTGGATCGATTCGTGGATCGCTTCAAAAGATGACCAGTTTTTTCGACGCGGGATTCGTACGCTGCCCGAAAAATGGGAGAAAGTAGTGGCCAGCGATGGACAATACTTTTAATCATAAATGTATAACCAGTTTTTTATAATAAAGCCTCGAATTTCGGAAAAAAAAACGGCGGAAGCAAAGTTGTACATCTGATACCTTCTTGGTGATGAAGGATTGATAAGAAGAAGAGGGAGAAAGAGATCGGTGTTATCGAAATATTGTGGGTTTGTGTAGCTTAGTTGGTAGAACAGTCGTTTAGATTTGCGATTTCCGCGATCCTATTGATATACCACCTTTTCTCTCTTCTTTTACACAATCAGCCAGATTTGAAGCAATTTCGAGGCGCTCGAGAATTCATTCGCACTGAGAGAAATATATAGTTGCTTTTGGCGTCAACTATACGCTTTTGTGATTTGAACCAGAAAAATAATTAGAAGAACCATTGTTTTAGTAAGTGTTATTAGAAAGATGATTCTTCTAATTATTTTTCTGGTTAAAATAATAAAAAAAGTATAGTTGACGCCGAAAGCAACTGTATTTTTCTTTTAGTGTGGCCAATTCGAAAATCAAACGTTTCTCTGTTTTAACCGCGATATGCGGTTTCTCATTAATTTCTCACTAATTTCTTATTTTTTATTGACATTTTCATGCAATTTTTTATCCACTGGAAAATAGAAGTCATGAGTTTTCAAACGAATTCTTATACGTTACGAAACTCCAACATTTTCATATTTTTTAAATTAAAAACTGTTTTGAATTTGCAACCTTCGGAATCCTAACTTTGAGAAATCAACAAACAATGTAAAATGAAACTGATATATTTGTTTTGATGAATCGCAGGGAAAAATACGTCTTAAACATTTGGCGAGATTCCTTTTCTTGTTTATTTCGCGATAACTCCGCGAGCGAAAGCCTCGACGAGCTTAGCCGCGACTCGCGCGTCTCAATTCGACCGGAGAAGAGTGGACTCCGCGCACGGCTGACGGAGAAGTGGAGGAGCTGCGATTCAGAGGTCTCCGGATTGAGTTGCGTACTTTTGCGGCGCGCTTGAAATTCCGCGTGCTCACCCCTGACGCGTCCTCCGTGCGCGAGATGTCACGAACACTCGCGCCTCGACTAATTGCTGATCCGCCGTGCGATCGTTTCGCACGCGCGTCCCGGGCGCGTCACGTAAGCGCGAGTGCCCGACGTGAGTTCAGGTACGCACTCGCACACTCCTCACCTCTTGCCATGTAGATAGATGGCATGTGGTGGAGGAGGAGGAGGAGGACGTAGCGAGGAATCGAAACGAAGCCGAGGAACCGATGCGGTGTGTGTGCGTGTGTGCGTGTGTGTGTGTGTGCGCGCGCACGCGCCAGCATAGATAGAGCGAGACGAGGGATGGTTTATCTCCCCGGCGCCATAAACGTTGCAGATATTATGGATAGTGGACTGAGTTACGGGCCAATATTTCTTCGTAATTATTCTACGCTCCTACGCGAGAGATAGCATCGCGGAGAGGAGCGGGTGTAAGGGCGCTTACACCCTCGCCACTCTTCCTCCCCTCCTCACTCCATTCTCTTCCTCCTCCTCCTCCTCCTCCTCGCTCGTAGCTTCCACCCTCCGCAGCGCCCGAATTTAGATCCCGCTTTTTTTTATTACTCACCCTCGCGGCCCACCCCCTTTCTCGTACGTGATATTGGATTTTTTTCTCGCGACCCGAGATCAGCGCGGTCGATTTATCGACGCCGTTTGTACGCGCAACCGTACATTGTTTTATCGTTTATCGTTATCGTAGTTCTGTTCCTCGTCGTCATCGCGATTTCGGGACGAATGTGCCGTCGCGAGGGGAACGCCGAGATTCCGCGCGGACTTTGGAAACATCGCACGGCGATTTCCCGCGAACACTCGCGACGATAATCGCGATAATAATTACGACAATTGCACGGCGATCGCCGACTTCCCAGATAGACAGAATTTATATGCATTTTCGAAAATGTAAACTATACGTAACAATACATTGTGCTAAAATTAGACTATCACAATTTCTTATTTTTTATTGACATTTTCATGCAATTTTTTATTCACTGGAAAGTAGAAGTCATGAGTTTTCAAATGAATTCTTATACGTTACAAAACTCCAATATTTTCATATTTTTTAAATTAAAAACTCTTTTGAATTTGCAACCTTCGGAAACCTAACTTTGAGAAATCAACAAACAATGTAAAATGAAACTTATATATTTGTTTTCAATTCAATAAGATCTTTCATTTGGTACTCATTTCAACTTATTATTTTTCTAACTGAATTGAAAAAACATGTTCAATATCCATTTGACTACACTCTTTGTTCTAAATAATAAGTTATGTAAAATGTAATATAAAAATCTGAGTGTATATTTGTTGCTGCATCAATGTAAAAAATAATTTGCATAATTAAATAATATATAAATACTTAATGATTTACGAGGGTGGTCTGAAAAGTTTCCGACCTAACAAAGATACAAGTCATTTTTTCTGAAAATTGTTTTTTATTTTTCAACATAGTCTCCTTGTAAATCTACACACTTCTCCCAGCGATGCTCCCATCTCTGTAACCCGTCGAA
>NW_022639505.1:971801-996500 GCF_010583005.1 Odontomachus brunneus | reverse complement strand
AATTCAGCGGCCCAAAATTTCACTGTCGTAAATGATGGTGCAGAGTCCCCATACACAGAATCCAACTCATCTTTGATTTGCGTAGGCGTATTGCCTTTCAAAAACAAATATTTAATGACAGCTCGATACTCGATTTTGTCCATTTTCACAAAAACACTCACATCAACTTACTCAAACGACTGTTACATAACAACTGCGAGTCCAAAATGGCTGAAACTTCGGTGAGTAACTGTCAACAGATGAACAACGAAATTCACTAGCTTTTATTTACAAGTGCTGCTATCTTCACGTTGAGGTCGGAAACTTTTCAGACCACCCTCGTATTACTATATAATTACCTCAAATATAATTTAAAAAAATTGTAGAATTTCCACCATCGATTGTCTCACGTCGTAATAATCATGAAAGTTTATATACTGAGTTCATATACGGGAATATTCATTTGACTACACTCTTTGTTCCAAATAATAAATCATGTAAAATGTAATATAAAAGTCTGAGTGTATATTTGTTGCTGCATTAATGTAAACAAAATTTACACAATTGAATAATATATAAATACTTAATATATAAATATATAAATACTTAATGATTAATAATCCTTTATATATAAATACTAATTAATACTTAATAATACTAAATAAATACTTAATGATTCTTAATATATAAATATTTAATGACTAATTATTCATTACAATATAATTACCTCAAAGATAATTAGAAAAATTGTAGAATTTCCACCATCGATTGTCTCAGGTCGTAATAATCATGAAAGTTTATATATTGAGTTTATATACGGGAATATCCATTTGACTACACTCTTTGTTCCAAATAATAAGTCATGTAAAATGTAATATAAAAGTCTGAGTGTATATTTGTTGCTGCATTAATGTAAACAAAATTTGCACAATTGAATAATGTATAAATACTTAATATATAAATATATAAATACTTAATGATTAATAATCCTTTATATATAAATACTAATTAATACTTAATAATACTAAATAAATACTTAATGATTCTTAATATATAAATATTTAATGACTAATAATTCATTACAATATAATTACCTCAAATATAATTAGAAAAATTGTAAAATTTCCATCATCGATTGTTTCACGTCGTGATAATCATGAAAGTTTATCTGAGTTTATATACGGGGAAAATACTGCTCTATCGATATAACTGTTTAGCAATGCGAAAATTAGAGTGAATTTTCTTGATTTAATAGTAATATTATTGAAATTAATATTAGGTTGCTACAAAAGGTCCATCACCTTTGTCACTTAGAATAGAAAACAAAATTGTCTGATTTCGAAGAATTAGCAATTTTTACGAATAAATATATTTTCGACTCGATATATATATATATATATATATATATATATATATATATATATATCTACAGAGGATTTTCTACTTTCCATTTAATTCCCAAATATCTTATGAGAATTTAATAGAAAAATGACAGAGAATTTTGCATCAAGCTAATATATCATACATCGTTTTAACAACTCGAGTATTAGTCTCTACTGCTTTCGCATAAGAAGATTTATTCCAATTATGGCGTTAACCAAATCTGTTGATGCAACAGCATTTTTTTATCCGCTTCCCGGTCTCTCAACTTTCCGCTGCTCTCGCGAAACGAGGAGAATGTGGCCGGTGTGGTTTCGCGGCGGGAATACCTCGCGAAAATGAGACTGCGCTTATATTTAATTTATTTTTCAGTCCACGTGCGCGAACGAAATTATTCCTCGAGCGTGGCCGTCGTTCCCTCGTCCTCGGGAAGAGCGTATCGCCACTTATTGTCGGTGTATCTTCGAGTGACCGCTGATCACTGTCCGGGGGCCGGTAAATAAGTAAAAAGGGTGATAGAATAGGGATGAAGGAGGACTTATCAGGGGAGAGAACGGTGGCGGAGGGCGCGAAGGAACGACGGAGGCACGCGAAAGCTATTTCAGCGGCGAGGGGGACTTGACAGGGGAAAAGATCGTGTAAGATCGTGTGTATCGCACGACAATACAGATCACTCTCTGTTATTTGACGTCTCCGAGGACGCTCAACGTCCTACGGAGCGCAAACGGCAAACAGGAATCGTGAGGAAGAGATCGAGACGGGGAAATAGCGAAAGTATATGGATTTTACGGCAAACACGGGCTACAAGAGAGCACTGACTACAATGCGGGACATGCTACAATGTGATACATATGCTATATTTATCATCCGTGTATACAGGGTGTTTCACTTTAAAAGATGTACCCTGATAATTCTTCAGCCAAGTATATTTAGCAAAAATGTTTCAAATAAAGTTATATGATCCGATGGAGGATATAAGAAGATACCATTGGTTTGATCTTGTGTGGCGCCGCCAACGTCAGGTCGAGGTCAACTTTGTTTTTTTAAATAGAAATATGTACTTTTTATTATGGAATTTCATTCTATGTAAAGAAACAAATAACTTTTGTTTGAAAACATTTTTTATTTGACTTCTATTTTCTAAGATATTTAAGGAAATATCTACAAAATTATTGGTTTCAATAATTTTTTAGTGGAATTCTATCAACTTTACCGAAAAATAGCAAGAGATAAAAATTATTTATTTTCTTTTTGCAGAGCTCTGAGAATTTTTTCAGAATTTTTAAATTAACTTTTTAATGCTTCAAGAAAATGCAAGGAAATGCAGTATTAAAAAGTTAATTAAAAAATTCTGAAAAAATTTTCAGAGCTCTATGATAAGAAAATAGAAAATTTTTATCTCTTGATATTTTTCAGTAAAGTTGATAGAATTGGAGTAAAAAATTATTGAAATCAATAATTTTGTAGATATTTCCTTAAATATCTTTGAAAATAGAGGTATAAAAAATGTTTCCAAACAAAAGTTGTTTGTTTTTTTATGTAGAATAAAATTCCATAATAAAAAAAATATATGTTTCTATTTAAAAAAGCAAAGTTGACCTCGACCTGACGTTGGCCACGCAAGGTCAAACCAATGGTACCTTCTTATGTCCTCCATCGAACCATATAACTTTTGTCTGAAACATTTTTGCTGAATATGCTTGGCTGAAGAATTATCAGGGTGCATCTTTTAAAATGGGACACCTTATATAGAATATACACACTCTACTTATTCCTTATACTATCGTCGCTCATGCGGCACGATTGTCTCGAGCAACTCGTAGACAGTAGATCTTTCTGTCAAAAAGAGAGGAATGTTTCCTTGCTCTTTAGTTTGCAGGAGTTCCCGAATTTTGTCGTCGTCTCGACTATAAATCCCGATTCTCCGTCGTTGAAATATTAATTGATAGATGTGGTCAACGCGATACAAGTTATATGGAAATTTTGAACACACTTTCAAGAGATTTCTACATGGAGAGAATATATTACAAATCTTCTTTTTATATTAATTCTCAGTTATTTTACCACACATGTTTTTCTAGAAATATAGAAATAAATTGTCAGTAGAGTTTACTTTGCTACGGAACATAATATATTTGTTTATACCACATCGATAGACGAAGTATCTGTAAAATAAAAAAAGTTTGTATTTAGTGAATATTAATAAAATATTTACTGTAAATTCTTTTAAACTGCTCAAGATGATAACATGGAATTTTTTTTTTTAAACGACAAAGTCAATATTAAATGCAAGAATTGTATTTATAATTGTCAGAAATGTTAACAAATATATCTCTTATAATGTATTCATAATTATTCGAGAAAAATAACTTGAAAAGTTTGAACATTTTTTTAGACATGCTGCAAGAAATGGGTTTTAAAAAATAGAATAATAATATTAAACAAACGTAAAAATGAAAGAAGAAAAACTTATTATTTGTTATTATAAAGTTATTGATGTTAAAACAACTTTTTTATTAAAATCCTTTGAATATAAGAATCATAAGTTTAAAATAAAAATAAACAAATTTTTTCTTTAAGTTAAACATAATAGTTTAATTCTCTTAACTTACAGAAAAAATTTGTTTATTTTTATCTTAAACTTATGATTCTTATATTCAAAGGATTTCAATAAAAAAGTTGTTTGAACATCAATAGCTTTAATAATTCAAATTGTGTAGAAGTCTTTATGAACTAAAGTCTCAAATAAAAATCATTTTCACCTTCATTATAATGTATAAGACGTGATTCTCGGATTCTTTCATTCCAATGAAATTTTAATTGTTCTGATAGGATATTTGAAAAAGGAGTGGTTCAATATTACCACCTATTACTATTTTTCAAACGACCAAACGGATTCCAAAGTAGGAAAAATATTTCAAAATAACCAATTCTGCGATTTCGAAACGCTTAATCTTGTTATTAGTTGAGATTAATACATTACATTAGCTAATATATAAAATTTATCGATTAAGTCAGGAAACAAATTTTTTACCTCACTTTGTGAAAAGTTTTAACGAAAAAGAAAAAAACAAAGTGAGTTTTTTTAATACAGTAAACAACGTGATGTCTCTGGTAGCCGATATGGACCCTAATAATTATATTTTCAATTACCGAGAGAGACCGATCGCATCAGTTGTTTGAGAAATCAGCCGTGTTTCATTTTACCCCCCCCCCTCCCCCTGCATCATATTACCATCTTCTCTCCTGTCAACAGCGTAAATATTTTATATTTTTTAGATTTTTTTCCTCGATGCAGCTGCACAAAATGCAAGTAAATAATTGTCAACCGGCTTCTGCAACACACGTCCGGATTCTTTCACACATATCGTTTTGTTTACACTGTTGCGCGTCAGAGGGAACAAAATAAAAAAGGAAAAAAAGAACGTGCTAACGTTTTCACGCGCCGAAAATTCGGAAAAGTTAGGAAAGTAATACGTCGATTCCCCGGAGACTGCTTTCAAACTAATCGTCGAGCCTCCAGCAATTTTAACGCTTACGGGACGCTTCGTTAATCGTCGCCAGGGGTAGTGAAATAATGAGGAATTAACTTCGACCGACCGACCAAGATCCTCCTTTTCCCCCTCCGCCGCCGCTGGTCGATTCCCGAAGAAAAGAAAAACACTCTCGCACAATTACGCGCGAACTCTCTGCTACCCATAGCCTTCATTATCGCGGAGTATTCTTTTTTTTCTCATTCACGACTTTCGTGAAGAACGAACGCCGGGCACATTGCCGGAAAATTCGCCCCGGGAACGGCGAACGGCGATGAAAGACGCTCCCTGCATACAAATGTTAGTCGTTCTTTCCCTCCCACTCCCCTCCCCCTTCCTTCTGTCCCGGTATGCTTTAATTCACGGTATTTCTTTATGGCGCTACAAGTATCTACGTGCTTGATTTTCGCGTGAGCGCATGTCTCGTACGTGCGGGACAACAAAAGTGTATCTAGTAGAGCAGATTTCAAGACTAGTAGCTAGACAGCGATGACTAGATAACTTTCCTAGCCAGTCACTAGCTCGTGACTGCACTGAGAGAAAAATATAGTTGCTTTCGGCGTCAACTTTTTTGTGATCTTAACCAGAAAAATAATTAAAAGAACCATCTTTCTAATAACACTTACTAAAACAATGGTTCCTCTAATTATTTTTGTGGTTAAAATCACAAAAGCGTATAGTTGACGCCAAAGGCAACTATATTTTTCTCTCAGTGTGGCTAAATATTCCTACTCAGTCTTTTGAATGTCAGGACTATCTACTAACTATACACTAGAAAAAAATTTACTAAGTTTCAAAAAACTTTGTAACTTGTAACTTGTAACTTGTAACTTTGTTTGGATACTACTGTGAAGATATTTGTTTAAATTAAGTATTTTCTAAAATTAAAAAAACGAATTTATATTTAAAACTTCTTTATTTAATTTTAGAAAATAATTACTTAATTTAAACAAATATCTTCACTGTACTATCCAAACAAACGTTTTTTGAAATTTAATAAATTTTTTTCTCAGTGTACCAATTACATAGATAGTGGCTAGATGAAAAAGACTACACAGTAAAGAGATGGAAAATCATCGGTAAATCGTGAATAGAAACTAGATATCAGAACTGTTTAGTACTTATACCAATTATAGTTACAAGTTATTTTTTTGTATCTAGCTACTGGATAATTTTTCTGGTACAGCCATTAGAAGAAGCGAGCGTTACATTCCTAGCTAGTAGCGATGTAAGACTCAACTGGATGTAAACAACGTGGCATTGACACCAAATCCCTCTGGTGGCCGATGAGGACTCTAATAGTTATATTTGTTTCAGTTACCGACAAATTGCCGTAGTTGTTTGAGAAAAAGCGGCTTTCATATTCCACCTTCACCCTTATTTTTACACTGAGAAAAATTCTTTTCTCAAAATATATTTTTTTTCTTAAAATCCTAACTTTTCGTAAAGAAACAATTCTTTCTTCTACTTAAATAAGGAATTTAAGGGGAAGCTGAAAACTTTACCGACAGAATACTGACGTTTTTCTGCAAAGTTTACCTCGTATTGGTTACACAGAATTACAAATGCTTTTACGCAATGAACGTACGTGCAAAAATAAATAGGAGCATTGCTCGATATGTAACGAAAACGGGCAAAAAATTTTTAGTGTAAAATCTCAAGCTGTCAGTTAGCGTAAAATATTTGCCTAATCCAAAAGTTTCGCAGCTTCTACATACCGAAAGTGTGGATGCTCCAAATGGAAAATTTTGAAGAACATTGCTCTACTTTCGCCTCTGCATTTAGAAGTTTAAGAATATCGAAAAAGTCTGCAGAAAGATTTTTACACGTATATGGTTAGGTTTTCCGCTAAATATGGTAAAACAAAGCAACACACATTTATGTAAGTTCTGTTTATGCAAGAAATACAAAAAGGATAGCGTGATTATGTTAGTGACGATCGTCTCATTATCGACATTGTTTGAGTTCATTATCAACTCCATCATCCCCTTATACTCATGCAAATATGTTATCAGTACCGAATAACTACCTCTTATTTTTCACATATTTCCCTTGGCGTACGTAACAGTAGATGAACTCTGAACTATTTTATCTAGCCGTGTTATATACGGACCGACCCCGGCGGAAAATAATGTTATCTATTCATGTAATGGTAGATGGACTCTGACGGAAAATAATCTCCTTGCCGAAACAAATCCCGGCGCGCATCTCTCCACCTCGTTCCACCCGCATTACTTTCAGTTTGCAAATTCTCCCTCCCCCTGCACGCCTCTCAAGAAACACAATTACACTCCTTTATCTTCGCGATGTTCGTCCGCTTCTGAACTCATTAACTTCTTTGCGCTTATGCTTTTCGCGTGCCCCGTCTCACGGACGGAGCCTCGTAAATTTCGAACTCCGTTCACTTACATTCTCATTAATTAAACACAATCGTGTTATCAGTTCTCCGGCGCGCTGTGAATGTGCGACGCGAGAGTTTCTCCACCCCCTCCCGCCTCGTCCGTCCCCCTTCCCCCTCTCGCTTTTTCCAATTCGGACAAATTTTATCGCTCCTTCCCACCTCTTTTCCAATTACTCGAGCGCGGCTTGTTTGCCGAATTACACGCGCGCCCAAACTTCCGCGCGTGCTCGTTGCTCAACGGGGATCGCGACGCAACATCCGCGGCAACAATGGCGCGACGATCTGCGCCCGTTGTTGTATCAGCGAGAAGATGCTTTTCGAGCCGACGGTAACGTGACTTTATTGTTCGATCCGCGCCATTGTGCCGGGCTATTCGCGATCGAAGATCCGAATTAACGAGAGCGTTCTACGTTCTGCGCGCGCAAACAAATCACTTTTCGGCAGCCGGTAGTCTTGAATTTATCCGTCGAGCCGTCCGCCCTCGCGAATCATCTCGTTATCGGCATCGCGAGACAATGGCGGGCCGCGTCGAGAGCGGATTTTTCGTTCTGATTACTTGCGTTTCGCGCGGCACAAATCAAACGCGCCACCGCCGCCACTACCTCCGCCGGCGAGTATCGTTCGCGTTCAATTAAAAACCCATTTTGGGGAGAGCGAATATAATTCGGGGTACACGCGGAAAATGGTGGGTCCTCGCGATTTAGGTAAACGCGCGGATTACTCTCCGGAGAGCATGACCTCATTTGCCTTTCAATTTGAGGCCCTCCCCCCTTTGTTTTTCGACGCCCGACGTACGCAAACGAAGTCATTTCGCGGAGTCCGCCTCAAAATGATCCGATTGCGAGCGCACGCGAGCTTTTGCCGGCTATTTTCCGCGCCGGTTGTTGCCCGTTTCGAGGTGAAATGCTATGGCGATGTTTAATTGGAAATATTCGATTGCGTTTATTGGCGTCCTGCCGCTGGCGACGGCGCCGTAGCCGCCGCTGGAATCGCGTAAATAAAACGCCATTATGAATTTCATCTTGTAAAACACATTCGGTCCCGGTCGACTTTGTTTGTCCGGCAAACATCATTCGTTGGTTAATATGTAATTACGTTTGTGCGAAGGCCCTTCCGCCGCATCGAGCCGATTAATTGAAAATTGTTTATTACATTCGGCGGAAATGGTCCTCGCGGCTGCACACAGCATGTAAATTTGATCTCCATATATTCGTATAAAAATAGCCGCCATTCTTCGACACGCGCATTATTGTGCGCCGATAAATGCAAGATTTATCGATGGAAATAATTCGCGCGGCAAGATGAGCGGCAATTTCGCGTTTCGCTGCGAGAAAATTCGCCGGATAATATTGCAATTAAACGTGACGTACTCTTCGAATTTCTTCGCGCGAAATCTCACTCGAAATGGGGGCGAGAATTCACTCCACGCGTTAGTAAAAATATTGCCACGCCAAGTCGGAGGAGTGAATCTCCGCTCGAGTCTAGAGTGGATTCTTACTTCATACATCGCCTTCTCCCCCTCTCCCCCCTTTCTTTCTCTCTCCCTCTTTCTCTGAGACAGTGTACTTTAAAATTTATTTATGAAAATATGAAGTTGATTTCAGGGTGGGATAAAGTTTAATTCTGCAAAATTAAGTTTATTTCTGAACTTTATATCTCACAAATAAATTTTAAAATATTTTTTCTCAGCGCACACGCGGGTGACTACTACACTAAGAAAAGGATACTTGAAAGTTTATTTGTGGAATGTGTGTAAAGTTTACGCACAAAAATATATTTTATATTTCACAGAAAGAAATTTTATTTCACATAAATAAACTTTATATTCCACAAATGAAGAGCAGTCAAATAGACATAGGCGATACCTCCTAATTTCTCAATTAATTTGGTTATAAAACCAAAGATAAATTCGAGTAGATTACAAGCATATAAGTTCCAAAGTTTACTCTCCTTTACCGTTCCCAAGAAAATAGGCTCCAAGAGTTTCAAATTTGATAGATGCGCAGCTGATTTTCTCGATGTTTTGAGTAATATAACTTTTTTGAGTTTATATTTGATGTAAACAATACTTTGGATAAGTATATTTTATTTACATAATGAATTGTTATTAAGAAATTTATGTTTCTTACAAAAAGCTTTCTGATTTTCAGCAAAATAAATTCTATTGATAATCTACTCCCCTGTAAAGAGCGAATGGTTTTTTTGGATTTAATAAATTTTATTAAATTCAAAGAAATTTATTGGAATAGTTAAAAAAAAATTGTCTTTATTTCAACAAATACTATGTTGGTTTTTCAAGTAATTTTATTGTTTGGCATAAATAACTTATTGTTTGGTTCAAAGAAGAAAATTGTTTCACTTAATTTTTTCATTTCATTTAAATTTCATTTCGATAATTCTGTTTAGATAATTTTAAAAAACTTGCCATTCCTTTTTTCGTGTTACTGACGATCTGTTGTTTTATCATTTTATTATGTACATCTATCATTTTATTATGTACATCTCATGTACACATCTTGTGTACCTTTTCTCCGTGATTTTTCAAAATATTCCCATCATTCCGTGATGTGATCACTCATACTTTTTACTCATACTGATTACGTTACGGTTTGGATTACTTGACTTCAACGTATAAGAGTTAGTTATGTCAATTATACTCTGACAATATACTTGTAACATTATGTTCATTAATAGTTCTAATATACACTAAATTATGATTTCCAACAAGCTTTTTCATGCCATACTTATTAATAGTTGAAAATCATGCAACAACAGTTAATACATCAATGAATATTGACAAAACGTTACATTAACGAACAATGACGCTGAAATTGGTTTTGGATTTTTAACCCTTCGTATACATACTGGGTGGTTATCACCTATAACTAAAATTCAGCGCTATTATACATCTTCAATTTTTGCATTGATATGCTCAGCTATCAAATTTACCAAGTGTAAATATACACATGTATATACATGTATGTATATATAAAATTGTAAATATACTTTTTCCAGAGATGACTTACGAGACAATTTTTTCCTTAAAGATAAACATTTCAACAATAAAATGCTAAATTTTTATTTAAAAATAATAAAAAATTAAAAATAATATTATAATATTATTTAATATAATTTAATTAATTAATATAATATTAAAAATAATAAATAATTAAAAATAATAAAATTACAAAAGTTACAAATTTTTTTGCAAACTCACTTTTTTTGAAATCGCGAAATATAATAATTTTTTTAATATGAAATTTCTTGAATTTTAATGCTAAAAGTATGTAAATACTTTCTATAAACATTAAAGTTAATCCATACATTTTTTTAGAGTTTTAGCATAAATATTTTAAAAGATACAGCTGTTTGAAAATTGCCATAGGTGGCAACCACTCAGTGTGTATGTGAAGGATGAAAAAATAAGTGTGTATATGAAGGGTTAACCAAACATTGTTATATATATCGTTTAGTTCATAACATATTGTTTAGTCCAAACAATAGGTTGAGGAAACAAACGAAACTTTTAAAACAATAATTTTGTCCAGTCAAATAACATAATTTGATGGAAAAAATTATTGTTTTAAAAGTTTACTAACACCATAATAACTTTATATATATATTGCTATTATTTTTAATGAAACAGAAACAGAAAAGGATATAGCTGATGTCGAAAATTGCTATAATTTTAATCCGATTAACCATATTATTCTTCACGCGCTCTCTACCGGTTGAGTGGAATCTCTAAGGAATTTATAGAATACAATTTTTACTTGTATCCTCCTCGCATTTACCGCATTTCAGTCTCACTACTCGTACGTGCCGTAGGCTCGATTCAACAGATGTCTCGATTACGTGCCGTGTGATTATACTGTGATTTTGTGCTTTCAGGATGGTCCGCATGATCGGCGATGAATTCCTCACGGAAGAGCGGGACCGAAAATACTACGCCGATCACTACACGTGCTGCCCGCCGCCTCTCTTCATCATCCTCATCACCCTCGTGGAGGTAAGTAGATAGAGTTATCCACCTGTGTAACGGGCGCGGTAATGCGCCGCTCTCTTTGATCCTCCTCGGCGCGTCGGATGTGATTGATAAATTTTGTACAAAATCGTTTACGCGCCAGCGTCCTTCCCCCGCAGTGGTACAAATAGGAACTTAGTCAAAAATCGCTACAGACCACAATTTTATGTGCATTTTTTTTAAATTAAACGTTAATCAATGTAGAAAAAAACTGTCGAGCCCGATTTTTTTTAATTCTTTTAAATGTTGCAATATTGATAAAAATTTGTAAAAAAATATAAAGTTTTGTGAGCCACTTTTCCAATTGGAAAAGTTTCCATCTTTTCGCTGCACAGTACAGTATACTAAGGTTCTTAGCATCGCTGATTACGAATCTGATATAAAAATCAGAATTTGGCAGTTGACAACTGCCAATATAAACATAATAAAATCGTTATGTTTTAATCCTTTAAGGCGCATAATTCATGAAACATTCTAGTAACTTTTTTAAATAAAATATTGTAAAAAAACACTCTAAATAGCATATTTATAAGATCCTAAGTGGTCCCTATTAACATATACTATGCATAAAATTATAATAAAATTTAACGTAACATTTATCGGAGTAAATAACATTATTCGTAATTAAAGTTTCATACGATTTGTCTGCACCGTTTATGAGAAATTTATTAATTATGAGAATACATCGCAATTTTGCATGTATAACCTTATGACAGAAATAATGAAGATGTCTGCACATATTATTCCAATGCAACTTCGTATAAAAAGTGATATTATTAAAAAACAAACTTACCATTATAACTGTTATATATTATAAGAGAAACAATAGTACTCACTGCATCGTTTTTATGTAATGATCGATTGTAGGTCAGAAAACTTTAAGTATCAATGGTACCAATAGAGATCACTTAGGATCGAGCAGTTGAAACCTTATAAATGTGCTATTTAGAGTGTTTTTTACAATATTTCATTAAAACAGTTACTAGAATGTTCCATGAATTATGCGCCTTAAAGGGTTAAAACATAATAATTTTGTTTATGTTGACAGGAGAGTGGCAGTTGTCAACTGCCAAATTCTGATTTTTATAACAGATTTGTAGTCAGCAATGCTGAGAACCTTAGTATACTGTACTGTGCAGCGAAAAGATGCAAAGGTTTTGCAATTAGAAAATTGGCGTAACATCTCACTGGAACTCTACTGGCTTTTATTGAGGTATATATCATTATTTTTCCTCATATTTGGGTTGGTTACTCTATCTGAATACGTTTTTTTAGATGATTACACCACAGCACCTTAGTACGTGCGATGGAGTGACCAGTCTCAGAATAAATTGCTAGTATCTTCCGGAAAAAATATTTTTTTTATAATTGATAATTAACGTTGATGCTTCCGGATCCCGTAGGCAAAAAACTTGTAGTGACAGTTTTTTGTAATGACCATTGTAATACCGACTATTGCGACTTTTTTATTTTTGCGACACTTAAATATTATTTGTAATCACTGAGGAGGGTCTATGAAATTAGACCGAAACGCGTTTGATAAGTAATAAATTTCGTCTCTTTGTGAGATTGGGTCACTATTTTTTAATAGTTTTAATAGCACTAATCAACCTGTGCTTGAGCTCTAATTGTTCTTTATGTTAAATATTGATACACTCAGGATGAGTTTTTAATTTTATTAGTTGCAATTAGAAAAGTGACTCGCAAAATTTGATATTTTTTTTACAAATTCTTATCAATATTGCAACATTTAGTAGAATTTTTTAAAAAATCGGGCTCGATAGTTTTTTTCTACATTGATTAACGTTTAATTTAAAAAGCAAAATCATCCCGATAACTATAAAATTGTGGTCTGTAGCAATTTTTGAACAGTAAATTCCTATTTGTCCCCACTGTGCCTCGGCACGGGTCGAAACATAGCAGATTGTAGACATAACTGATATCATTCTAATCCCGAGAGACCGATATACGTAAATACATGCACTTTACACTGCAAATTTAATTATTTCAAATCACGAAATTCAGCAACGTTCAGTCCTTTATAACTGATCAGGGTTCTTATTCTCGAAAAAATATCGCATACGATATTCCTATGAAAAGCTACACAGAAAAAAATAATTTGCTGCAGCAGTAAACTAATTCTCTACATATGAATAGTTAAATATAATTCGCTGTATTAACTACTTTTTCTTTGCTGCAAGAACCTATTTTCTTGCTATGATAACAAGAAAATCTGCTCCGTATAATAATCAGTTGTCTAATGGAATAATTAATAAAAGAAAGTTTACGAATACTAACTATGAAACTTTAAGAATAAACCAAAACAAAAATAATTCATAAAAATAATCAAATTATCATAAAACCACAGAAAATTAAATTTAGTTTAACTTATTAATTAAGTAGATACGTATAATAAGAAAAGTGGCTAATGTTATTACAGATGGACAACTAAACATAATTTACTACTTTAGCTACTTTTTTTGTTGCAGGAGCAGATTTTCTTGTTATCCTAGCAAGGAAATTGGCTCCTGCAGCAAAGAAAAAGTGGCTAATATTAAATTATGTTAGTTGTCCATATATAGCAGATCTTTTTTTTTCCGTGTACAGTTCATGTCACGTATACTATAGCTTTTCATCGAAATATCATAGGCGATATTTTTCAAGAATTCAGCCCCACATTGCACTCGTATTTATCACATGGAGTGACGAAAGAAAAATACGAGAAAAATTATTAAAACTTGCAATCAATAGGGGAGAGATGGCATGAAAGGGACATTTTTGTTTAGGATAGAATATAGTAAATAAACTAAAGGATCATTTTAGTCTTATTAATCATTTTAGAAACGTCAATAATAATCGTTGGTGGTAATAATCTTATCACTAGTTCTACATGCATCATTTTTTATTTTTTAAAGAAGTGTTTTGTCCCTTTCATAAATTGATCGCATTGAGAGGATCATTAATTTTTATGAAAGGAATGCTAAAATATATTAATAAATATGCTAATAAAATATGTTATAAAATGCTAAAATAAAATATGCTAAAATAAAGAAAATTCTCAAATAATTAACAAAAGATAATCTAACATAAAAGTAACATTAATGAGAATTTAAAAATATTACAAATATCAGATTTTGTTTCGTTTATTAATTATAATAATCAGTTGTCTAATGGAATAATTAATAAAAGAAACTTTACGAATACTAACTATGAAACTTTAAGAATAAACTAAAACAAAAATAATTCACAAAAATAATCAAATTAACATAAAACCACAGAAAATTAAATTTAGTTTAACTTATTAATTAAGTAGATACGTTAATCACAGTTCTTTAATGGCGAATAACAAATGAATAATAACTTTTAATTTAATTTAGTCAATTTTAAATAAGTCGACATTTAACTTATAAACTAGTTACCTTAAAATTAACTTTAACTTATAAACTGTTTTTTACAAGTTAAAATAATTCATCAATATTAAAATCATTGCGAGTTGCTCACAATATAGAGTAAGAAAAATAGAAAATAATGCTGGCAGATATTTTTTACGGATGCCAGTGTTTTTTTCTTCTATAAAATTTTGAGAATAGAATAATCGATATTTTTTTTATAAAAAAATATCTTTTTATTATTATACATAAATTACGTAAAAAAAAATAAGTAGAAAAATTATACCTCTTGTTGGAAGATGAAATAAATTAGATAATAAATACGACCAGTAATATGTCGGGTCGACTTTATAACAGTTCCACTGAGCAAAATTTTCAGCTCGTTTTACACAAAAACATGAGATTAAAAAAACGCTAGTAATTTTGCTGACAGAATTGCAGCAGTTAGCTCGTCACATATCACCCTGAAATTGAGTTTGTTTAACTCAATTGTTTGAACTGATCTTTTTTCATAGCGCACATATTTCAGATATAAATCAAAGCGATTGAATTCCATGGCCTTTGCAATCGCGAGAGCATACTCTTTATACTCGTCCTTCATATATATCATTGAAGTCCAATTAATCGTTGAACGCGCGTGCAGGAAAAAGTCCGCCATTTCTCCACATCTATGCGAATTCTCTTTTCTTGTAGGAAAGACCGAGTCTGGTTGGCTCAAAAAGTATGTTGTACTTTGTTCATCGTGAGAGAAGCAATGGAAATTGCAAAATATTTCTTTTAGCATATAGTTTAAATACTTTTCTCTGAGTTGCATTAAAAAATGAGGACAATATTACAGTTCAAAAATAGAAAGAACTGATTTGGTCAAATACAACGTCGAACATCTCGAAATTCATTATTAATTTTCTCTATTGTGAATAAACTTGAGTGACGTGTTATTAGTTAGAATTAAGAGTTTTCCGAGAATATATGGTATATTGTTTCGCGTAATAAGAAAGCAATTTGTATTCGTCAAGTGATTGAAACCTGGCATATGCACAAACGAGGTAAATTTGATCATTGTTTAAGGACTGGTAGGGCTATGCAGACCTTTCGTGGAGAACTACTAATCAGGTTACCATCATTAACACCCAAATGTGCTGAAATTTTACGTTGATTTGAGCCGTTTGTTTTACTACGGAAATGAGGTCTGTTGTTTATAAAGAATACCATTCCTACCAATTTCGATGTCGCTCTAACGAGTAGCGTTGAGAAAATAAAAAAGAAATCGCAATTTATGCAAAATTTTTGCAAAATAAAGTAAAAAAACGCATGTTTTTAGGGCGAATTTTTTCCTCTTCCGCTGTTTTCTCCATAAAAACATGTTAATATCGCTCGGGAAAGTGTTTAAAACGTGTTCCCGACACTTTAACTTAAAAAATATGCCATAGATATTTTTTTTAACAAACATGGCGATACTAAAATGGCGGTCGATTTGAATGGCGTTTAATTCGAATTTTTGTTTATATTTGGTTATCGAAATTGTTTTACTATGTAATTACTATGTAAATTACTATATAATTTTGTAGTAATATTGACCTTAAAACAATTTCGATAACCAAATATAAACGAAAATTGAATTAAACGCTTCGAATTAAATCGACCGCCATTTTGGTACCGCCATGTTTGTTGAAAAAATATCTATCACATATTTTTTAAGTCGAAAACACGTTTTAGACATTTTCCTGAGCGATACTAACACGTTTTTATGGAGAAAATAGCCGAAGAAGAAAAAATTCGTCCTAAAAACGTGAGTTTTTAATTTTATTTTGCAAACATTTTTGCATTTCTCAACGCTATTTGATAGAGCGACATCAAAATTGATATATCACTGAAAGTACTCAGTGTTATACTTATAACTGCAAATCAGTGTATATTCACTGTTTTCAGTAATATTTACTGATTCATTTTAAGAGAGCAGCGTGTTCATATTTCAGTTATTACAGAAGAGAGTAGAAGGGACCGGATGCCTTATATTTTAGAATTTTGAAGTTACTTCTTTAATTATTGTGACTGACTGTATAAATATAACAGAGGCAATCTTCTCTCATGTATTAATGCCCGCCACGAACCGGTTAATCGCATATTCTGTTTTGTAATAACCAAAATATGAACATGCAGTAAGATAGCCATCATTCTCTAGTATCTAGTAAAGTAAGAAAGCCATATATAAAATATGTATCTTGATTAGTAGTTTGAGAGTCTCCGCGAGAGGTCTCTACAATTCTCCTGTCGGCCCTTAAATATGAGCCAATTTTACCTCGTTCACTCAAACGCTCTACTTCACTAATTTTATGAATGAAAATTGCATTTATTTGCATTATTACCAGTAACAGCATATAATACATTTGCAAGAAATTTCATTCTAGCCAGCACTGCATCGCTTAATTTTATTCAGTTACAATGGAAAATAATAAAAAATTTCAAGAGACTCGAAAATTTTTACTTTATTATTACTAAATCATATTTTTTTCTATTTCTTCAGTGTAATATTATTGCGATTTTAATGAAACTTGGGGAAAAGTATTTATATTCTAAAAAGTCCGTTTCGCGATTTTGTATCCACTATTCCTCTGGAGATAAATACTAAAAGGAAGCACATGAGTAACATACAGCCCCGGTCTCCCCTACACGGGTTCGTTGCGGGCATAAAAACATAGAGGAAGGTAATCTCTATTATATTTGTGCAGTCAATAAACAACAGTTAATCGTCTGGGAAATTGTCATTTCGAAATTCTGAGGAACGTGCCATCCGGCTCCGACACAATCCCGCGATGTCGCATTGCATTATCAAAGATTACTGTCCGCCTAAAGAAAGTACGCGACAGGGAAGCAGTCTAATACCCCCCTTTGTGGTGAAAGAGTTAACCGCGGCGGGAAAAAGAGCCACGTGTTCTCTCACTGCGCGTCGCGCCGTTAGCCGCGCGCACCTCGCTCTTCATTATTTTCTACATTTTCGCCAAGATGAATAGGTAAAGTAATCGTCTCTTGTAACGAGCGCGGCAGATATTACGCGTATGCATATTACACCTGCCTTTGATCTTCGCGCGCGTCCTCGCCACGACTAATATCCGCTTTGAGCTCTCCTTGTCCGTCCCTCTTTCCTCCTCCTTTTTGTTTTTTATCCACGCCACGTCCTAATGATGATCATTCCCGCTCCCTTTTTTTCCTCGCCTCTTTCCCTCCGACGCTTTACACAACGGCACGCACGCGCGCCCGCAACTCCCGCACGGATCTTCGAGACAGATTTATTTCGCCGCGCGACCTCGTTAGAAGCGGCGATTTTAATCTACCTAGCGAGAGATAATTCGATACCCGTAAGCCCCGCCACCCTCGTTAAGAGTGGAGAGTCGCGCTCGACGCGGGTGTCTTGCGCAATAATGCTAATTAAAATTTTGTCTGCTTATTATGTCATGGTTTAGGCGTCGCGCGGATGGCCGTTATAAAATATTAAAGGGCGATTTAATGCGATACGCGCGCGGCTTCGCTGTCAAAGAACAAGCCGACCGAACGCACACGTCCGCTGCACTTTTCAAAATAAGCTCTCTCCGCGAAATATTATTTTTGTTAAATCCCGCGCACACCCCCGGAGGTATAACGAAATACATATAATTACTGCGTTCCCGTATTGCGGGCCGCATTCGGTGAAATTTCAATGAAACCGTATTATAAATGTTTACATATACAGAGTGTCTCAGATCTCCATGATGACACTTTGTAAAAACGTAGAACGGATTGAGGTGAGCAAGAAAGTCCTGCGCCGCTTTGAGATATTTGCAATAATACACGGAAAAAAAGGTTTCGTTGAATTAATCAATAAATATCTGGTCGAATATGAACGATCCAGAAATTCCGATTGAAGTAATCCGAATTCTATTTAACCAAACATCTTGTTAACTTAAATAGAATTCGGGTTACTTCAATCGGAATTTCTGGATCGTTCATATTTGACCAAATAATTGGTTAATTTAACCAAACCTTTTTTCCATGTGTGTGTGTGTGTAGTCGAGATATTAATTAAAAAAGATTGGTGAATGATCACGCGCAATATGGTAGATGAGCTGCAGTGGCGCCATCTGCCGTTGTATACTTATACATTACAGGTCTTAAAGGATAACAACCTTTGACTTTGATGGTCAAACTGAACAAAAAAGTCCTTTATCATTTTGTAAATGACCACATAGATTTTTAGATATTCACAACAATTTTCTTTAATATTTAAAAATCTATATAGTCATTTGCAAAATGGTAGGGGACTTTTTTGTTCAGTTTGACTTAATGTATAAGTATACAGCGGCAGATGGCGTCATTGCAGCTCATCTATCGCGCGCGTGATCATTCCCCAATCTTTTTTAATTAATATCTCGATTATTATTGCGAATATCGCAAAACGGCACAGGACTTTCTTGCTCACCTACGTTCTCACAAAGTCATCATATAGGTCTGAGACACCCTGTATATCGGACGTATCGAGCACACGCTACAAGTAAAGCCATTACATTTTTAAATGAGCTCGCCTCTGGTTTTGAAAATCGCTCCGTGATTTTCACCGCGAAAAATCGAGCCTCGAGTGCGCCCGGGACACGTTCAAGTTCCAGTTTTATCTTCGTCACTCTTTCTCTCTCTCATTCTCCCTCTGTCACTCTCAATCTACCTTCGTTCATTTTCTCTTTCTTTTTTAAATACTCATGTGCGATGCAAAACACACAGAAAATTGCGCAAGTCGCGAATGCGAAGTCATGACGGCTACCTCGTGACGCACGATACGTTGCTGTTCGTCCGCTCTCTTTTCCCTCTCTCTCTCTCTCTTTTTGCCAACCTTTCCGCGCGTACCGAAAGACAACGTAATTGTCTCCTATAATGAGCGGTCAGCGTGCGACTCGCAAAGCCCGCGCCTTGCTAACGACGGCGTTCCTTTGAACCGAGTCGGTTGCATCGCTGAGAACGCTGTGTGTCGCGGATGGCGTTTAATAAATTTTTAACGACCGCCGGTTTGTGCATAATTTACGCGCGGGCGACACGCGCGCGCGCCCGTCCGACGTTAATCGCGGACGTTCGCGCGCGACCGACGTACTCGAAATTCGGACCTCAAGTTCAGAGTACCATTATTAATCTCCCGGTTGGAATTACGCACTCTTACTCGCGCGTGCTCTCGCCGGCCAACGATATATGCTACGCCGTTATAACGATAAAATTAACTCGGCCGTGACTAACTCGCCGAGAGCCACCGAACGAAACGCGAGAGGAAAGAGCGCGATTTTCTGGACACTTGTTTTCTCTTTTGCGTTCTTGTTTTTATACGAGATCCGCGGCACGTGATGCAGAATCATGTTGCGCGTATACGTGTGTACTGAACTTCGACGTTGGCGTTTGGACTGGAAATAGGGAAGTTATGAAATTGTGTATCGCGATACGATCTTTCTTAAGGGGACTGGAAGGTGATTGCTTGAAAATCGTGCTTGTTTTTTCATCATTTTTTATGACAAACTGAATGAATATGCGAAAGTGTTATTTTGATATGTATTTATACAACATATAAAGGCAAGAAAAATATAATTTTGATGATCAAATACTCAATATAAGTGTATGGTACATGCAGTTAAAATATATTTCATTTTTCTTTTCAAGATTGTCATTTTGCAGTAATATCTTGACTCTGGGTGGTTCAATTATCCTATTAAGGCTCAAGAGAAAACCGCTAAGGATAGGTTTTCAAACCCATCTAAATTAGGGTAAAACATCGAAATTTGTTAAAAAGTGAAAAAAAAATTTGTGTTGGATTTCAAAATTCAAGATGGCAAACCAATATGTCGGCCCGAAAATTTGAAATTTTGATCTATTTGACTGAAAATCCGTATAGAGCGGGTTTTGGGTTCGCTGAGTATGAATATGCACTTATTTTTTCAAAATTCGTAATGGCGGATCCAATATGGCCGCCCAAAAATGCGAAAATTTGACATAGTTTTGTTATTTGACGAAAAATCCAACCAAATTATAAGCTACCTTTCGAAGATGTTTTGGGGCAAAACATCATATTTTAGCAGACTGTAGAAAAAAAATGGTTTTTTGACTTTAAAAATCAATATAGCGGCCAAAAGTGTTTAATTTTGATTTATTTTAATAAAAGTACGTTTTGAAAAATTTTGAAAAAATAAGTGCATATTCATACTCAGCGAACCCAAAACCCGCCCTATACGGATTTTCACTCAAATAGATCAAAATTTAAAATTTTTGGGCCGACATATTGGTTCGCCATCTTGAATTTTGAAATCCAACACAAATTTTTTTTCACTTTTTAACAAATTTCAACGTTTTGCCCTAATTTAGATGATTTTTGAAAGCCTATCCTTAGCGGTTTTCTCTTGGGCCTTAATGGGTTAAGCTAAATTTTAGGTAGAAAATTAGTGTACAAGTATCTGGACACGACGCAAAAAAACTAAAAAATCTGTAAGGACTTTCCTAGTTAGAAATATGCGATTTTGCGGTACATTGAAAGCACTACGGTTTTCTTTTCTTAAATCGCAATGCGATACGCAATCGGAGCTTTATCGCAAAATTGCGCCTACGATTCAAAATCACTCGTGATTTTACTTAAGTATCTGTGCAAATATCGCGCGATACTCTGTCGATATTTTTAACTATTTAATCCAAATTTATACATTTAGAAGAATAATAGAATTATGCTCTTATAGCAGTCTTAAAATGTTACACTAATCGGTAGAGTAACTTTGATATTTGGTAGCGCAATAGTAGTTAGAATTTTTCAATCACTAACATCGTGTATGCATTACCACAATGCGCGTATTCGTGCATTATTGCTGTTAATTGTCCAATGAAACAATAATGCTTGAACTATTATTGCCAAAGTTGATTTGAACTATTATTAACCAAAGTTGATTTCATGTAATACAAACTTATATAATAATATCATATAAATGTATAATGTATAAAATCATGTGTAAAAGAAAGATGTAACATTTGATATGTCCTTAGTTTTTTTCATGTAGTTATAATCATGTTCCACGAATATGTAGACGCAATATGTGCACGGAAAGAAAGATTTGGTTGAATTAACCAAATATCTAATTGAATATGAATTTGAATATCAATATGAAATATGAATATAAATTTGGTTGAATTAACCAAATATCTAATTGAATATGAATGATACAGAAATTCCGATTGAAATAAGCCAAATTCTGTTTAAGTTAACAAGATTTTTGGTAGACTAACCAAGCATGTCTGGTTATTTAACCAAACATGCCTGATTAAATAATCAGATACCAGGTCTGTAAACAGGAATTTGCCCATAGATGGCCCTAGCTGTCAATGTAGTTACCGTCAAACCGCGTCATTGGCGCCATTTCCTTGTTGACATCTCTGACAAAGATTTTCAACAACAATACAAGTTTCATACAACAGCATAGTTTGTAATAGCGTTGAACATGTCGAATTTTGTGTCTAGAAACTACGATTTGCGGACAGCATTGATTTTCTGTTACCATTTAAAGAAAACTGCTGCAGAATTGCATCGAAGCTTGAGTATGCTCTTGGTAAATCACAGTGCTTTGAGTGGTTTAAAAAATTCAAAAGTGGCGATTTTGACGTGAGAAACGAAGAACGTGGAAGACCACCGAAAAAGTTTGAAGACAGCGAATTGCAAGCATTGTTGGATGAGGATAACACTCAAACGCAACAACAACTCGCGGATCAATTAAATGTGACACGAGAAGCCGTCTCCATACGTTTGAAAGCCATGGGAAGGATCCAGAAGATGGGAAAATGGGTTCCACATGAACTGAATGAAAGACATCAGGAAAACCGAAAAACCACTTGCGAAGTGCTGCTCGCCAGGTACAAAAGAAAATCATTTCTCCATTGAATTGTGACTGGCGATGAAAAGTGGATATATTTTGAGAATCCTAAGCGTAAAAGATCATGGGTAATCGCCTGCAAGGCCAAATCGCTATGGACGGAAGACAATGTTCTGTGTTTGGTGGGATCAGAAGGGTGTGATCTATTATGAGCTGCTAAAACCTGACCAAACCGTTAATACTGAACGCTACCGACAACAAATGATCGATTTAAATCAAGCTTTGCGTGAAAAACGATCAGAATATAAAAAAAGGCAGCACAAAGTGATTTTGCTTCATGATAATGCACCATCACACACAGCAAAACTGGTTAAAGAAACGATTGAGGCGTTTAGTTGGGAAATACTTTCGCATGCGGCTTACTCACCAGACTTGGCTCCGTCCGATTACTATTTATTTGCATCGATGGGACGCATTTGCTAAGCAGCGCTTCACTTTTTACGAAAATGTACGAAAATGGCTCGATGACTGGTTTGTCTCAAAAGAGCAACAGTTTTTTTTGCGTGGCATCCACAAATTGTCAGACAGGTGGGAAAAATGTATAGCTAGCGATGGGCAATACTTTGAATAAAATATTTTTTATCATTTTCATACAATAAACGTGTATTTTCTATACAAAAATTCCGGTTTCATATTTACATACCTGGTATGTTTGGTTAGTCTACCAAAAATCTTCTTAACTTAAACAGAATTCGGGTTATTTCAATCAGAATTTCTGGATCCTTCGTATTCGACTATATATTTGGTTAACTCAACCAAATCTTTTTTTCCATGTGTGATCGAGCAGTTTAGGTAACCTCATGTCTAGTAAATTTCAAAGTTATAATGCCGGTCTGTGCGCACATTGTAAATGTTCGGCGCAATGTTTGGAAGTAACTAATCTGTTACTATCATAGGTTTGCGTATGGTTTATATCAGTAAAGCTAACAATGACTTTGACCAAGCCATGACTAATCTAATCGACGATTTAAAGATGCTTTTTAAAATGATTTTTTAAAACGATGTTAGTATTACCAGCTCGGTTTTGCTAAAAAGTAAAAAGCAGGTAGAAATTATGAATCTCCTGATAATTTTTTGAACGCGGAATTTTATAGTCATAAAGTTTGATTGGCAATTCTACTGATAACTCGTCGATTAATTTAATTGGATTTCGGCGAGTCAAAAAAGAAACTTTTGACCAAACAAGTGGCCGGACGTTACACAGATTTAAAAAGAAATAGCTTTTTTGTGACATAAATTAAATTACATAATTTATACAGTATTTTTTACACTGCAAATTAAAAAATGCAAACAAACTTTTTCTGTCATCAAAGTTTTTCAGTGATGTGATGTTCAAGTTTTAAAAAAAGTAATTCTTTTCTACATATGTAGACTTAGTTTTTCTAAATTAAAATGTAGAAACTGATTTTCTGTTGAATTCGACTCTTGCGGAAGAAAATGAATAAATTATCAAGCTCTCAGATGCACAATCAAATATAGATTAAGAAAGTCAATAGCATCCCATATATGATGTTGAAACACGTTACATCCGTAAATAAACCGAGAAATGAGGCAACGAGCGCTCTTTTAAAAATAAAGAAATAAACAATAATTTAAAAATGAGGGAAATCTTCTTACATTAATTTATTTGCCTTTGTATAATATTTTGTGCGTTGTTGGAGAAAAATCGCGCGGAAGGAGAAAAATTGTTAATCCCAATGAAGTTTCAGAGAAATCTATTGCCTAAATGGAGGTAGTATTTACAGAAGATACTCAATACCGATAGCAGTTCAGTATAAAACAATTTAGAGTCAAAGGCGGATTGCGTGGAATATCACAGGAAAGGATAATTGCGAAGGAACGCTGAGTTTACTTCCAGATTCCACGCGTAAAAGTGCATAGGAAACACGTAAGAGACTCCTAGGCACCTGTTGGCCAGCGCTTTTGACACTCAGGTGAGGCCCAGTGAGGTAACGACGGATATATCGCGCGACGGGGACCTCGGTTTCTTCGTGGTGTCGTCTCGTAATGCGAGAATCGATGATGAAGGCGTTGATCGTCGCGACGACGAGAGAGAGAGAGGGGAGAGAGAGAGAGAGAG